>NC_134482.1:112086-187715 GCF_964194025.1 Convolutriloba macropyga | reverse complement strand
CCTCTAATAAAAGTTTTTGTAAAAAACAAAGAAAAAATAGTTGACAGAAGAAAAAATAAAACAAAAAAGCTTGTTTCTCTTTCAATCCTTCTGTTCCTAAAATTGTTTTCAAGAAGAAAGCATAAAATGAAAACAGTTAAAAACTCAGTAAAAAGCGAAAATAAATGTTTAATAACTACCCAAAAATTAATTTGGTCTTATTACAGAGCGTACTTTAATGAACGAAAATTGAAAATTCTCTTGCTTTCTCAAATATTGTTTCGAAGAGCATGCTGATTTCGAGCACGGTAAGAAAACACCAACTGCAATTTTTAAATGAAAAATGTGCTCTGACAGGGACACATAGATACTGACAATTGAAATTTTTTAGCTGCAGATAAATGCAAACGACAAGTACTCAAGTTTTTCCAAAAGTTGGTACAAAACATTAGGTACAGAAAATATTTTAAATTATGCAATAAAAAAAATCTTCAGTTGAAAAATGTTAAGCCATTTTTTTGCCGAAGTGCTCTTCAAATTTATCCAATGAGAATGACCAGAGATGATCATAAAGTCTCAATGATAAAAGTTGTGCTGCAGCATTGATATCACGTAAATTTGCAGAAATGCTCTTGCGCAAGTTTTCAAACTTTTAAAATGCAATACGGTGTTGAAAAAAAAACGATAATAACAATCTGTGTGATCTGGCAGGGACACATAGATTACTTTAAAAAAGAAATTGACTCTTGCTGCTTTTGGTTTTCATGTTTATGTACACGAATTGGCGAAGGAAATTCTATGAGGTGGAGACCGACCACCCTAAGTATACAAAAAAGTCGATGTCTTCTGCATGGACGTCGCGTCGCGTCTTCGGTTTGGGCGGTAAGCTGTGTCGTTCCTCCTTTTCCTGTTTTCGGGTACTCTTAGTGCCCTCCGCTTTTTGCGCGATGCTTAGGCTTTGCTTTGTTTTGGGCACGTGCTTTGCCCCTTTTTGCTTGCGCCACGTAGGATTAAGGTTTTGCGTTGCTCTTTGTACCCCCCCATCTAAGGTTTTTGGCGCAGGCCTTAAGTGTTGCTTTGCCGGGCTTTGCTTTTGCCCATAGTGTGCTAAGACTAGGGTGGGTGGTCTCTCCTTTGCCCGCGCCGATTTAGGAGCTAGGTTTTTTGCGCTTCCGTTTCGCTTTTCCCTCCCCACTTGGGTTCCGGCGCGGCCTTTAGGTGTTTCTGGCTGGGCTTTGCTTTGCCCTGGTGCGCTCTGGCTCAGTTTGGGGGGTACCCTTGTGCTGAGGCGCTTGGGATTTCTTTGCTGTTCTGTGTTGTTCAGTTTTCTCTTTTTCTGCAGGATTCGGTGACACCCGAGGACGAGGAGACAACACGAGGAGGGCCTGGTGAGGTCCAGTTTGGGGGCTGGCTGGTGGGCACGAGGGACTCTTCACTTCTGTTTGGTAAGTTCTGCCGCAGCTTTTTTTTTGCGCGCTGCTTAGGCTTTGCTTTGTGGGCACGTGCTTTGCCCTTTTTGCCTGCGCCACTTAGGATTAAGGTTTTGCGTTGCTCTTTGTACCCCCTCCCATCTAGGCTTTTTGGCGCAGGCCTTAGGTGTTGCTTTGCCGGGCTTTGCTTTTGCCCATAGGGTGCTTAGGTTAGGGTGGGAGGTCTCTCCTTTGCCCGCGCCGATTTAGGAGCTAGGTTTTTCGCGCTTCCGTTTCGCTTTTCCCTCCCCACTTAGGTTTCGGCGCGGGCTTTAGGTGTTTCTTGCTGGGCTTTGCTTTGCCCTGGTGAGCTTTGGCTCGGTTTGGGGGGGTACCCTTGCGCTTATGCGCTTGGGATTTCTTTGCTGTTCTGTGTTGTTCAGTTTTCTCTTTTTCTGCAGGATTCGGTGACACCCGAGGACGAGGAGACAACACGAGGAGGGCCTGGTGAGGTCCAGTTTGGGGGCTGGCTGGTGGGCACGAGGGACTCTTCACTTCTGTTTGGTAAGTTCTGCCGCAGTTTTTTTTGCGCGCTGCTTAGGCTTTGCTTTGTGGGCACGTGCTTTGCCCTTTTTGCCTGCGCCACTTAGGATTAAGGTTTTGCGTTGCTCTTTGTACCCCCTCCCATCTAGGCTTTTTGGCGCAGGCCTTAGGTGTTGCTTTGCCGGGCTTTGCTTTTGCCCATAGGGTGCTTAGGTTAGGGTGGGAGGTCTCTCCTTTGCCCGCGCCGATTTAGGAGCTAGGTTTTTCGCGCTTCCGTTTCGCTTTTCCCTCCCCACTTAGGTTTCGGCGCGGGCTTTAGGTGTTTCTTGCTGGGCTTTGCTTTGCCCTGGGGTGCTTTGGCTCGGTTTGGGGGGGTACCCTTGCGCTTATGCGCTTGGGATTTCTTTGCTGTTCTGTGTTGTTCAGTTTTCTCTTTTTCTGCAGGATTCGGTGACACCCGAGGACGAGGAGACAACACGAGGAGGGCCTGGTGAGGTCCAGTTTGGGGGCTGGCTGGTGGGCACGAGGGACTCTTCACTTCTGTTTGGTAAGTTCTGCCGCAGCTTTTTTTTGCGCGCTGCTTAGGCTTTGCTTTGTGGGCACGTGCTCTGCCCTTTTTGCCTGCGCCACTTAGGATTAAGGTTTTGCGTTGCTCTTTGTACCCCCTCCCATCTAGGCTTTTTGGCGCAGGCCTTAGGTGTTGCTTTGCTTTTGCCCATAGGGTGCTTAGGTTAGGGTGGGAGGTCTCTCCTTTGCCCGCGCCGATTTAGGAGCTAGGTTTTTCGCGCTTCCGTTTCGCTTTTCCCTCCCCACTTAGGTTTCGGCGCGGGCTTTAGGTGTTTCTTGCTGGGCTTTGCTTTGCCCTGGTGTGCTTTGGCTCGGTTTGGGGGGGTACCCTTGCGCTTATGCGCTTGGGATTTCTTTGCTGTTCTGTGTTGTTCAGTTTTCTCTTTTTCAGCAGGATTCGGTGACACCCGAGGACGAGGAGACGACACCCGAGGAGCCCTGGGTGGTGGAGACGACCTTTGGTGTTGGTGGTGGAGTCGTCACCCCTTCTGCATGGACTTCGCGTCTTCGGTTTGGTCGGTAAGCTGTGTCGTTCCCCCCCCCCTTTTCCTGTTTTCGGGCACTCTTAGTGCTCCCCGCTTTTTGCGCGCTGCTTAGACTTTGCTTTGTTTTGGGCACGTGCTTTGCCCTTTTCGCCTGCGCCACTTAGGATTAAGGTTTTGCGTTGCTCTTTTTACCCCCTCCCTTCTAGGCTTTTTGGCGCAGGCCTTAGGTGTTGCTTTGCCGGGCTTTGCTCTGCCCATAGGGTGCTTAGGTTAGGGTGGGAGGTCTCTCCTTTGCCCGCGCCGATTTAGGAGCTAGGATTTTCGCGCTTCCGTTTCGCTTTTCCCTCCCCACTTAGGTTTCGGCGCGGGCTTTAGGTGTTTCTTGCTGGGCTTTGCTTTGCCCTGGTGTGCTTTGGCTCGGTTTGGGGGGGGGGGGTACCCTTGCGCTTAGGCGCTTGGGATTTCTTTGCTGTTCTGTGTTGTTCCTTTTTCTCTTTTTCTGCAGGATTCGGTGACACCCGAGGACGAGGAGACGACACCCGAGGAGCCCTGGGTGTTGGAGACGACCTTTGGTGTTGGTGGTGGAGTCGTCACCCCTTCTGCATGGACTTCGCGTCTTCGGTTTGGTCGGTAAGCTGTGTCGTTCCCCCCCTTTTCCTGTTTTCGGGCACTCTTTTAGTGCTCCCCGCTTTTTGCGCGCTGCTTAGGCTTTGCTTTGTTTTGGGCACGTGCTTTGCCCTTTTTGCCTGCGCCACTTAGGATTAACGTTTTGCGTTGCTCTTTGTACCCCCTCCCATCTAGGTTTTTTGGCGCAGGCCTTAGGTGTTGCTTTGCCGGGCTTTGCTTTTGCCCGTAGTGTGCTAAGGTTAGGGTGGGTGGTCTCTCCTTTGCCCGCGCCGATTTAGGAGCTAGGTTTTTTGCGCTTCCGTTTCGCTTTTCCCTCCCCCCTTAGGTTTCGGCGCGGGCTTTAGGTGTTTCTTGCTGGGCTTTGCTTTGCCCTGGTGTGCTTTGGCTCGGTTTGGGGGGGTACCCTTGCGCTTAGGCGCTTGGGATTTCTTTGCTGTTCTGTGTTGTTCAGTTTTTTCTTTTTCTGCAGGATTCGGTGACACCCGAGGACGAGGAGACGACACCCGAGGAGCCCTGGGTGGTGGAGACGACCTTGGGTGTTGGTGGTGGAGTCGTCACCCCTTCTGCATGGACTTCGCGTCTTCGGTTTGGTCGGTAAGCTGTGTCGTTCCCCCCCTTTTCCTGTTTTCGGGCACTCTTTTAGTGCTCCCCGCTTTTTGCGCGCTGCTTAGGCTTTGCTTTGTTTTGGGCACGTGCTTTGCCCTTTTTGCCTGCGCCACTTAGGATTAACGTTTTGCGTTGCTCTTTGTACCCCCTCCCATCTAGGTTTTTTGGCGCAGGCCTTAGGTGTTGCTTTGCCGGGCTTTGCTTTTGCCCATAGTGTGCTTAGGTTAGGGTGGGTGGTCTCTCCTGTGCCCGCGCCGATTTAGGAGCTAGGTTTTTCGCGCTTCCGTTTCGCTTTTCCCTCCCCACTTAGGTCTCGGCGCGGGCTTTAGGTGTTTCTTGCTGGGCTTTGCTTTGCCCTGGTGTGCTTTGGCTCGGTTTGGGGGGGGGTACCCTTGCGCTTAGGCGCTTGGGATTTCTTTGCTGTTCTGTGTTGTTCAGTTTTCTCTTTTTCTGCAGGATTCGGTGACACCCGAGGACGAGGAGACGACACCCGAGGAGCCCTGGGTGGTGGAGACGACCTTTGGTGTTGGTGGTGGAGTCGTCACCCCTTCTGCATGGACTTCGCGTCTTCGGTTTGGTCGGTAAGCTGTGTCGTCCCCCCCTTTTCCTGTTTTTGGGCACTCTTAGTGCTCCCCGCTTTTTGCGCGCTGCTTAGGCTTTGCTTTGTTTTGGGCACGTGCTTTGCCCTTTTTGCCTGCGCCACTTAGGATTAAGGTTTTGCGTTGCTCTTTGTACCCCCTCCCATCTAGGCTTTTTGGCGCAGGCCTTAGGTGTTGCTTTGCCGGGCTTTGCTTTTGCCCATAGTGTGCTTAGGTTAGGGTGCGCGGTCTCTCCTGTGCCCGCGCCGATTTAGGAGCTAGGTTTTTCGCGCTTCCGTTTCGCTTTTCCCTCCCCACTTAGGTTTCGGCGCGGGCTTCAGGTGTTTCTTGCTGGGCTTTGCTTTGCCCTGGTGTGCTTTGGCTCGGTTTGGGGGGGGGGGTACCCTTGCGCATAGGCGCTTGGGATTTCTTTGCTGTTCTGTGTTGTTAAGTTTTCTCTTTTTCTGCAGGATTCGGTGACACCCGAGGACGAGCAGACGACACCCGAGGAGCTCTGGGTGGTGGAGACGACCTTTGGTGTTGGTGGTGGAGTCGTCACCCCTTCTGCATGGACTTCGCGTCTTCGGTTTGGTCGGTAAGCTGTGTCGTTCCCCCCCTTTTCCTGTTTTCGGGCACTCTTAGTGCTCCCCGCTTTTTGCGCGCTGCTTAGGCTTTGCTTTGTTTTGGGCACGTGCTTTGCCCTTTCTGCCTGCGCCACTTAGGATTAAGGTTTTGCGTTGCTCTTTGTACCCCCTCCCATCTAGGCTTTTTGGCGCAGGCCTTAGGTGTTGCTTTGCCGGGCTTTGCTTTTGCCCATAGTGTGCTTAGGTTAGGGTGGGTGGTCTCTCCTGTGCCCGCGCCGATTTAGGAGCTAGGTTTTTCGCGCATCCGTTTCGCTTTTCCCTCCCCACTTAGGTTTCGGCGCGGGCTTTAGGTGTTTCTTGCTGGGCTTTGCTTTGCCCTGGTGTGCTTTGGCTCGGTTTGGGGGGGGTACCGTTGCGCTTAGGCGCTTGGGATTTCTTTGCTGTTCTGTGTTGTTCAGTTTTCTCTTTTTCTGCAGGATTCGGTGACACCCGAGGACGAGGAGACGACACCCGAGGAGCCCTGGGTGGTGGAGACGACCTTTGGTGTTGGTGGTGGAGTCGTCACCCCTTCTGCATGGACTTCGCGTCTTCGGTTTGGTCGGTAAGCTGTGTCGTTCCCCCCCCCCCTTTTCCTGTTTTCGGGCACTCTTAGTGCTCCCCGCTTTTTGCGCGCTGCTTAGGCTTTGCTTTGTTTTGGGCACGTGCTTTGCCCTTTCTGCCTGCGCCACTTAGGATTAAGGTTTTGCGTTGCTCTTTGTACCCCCTCCCATCTAGGCTTTTTGGCGCAGGCCTTAGGTGTTGCTTTGCCGGGCTTTGCTTTTGCCCATAGTGTGCTTAGGTTAGGGTGGGTGGTCTCTCCTGTGCCCGCGCCGATTTAGGAGCTAGGTTTTTCGCGCATCCGTTTCGCTTTTCCCTCCCCACTTAGGTTTCGGCGCGGGCTTTAGGTGTTTCTTGCTGGGCTTTGCTTTGCCCTGGTGTGCTTTGGCTCGGTTTGGGGGGGGGGGGTACCGTTGCGCTTAGGCGCTTGGGATTTCTTTGCTGTTCTGTGTTGTTCAGTTTTCTCTTTTTCTGCAGGATTCGGTGACACCCGAGGACGAGGAGACGACACCCGAGGAGCCCTGGGTGGTGGAGACGACCTTTGGTGTTGGTGGTGGAGTCGTCACCCCTTCTGCATGGACTTCGCGTCTTCGGTTTGGTCGGTAAGCTGTGTCGTTCCCCCCCCCCCTTTTCCTGTTTTCGGGCACTCTTAGTGCTCCCCGCTTTTTGCGCGCTGCTTAGGCTTTGCTTTGTTTTGGGCACGTGCTTTGCCCTATTTCCCTGCGCCACTTAGGATTAAGGTTTTGCGTTGCTCTTTGTGCCCCCTCCCATCTAGGCTTTTTGGCGCAGGCCTTAGGTGTTGCTTTGCCGGGCTTTGCTTTTGCCCATAGTGTGCTTAGGTTAGGGTGGGTGGTCTCTCCTTTGCCCGCGCCGATTTAGGAGCTAGGTTTTTTGCGCTTCCGTTTCGCTTTTCCCTCCCCCTTAGGTTTCGGCGCGTGCTTTAGGTGTTTCTTGCTGGGCTTTGCTTTGCCCTGGTGTGCTTTGGCTCGGTTGGGGGGGGGTACCCTTGCGCTTAGGCGCTTGGGATTTCTTTGCTGTTCTGTGTTGTTCACTTTTTTTTTCTGCAGGATTCGGCGACACCCGAGGACGAGGAGACGACACCCTACGACGAGACCACAGTCACTTGAAAATGAAAAGAAACAAAATTGTTTGAAAAAGAAACTCAAAGAAAAATCAAAAAAGAAGAAAAGAAGATCAGCGAAGGGAGTCGTCTGCCTGTTGTTTTCTTGTGCTAGATTGGTTTTTCGATGTGATGTATTTATTTTTTTTTTGTATTTATTTTTTTTGTTCTTTTAAATTCAAATTTCATCTGCTTTCCTGAGTTTCTTCTCATAAGACTTAGGTCTAGGATAGGAACGTTTTTTTGTTACTAAAATAGGATAGGATTGGTTTTCCGCGGATTTTTTAGGCGCTTTTTTTGCTTAGGATAGGTTAAGGAGAGAAAAAAATCTGCAAAATATGCTGTTAATCTTGCAAGATCTTGCAAGAGGATGTTAATCTTGCAAGAAAATCTTGCAAAAAAATGTTAATCTTGCAAGATCTTGCAAGAAAATCTTGCAAGATTATGCATAATCTTGCAAGATCTTGCAAGATTCTTGCAAGATTAACATCCTAAATCGACTAGGGATGAGAAAATTATAGTTTTAGTGACAGAGGTATATGTTCTAAACTTCATCACTTTGAAAAATTGCAATGAGTCTTTTCGGTTGGTTATCAATTTTCCTTTTTGGGTGACTTAATGTTATTTCAAAATCTAAAGAATCAATTTAAAAATGATACATTTGGATGTAGATTTTTTGATCAGCAGTAGAGAACAGCCTCTTTAATAGTCAAATCACAGTCTCATAGAAAAATTAAGTCGCTGAGAGAAAATCTAAAATTTTCAAACAGTTATTGTTTTGAAAGCCCTTCTTCCAAATATTGCTCTTCTCTTTACTTCCAGTGAATCATAGATGTTCAACTTTCAATTGCTCCCTACCTAATTTTCCTTGTTCTGACCCACGTTAGTACGGGAGGAACTATAAAATCAAATGATTTTTGTTCGGTTAATTTTGACCGATCGATGTATTAATCGTAGAAGGTTGTGAGTGGTGTCATTAAAGCCTGTCCAGCGTAGAATACATCATCAAAAGGATTTTTTGACGTTTTTCCACGAAGTCATTTATATTGTAATTGTGCTGCGGATTAATGCTGCGGAATAAGAACAACTTAATGCGGCGTATAAATTTCGAGCCAATTGGAATTGTTTTTAGGAATATACTATGACTCATTGATGACAATTTTGGGTTGTATGAAAATACTATGATTCATTAGGGAATTTTGATTTTATTCAAAATGCTATGATCCATCGATTGGATTTCCGGCTTGACAAAAAATGCTATGCTTCATCGACGATAGCTTCAGTTTTTATGAAATTGCTATAATCCGTCGATGAGAATTTTGGCTTCTCTGAAAATGTTATGATCCAATAATGGGAGTTTTGGTTGCTATATGTTTGCAATTAATCACAGATGGGATTCGTTTTTATTGAAATTTCTACAATCCGTTAATAGGTTAACGATATTTTGCTTAACCAGCGATGAAACCAAAGAATCTCAATACGGGTAAATCCCGCGTGCAATCGTGAAACTCATAATAGTGAAAAATGCATATTACTTCATTATATAAATATAAATTTCCGTACTCATAATTCGATTTCCATTCGAAATTTCAAAATTTTTAATAAACCTTACTCTGGCATAATTCTTTTCACTCAAATACATAACTGAAAGTATTAGTTGCCATATAAGTAACACCTTAATTCGATATTCGGCCAGCGAATCCAACAATAGTTCTCCCAACCCGTGTCGGAGTTTTTGAGTAAATTTTTGTAAAAAATGCGGCGATTGCGGTAAATTTTCGTAAGTAATGCGGTGGTTAGTGGGTGAGGAAAAAGTTTCACCGCATTTCACCGCATTTCCTACAAAAATTCAACGCGAAGTTCACCTCATTGCTTACAAAAAATCACGGCATCAACTTTTGTGCTTTTGGGGAAAAAATTAATGAAGAAAAATGCGGTGAAAGAGATAATTTGCCACATTTCACCGCATTTCTTAAAAATTTTCACTGCAAAATTCAAAGCATTTGTTTTCCAACGGTAATTGAATCTTATTTAATTCAGAAGAAAAACAGAGAAGTAAGCGACGGATGGCGCAGTGGCTGAGAGATTCGAAACCCTTTACAAAAGTTTCTTTTTTTTTAAGAATTGCGTTGTGTGCGGTGACAATAAATAGTTCATCGCAATTCATGGCATTCACTGCAAAAAAATTTAAGAAAAACACTTTGAAAACTAATTATTTTCACCGCAATTCGCCGCATTGCTTACGAAAATTCACCGCCGAACCTCGACGCGGGAAGAGTAATCCACAACGGCAGAATCGACAGGTTTTATTATCTGATAAAAGCTAGGTTAATTTTCTAGACCAAGATTTCCTCTGAAAATATTGCATATCTGCCTCTAATTGAACCGCCTTTGACAAATTTGGCTTTCTATTCAATATTTCAGCTCTCATTCTGTCACCATTAAGATTATTTAATAAAACGTGTCATTTGTAGATATTACTTCACCTGCTGTAAAAACTTCTTTTTATGAGCTGGATAGTTTTATCAGAGAGCGAATATAATCCTGAGTTTTTTCAGAAATGTATTTTGAACTTTTGAACTTATTTTGAACTCATTTGAACTTATTTTGAACTTTGGACACAGAAAAAGTTTGCGCACGAAATTGTCCTTGAAGGTCAATTTTGTGCGCAAATTTTTGCTGTGTCCAAAATGAGTTCAAAACACATTTCTGAAAAAACTGAAGATTAGATTGGCTCTCTGATAAAACTATCCAGCTCATTAAAAGAAGTTTTTACACAAGGTGAAATAATTTCTACAAATGACTCTATAAATAATCTTACAGGTGACAAAACGAAAGCTTAAATGACAAATAGCTGGCAGGTTGATCAGTAATTTCTCCAAATGACATTATAAGTGATCTCATAAGTGCTCGGGTCGAGGTTTGTTCAAAAATAATGTAAGAATAGCGGTGAATAGCGGTGAAAAAAAAACTTTTCCCACCGCGAAGCGCCCGCATCTTTTAGCGTTGAATGCGGTGAATTTTTGCGGTTTTTAGCGGTAAAAAATTTTCACCGCTTTCACCGGATTTCTTACAAAAAAGAACGTGCCGTACACGGGTTCGTACCTCTGACCTCCTGCATGTCAACAACTTCTTATTCCACTGCGCCATCTGTCACTTACTGCAATAATATTTCCTGTGAAATTAAAGTGAGCGTTGAAATTAGAGGTGAATATTTGCACGATTTGCAATTTCAGCGGTGAATTTTTTTTACCGCTTAAAAGTTTTTTTCACCGCATTCATCGAGCATTGAGCGCAAATCTTACACTTTTTCTCAAATTCACCGCAAATCTTGCATGTTTAAGCGATTTTTAGCGGTGAAACCTCAACCCGGGTGATCTAACTGATAACTAATAAATGATACTCAATTAACTGTTTAAATTTCATTATATTCCATGAGAAGCCACAGGAGGTAAAATTTATGTTTACATAATTTCAGTTTCTTTTCTGGAGTATTTGATTTGAATATTATCCAAAAATGAGTAATGATCTAGAGCAGGTCTTCCAGTTATTTTCTCTTCTTGGACTTTGTGAAAATGCCAGGCTAGAATGCAATCCCACGCACGGGGCTGAAAGTTCCATGGAAACTTGTTAATGAATAGTTGTCGTCCGTATGCTGAAGAAATTAGCTCCGGTAACGTTTTCACCCCAATCATGCAAATAGAACGCTGAACCTTGTTGCTCACGCATTTGCTGTCGCCGCCGACCCACTTTTTGTAGCGGTTGAAATGAACTAAACAATTTTTCAGTCCAAAAAAACAAACTAAATAAACAACTACAAAATGTTTTCGTTTTCTGGGCAATGGTCTAGAAAATCTGATCAGTTTTTTCCTATTGAGTAAAGATTACGTGACTCAGCCTGAAGTCATATCAAAAACTTCTGAATTTTGTCAAGAACCGCTTAGAAGATCGATATGTGACGCCAAAAATTTGACGACTTCTGCAAAGTCATTTAACATTGTTTTAAACACCCATTTTACAGGTTCGAACAGTCCAGATTGAGTTGCCATCCGGAAGTGACCTTCGATCAGACTGTGCCAGACGAAAGTAACCTCTGATCAGACAATCTCAAAAGAAACCCAGGTTGACCAACTTAGACGAAACTTAGACGGTGCCGTAGTAAACTTGACAAGACTTAGTACCGTTTTCTTCTAAGACTTAAACGATGCCGCAGTAAGGCCTTAGTGAATTTTCCAAGTATGGTCAACCTGGGAGGTGTCCTCAGACTGGAGTACGCTCTAAACACCGTATGTGCTCGAAAATGTCTCTGATCAGAACGAAATCAGACCATTGTCCAGACGATTGTGCGCTCGAAAGTCATTCTTGATCAGACTATTGTGAGCCAGAAATCGCTTCTTATCAGATTCAATTGGCTCAAAACAGTCTGATCAGTGATGGTTTTCAATATGTATGACTCTCATTAATTTTGCTATAATAATTTTGCTGTGATAATAACTTTTCTATAAATTCTTTTCAAAAAAATAACATTTACAGTATTAGTTCCATCTAAGGAAAAGTCATTTCTAAAAGTAAAGTTTAAGTTAATTCAATGCTAATGAAAATAAAACCTGGATGTGGAAAAAATTATTTAGTATAACATTAAGGCATATTTCTGACTCAATTGATCAACATAGACAGCTTTGCATGAGAAACGTCGTGGTCAACAGTTAATTAAAATTTCCTCTTGAGCGGACCGGCATTTTTTGTCAACTGGACCCCTTAGGTTTTGATCAGATTCGTCAGAGTATCTCTGCCCACAATGCAGCTTTTTTTCTTTTGGCAGGGCCAACATCTTTCAGTAAAAATAACGAAAAAATAGAAAAAATAATTGCGCTCAAAATCCTCTCTGATCAGACCAACCCAGTCAGAAGTTACCTCTGATCATACTTTTGTGCTCTCAAGCCAAATCCCAGACCCGACAAAAATGTCACAAAAGCGCTGAATTTCTGAAGATGAACTGAAACTTCAAAATATCACCGCATCTTCAACACATATCTGACATAACTAGCCTTATTTCAGCAAGTTTTTTTTCTTAAATTTAACAAATTTTGCTGCTCATATCATCATATTTCTGAGGAATGTTACATCAATGCTTCAATCAAACAAATGAAAGATTGTGAAAATATGTGTTAAATGCGATGAATGTTAAGCTCTTTTCTTATATAATTTAAGCGCATTTCCGATCATTTTTATGAAACCAAATAAAGAGAGAAAAACTTCAGGTTTTTACTGCACAGATGATTGAGTGCTGACTAACAGACAGTTGAGCAGGGTTCGAGACTCAAGCAACCTGTAAAAAGTTAACGATAACTGAAGTAAAGATGATTGGTTCATTTGAAATAATTCGAATTCCGCGCCTATTGTGAAAAAATTTAACGCATTTTGGCTGGATTAAGTAAAAATTTTGCGCCGAAAATTTGGAACATTCAATCCTTTTCATAGAATTTTTTACACGAATTTCCCAATATTTCTCAACTCTGGTATGCTTCGTTTCATTTGTTTTGTTTGCATCCAGTTTCAAATGCTGAGGAAAAAGTATGGTTTGGAAGTTTTTTTCTGTTGAATGATTGCCTGATACGATTATTGTAATTGCAAACGGATGTCGGAAGAGTACATCACTTTCACTGAGACGGAGATAAAAAAACATAAGAATGTAAAGCAATATTTTTGTTTGCGTGAATGTTAAGACTTGTGTTAGTTGCTTATAAATTTTGAAGTTTCGATCGAAATTTTTACGAATAGCATTCTGATTTTGCTGTTTCTATTGAAAAACTACATACAATTTTCGGCTTCTATTTCCTGAAAACACTTTTGCTTTTTACTACAGATAAATGGGAAATTTTACCCCACCGCAAATGAGAGAACAATCCCGTACCTAGGGTTCAGTGTCAATCAATAATGATTCAGAGCAATTTCAGAGAAACTTCATGATTTTGTACTGAATCAGAAGGACATCAGAACCAACTGAGAACTGACAGAGCAAAATTCAGAGAAAATATTCTGTACTCTTCTGAATCAGAAGATGATTCAGAATAAGAAGTCAGAAGATTATTCTTCTTTTTTATATATTCTAAAATATTAGGTTTTACTCCGAATAAAGAGACAATTCAGAAAGAATCAGTGAATAAGCTCTAAATCAGACAAATTCAGAGCAAAATGTGACCTGAACAGGACTCTGACTCAGTACTGAATTTGCTTTAGCGTTAGGTACGGGATTTCTATCATAGGCAACTGTAGTTATTATGGAAGATTTTGTTCATTCCCTTCGCTGAGTAACAATAGACTGCAAAAACGATTAGTTGATACTACATATGGTTGCGTTCTGAGACTCAATAAGTGGTCATGTTTTTAATTCTCAAACTAGAAGAGGTTGCATAAATGACAACAAAACATTCGGTAATAATAGGAATTGACAACGTTGATGTTACTGAAGAGAAAAATTGATTAAATGGTGATTGAACAAGTTTCGTCTAGTATAGAACTCACAAACTCAAGATGCTGCTCATGATCTTTCCCAACTTTTGATAGATTCAACCGGATTACAAATAGTTCATCAATTGTTTTAAAAAGAATCATCAATTATTTTAAAAAGTTCAAACGGTTACTTCTATTTACTTTTTAAGTGAGTTTTCAAAACGCTGTAAAACGAGAAAAAAATTGGAAATTGAGCTATATTTTTTATCGTGGCCAGCTGTGGACTGAATGAGTCCAGGCACGGCTAGTTTTCGTCTGGATAGGTCTGCCTAAAAACGCGGCGCCAAAACGACTGAACTTAAAATTGAGCGAAGGTGATTGTGGCTGATTATGACTTGGATTCGTCTGATCACTAACTCGCACATTCACTATGGTAGGCGCATCTATTCTGTCCCCCCCCAGCTTATTGAGCATAAATCTTTTATGACCCCCAGCCGCACGTGCTATTTTCTTACATAGTAACATGCTATATAACAACATATAATTTGTAATTGGGGGGTCAAAAAAACACTGGGGGGGCAAAACAGAAAAGATCTGGATAACCTCTAAATTATCATCATCTGAAATGTCTGTTTCTTTTCCACATTTTTGACAAAATATTTTCTTTGTTTTGATGTCCTTGAACTTATATTGAATCAAATCCGGATGTGGACTCTATTGCCGATAATGTTCGCTTTTCACTCAACATGGGGGCTCCAATTGGCATACTCAGACCAAAATTATTTGGACATACGAAGTCATGCAGACTGACTGTACAACACAATCTGGTAAACAATTTTGCAGAACTTATTAGGTTTTTTAAATTTATAATCCGTTGTATGTCTGATACTGAAATAAAGAAACAGTTTAAACGAACTTTTTGTTTCAAAAGAGTTGATTGCATATTACTCTATATCCCTTTAATCTTATATTTGTTAAATCTGTCTAACAGTTACTATAATCGTTGATGATATCAATAGCTTATTACAGTACTTCTCCCTCTTAAGTTCAAAAAAGATTATCCTCGAACAGATAAATTAGAAAACACCAAAAAATCTTGGGCTAAGCATTTTCCATAACAGCCAAATTTGTTTTTCGTTCAAATTCTGGTTAAAAGAACAACTTTGTCAATTGTATTTCTCAAAATATCAATGTTTGTTACATGGAATCCAAGATTTTCTTACTTTGTAGTCTGAAGCCGTAAAAAGTGTTGAATAGCATAGTGTTTTAACTTAGGTTGCTACTCCCTCACTTCTAATAAGAGTTGTGGGAATTCGTATGACGAAACCTGTACTATTTTTTTTATTTTTTACGCTCTAGCGGCACGGGAAATCACATGACAAATTTCAAACTTGCCATCTGGAAACCATATTATGACTTTTATGACTTTAGCCGTGAAAGTTTTGTATCCTAACAAAGGCAAACAAAGGGTTTAAAGTTGGCTTCTTTTCACATAATTCAGTTGAGCTCTCATTTCCATGCCAAATGGGTACTTTCAAGAACATTAAACATCCAATTTTTTAGATACATTGAAGGTAACAAATCGGGTGGCATACATGACCACTCGAATGATTCCTGAACTTTTTTCAAGACAACCTGTTTATGGAGAAATTTGTCCTTGAAGGTGGCCACAATCTTGAAGCAACTTGAAGCAACGTTTTTTGCTTCAAGAAAGTTGCTTCAAGAATCTTGAAGCAACTTTTTTAAGATAATGGGAGAAAAAAACATAAGAAAAGGAATCGCACTTCACGGGAGTTCTCACACTTGAGAAATGATAACACCGTAGCATTGTGGTTGTTCCTACTTGAATTATTACTTCACGAAAAACATCATAGGTCAATGTTATTGACCTTTGGGATAACAAAAATTGTAATAAAATGTCAAAGTCTGATTATGGATCAGAAGATCATCGGCGCCAACACAAAAAACTTTGGTATTGATTTAAAATTTGGTATTGATGGAAGTGCCTCCTTTAAAAAAATTGCCAAAAAAACGAACAGACAAACAACAAAATTTACGAATTCAATGAAAAACTGCGAGAGTATAATACACAAGAAAACACTGAAAAAATCAAAATACTTCCTGTGTGCAACATGTTGAGTCAAATGGCAAATTACAATGCTCTCTTTTACGATGACATACATTTTAATTTTCAGCAGGGAATTTTCATAAATGCAGTTTTAAGTCATTTTCTTTTAACTTCTTGTAATCTTGTTCGTTTACAAACTTTGCAATATTCTCAAAGTGCATACGTGAGTACGGCTAACACTTACAAACCATGGAGACAAACATATCGTTATACAAATGGATTTTAGCTGCAGTTTCTGTTGTTTTTAAGCTATTTTGCAACGTGTAATGATTTATATTACGATATAACCAAAAATGGCAGGTATTCGACTCATAGTTATACTATGTGTACTACTCATATTCTCCGATAGTATTTCAGAATGTTTTTTTACAGTTTTCCTTATGCATCTCGAATGCCTTCATTCAAAGGAATCTGTAACAGCAAACAATGTGCTTTACCATCCAATTTCAGCCTTTCCTTTTTCTTGGTTGTTATATGGTTTCTTCTTCTAAAAAGTGGTAATATCGAAATAAACCCTGGACCAGTTTTGCCATATGCACTTATGATGAAAAAGTTAAAACTATTTGATTCCAGAATAAAAATTCTACATCAAAACGTCAGAAGTTTAGCAGGACAACATCTGCTGTTGAAAGAACTCATTCAAGACATTGTTTACAACTGCATATAAGCGTTTACTGAAACAAGGTTGTCACAAAACCATCCGGAAGAATTTTGGCATGTAGCTAAGCAAAATTTTGACTGTTTTCGAAAAGATCGCATCCAAACAACAAAACAAAAGGTGGTGGTATTATCATGTACATTCCGAAATTATTACAACCTCGTCTCCGCGATGATCTCAACTGCTTTCCGGATACAAATTTTGAAAGTTTATGGGTTGAGTTGAGTATACAAAAAAACGAGAAATGCGTTTTGAATTCATCATACTGTCGTGAAAAAAAACTTGTAAAGATGTTTTTGGAAAAATTGGCCCTGGGAATTGATCTTTCTATGGCTGGAGGAAAATCTGTCATACTTGCTGGAGACTACACTTTAAA
The DNA here is from genome assembly GCF_964194025.1 of Convolutriloba macropyga. Classification (NCBI taxonomy): domain Eukaryota; kingdom Metazoa; phylum Xenacoelomorpha; order Acoela; family Convolutidae; genus Convolutriloba; species Convolutriloba macropyga. The sequence goes on along the minus strand of NC_134482.1, from coordinate 171,005 downwards.
CTATTTTGCAAAGCGCGACAGAAGTCTGCTGCAATCTGTAATTTCTCCATATGACCTTAAACCAACGAGCAATGATACAGCTACTAGAATGACTAACTCTTCTTCAACACTTATCGATTATATCATAACAGACGATCACGAAACTGGCATAGTAGCGGATACGATTTTGAAAACTGATTTTTTTGCAACAATCACAGTTCTAAAATCTGTGATGCTAAAATCAAAAGAAACAAAGAATAAATTTTTTGACAAAAAAAAACTATTCAGCCATAGCATTCCAAAATTTTATTGAAAATTCAGACTGGAGACACTTTTACGGTGCAGTGATAGGAGATATGGTGTTATTAGAATTTCAGCGAATTATTGAAAGAGCATTAGCACTACTTGCTCCAATTAAAGCCTGTTATATTAGAACAGATAAACCAAAATTCTTGCTTCAAGAAAAATGGTTATGTGAGGAAACAAAAAGACGGTTTTCAAGAATTAGCGATGATGAAACTAAAAACGATTTAATTCGTCAAAAAGAAAAACAACTTCTTTCAAGTTTTATGGAGTTAAACAGTGAAAAAGCCAGATGGAAATTCATTCAAGATCTTCGTAATAAAGAAAAGACTCAAGCAAGAATTCAATCTTTATTAAACAGTTTTGGTGATAAGATAACAAAGCCCATGGAAATCGCAAATCTTCTAAATTACAATTTTGCGACTCTAGGAGAATTCATTAGCTTGCAACAAACAAACAACATACCTCCTAAAACTGCTCCGAGAAAGAGTTTCAATTTTCGATATACAAAAACCGAGGAAACAAATGTGCTCATAGATTCATTGAATACAAGTAAACCAGTCGGTCCTTCAAAAATACCAGCTTGGGCAATAAAAGATGCTAAAGCAGCGCTAGCGGAACCACTATGTTTTCTCATTAATCAATTCATTACAGAAGGAAAATTTCCAGAAGATCTTCAAAAAGCTTGTGTAACTCTACTCTTCAAAAAAGGGATTCCCGAAGACCCACTCAATTATAGACTTATTTCTGTCACTTCTGCTTTATCAAAAATTTTTGAAAAGGCGTTCAGTTCACAAACCAGAAGTTTCCTAGAAAAAGAGCAATTATTGTCGGCTAGTCAATTTGGTTATAGAAAACAAATTTCAACAATTGATGCTACCCTGAAATCAACAGAACAAATAAGATTAGAACTCAACAAGAAAAAAAGTGTTACAGGGGTGTTTTTAGATCTTTCAAAGGCTTTTGATTCTATAAACCACAAAATACTGTTACGGAGACTTGAAAATATAGGTTTCGACCAACATGCTACCAATTTAATAGAAAATTATTTGAGTGAAAGAACGCAAAGAGTTGTTCTGAATGGAGCTGAATCAGACTGGATAAATTTGAAGAGAGGAGTTCCACGAGGTACTATTTTAGGACCTCTATTATTTAACATTTACGTCAACGATTTAGCAAAGATCGTTGAAGAGGATTGCACGGTTGTCCAGTACGCAGACGACACTTTTCTTTTTACATCCGACACTGATGAAATATTGGCAAAAACAAAATTTGAACATAACATCCCAAAAATTATTGATTTTTTTGCAAAGTCACAGTTAGTAGTGAACAAACAAAAAACAGAATATATTTTGTTCAGCGCCAGGAAGAGGTTAACAAATACTGTTCTGAATCTTGACAATGAAAGAATAGCAGAATCAAATAGTGTGAAGTATCTTGGCGTAATTATAGACAACAAACTAAAATTTGATGGAGAAGCGAAAAAGATTCTTCAGAGAATGGCTTGTGGAATAAAAGTTTTGAATACACTAAGTAAAAGTTTACCAGAGAAAACGAAAGTCTTATTACTTAATGCAATAGTAATAAGCCATCTACATTATTCCACTCTACTTCTGATAGGGTTGCAAAAGTCATTACTCACAACTTTAGAAAAACAATTGAATTGGGGAATAAAATCCATTTTTAATAGGAGAAAATACGATCGGTCTACAGATCTCAAACTTCGCAACAAAATTCTTCCAGTTTCTTTTCTCTTGAAATATCGTTGCTCAAAATATTTTATTCGCTTACTCAGCAACGATCTTCCAGCATATAAAATTGAACCTCTCTCTACCATAAGAATAAAACAACATGACAGGTCAAAAAAGTAACGTTCGATATAAGAAAGAACAATAAGTTTTTAACTGGTTCTTTTATTGCACAAGCCATTCCAATTTATAATAGTCTGCCTTCTAATATTAAACTGAAAACAACATCGAAAGCTTCCTTGAAAAAAGAACTGAAAGAATATTTTTAGAAAGAATTTTTGGAGGACCCAAAAGTAATTGATATAAAAGATGACATTGAGAGCATTAGATTTTTATTTTAATTTTTAATCTTCACGATGTACATGTAAAACTGTGAGAACATTTTATGCTCGCATTTTAGGCCGTTTTTTAATAATGTAAGGTCAAATTTTCAGTTAAGTAATTTAATGATTTTATAATTTTACATAATGTTATGTTCTTAACTTTACATTGCCTCTTTTACCATTTGCTTTTTATACTTATGTGTACCAGAGGAATATAACAATGTTCTTTTATTTTGTACGAACGATTAAAAGAATTGTTGTTGGTTTACTTCTAAACAGCTGCAAAAACCATCAGATATCGAGATTTAAGATTTGAAAACCCAAAACTGATCAAGACGGAGAATTTTTAACAGCTAGGACCGCAAAATCTGTCGGACCAACTTGTTTGTGAATGGAGGCCCTGATTGATCAGATATCTTCCATTTGTTAGTATTAATCTTAATGTCTGAATTATGTGAATTTCTAGTAGTTAATTTTCGATTTATTACCAGCTAAGAAACGTTTGCAGTTTTACGTAATTAACAAGAGCGCTGATATCAATACCATTTGGTGCGCAGTTATTCGACATTCATACTGTTGATATTGTTCTGCATCACTTTGCTCGATTACCCAATCAGGAACCAGTAAAGATGATAAAAGTGATGATATTTCTCTTATTACTTGCTTTAGCTGGTTAATTTAGATAGTGCAACAAAATTGTAATAAGAAGCGCTAAAAAATGATACAAAGTGCAGGCGGCTCCCTTTGAATTTCAATTGATTCTTAATCAATGTTGTTCTTTTTTGTTAAGCTTTTTAAGATAATACTATCGGCAAAGTTCCTAAGACAGTGGAGTTTACTTACCAGAAACTACCAACAATACTATCGACTGCCTTACAAAATTCATTACAAGGTTAAACATAATTTATCACTAAGGATTTTCTTATGTGCATTCAATCTTATAGTTACAGTTCCATAAACGACACAGCAGGTATTATTTTTGACGATATTGGAAAGAAGACAATTGGAGGTAGAGTAGAAAACAAGGCTGGCGTATAACCTCACAACAAAGCTTTGGAAACTGTGTTTGACTGAGACTCTTGAGCAGCGGCAATAGAGATCAAATCAGTTGAATTAAATGGAAGATTTAACAACGCAATTATAAGAAATCTTTGATTTTTTTCATGAAAAGTACAAGGCTTGAGTTGAATGGGAGAGCTGAACCGTGTCTCGTAGTTTAAGTCAGAAAGCAAGATTATCTTGGTCAGAAAGTAAGATTTTTGTTTTCCTACAATTCTGAAGAAACAGTAATAAATTACGTAAGCTTGTTGTTTGAAAGAAGGACATTTCAGTTTTGGTATGGAAAACATTTAAAATTTTAAAACTTCTATAAAGGCCAATGACCAGAAGACCATTCCAATTAAACAACAAACATTCATTGAACCAGTAATGGTGGAAATCTAGCTGCAATAACCGCCTTATCATAACAGTCGCAAAAACTGTTCAGTTCGTAAACCTTTCTTAAAACAAAAAATCAAGTTTTGCAACAAATGGACTCACGTGAAAAGTTTTGCTTGACCCATGAAAACACCATGCTGGACCGATGAAATATTTTAAGCGCGAATATTTATATGGGATTACTTGAATCCTGAGAACTTCATGCCGGACTGAAAACAACTTCTGCTCCACATAGAGCCCAGGAAAAAGTCTTTTCCTCGGCTCTTGGTAGAGAGGTCGGCTCTGTACTTTTAGTGGAAAAAAAACTTTTTATCGACCTGCAGGATAGGATCATCTGACATCATTTTTTCAATCGCTGATGTTTTTTCCGCAACGTGAAGATGAGGCCTGGAAAAATACAGAGTTATAGAAAGGGCCCACCAGTCTTTTTACGCCACCAAGTTACAAATTATATGTTGTTATATGGCACGTTACTACGTAAAAAAATAGCGCGTGCGCCTGGAGGCGTAAAAAATATAAGCTCACTATGGTGGTGGTGGGGGTGGGGGCAAAAAAGAAAAGATCCGTAGAACGAATCACGAAGTCAGATCACGCTCACAGTTTAAACGCATGTTAAAACAGCATCTGCTCCAACAATTCAAACTTGTACCGTTGGAAAAGAACGCTGGTGGCTTCAAAAGTTTTTTTACGTTTAGAAAACGGAACCACTAACTTTGATTTTTAACATTGTACTAATTTTGTATATAGCATTTTAAACGGTCCCATTAAACAGGTCCCATTTTGCACTGAATTTGTCTGATTCAGAGCTAATTCAGAGATTCATTCTGAATTATCTTCTGATTCAGAGGAATACAGAATATGTTCTCTGAATTTTGCACTGATTCAGAGAGATTCAGAAACCAATTCACAGTTGGTTCTGAAATCCTTCTGAATCAGTGCTAAAACTTAAATTTTCTCTGAAATTGTTCTTAATCAGTACTAATTGTCACTGAACTGTAGGTACGGGTAATATTTAACCCCTGGGTTATTTTTTCAATTTCCTTGTTTAAAAAAGTTATGTTACCTTTAGTGCGAAATGAGCGTAAGAGATCCTCGTTTTCTGGATCAGAGAGGTTCACCTTGATTCCTCCTGGGAACTCAACATGGTTGTTATACTGCAGGATTGCAAAAAACGCCTCTTCTGGACACGAGCGGTTCCCAAACACTTCCAGAAGATTGTCAGTTATCTTTTTCCGGAACTGTTTTCTTATTATCCATATGCAAATTCAAAATTTTCCCATATCATTTTTTGTAACAAACTAATTCTTTTTCGCCCTCATATGGGAAGTCGGCAAGGGGCCCGAACGAAGACTTTGCTGAAATTGAGGATTGAGTGCTTAGTTAGCCACAGACAAAAAAATCAACGGAAAAATCGCATATATTCTGTTTCGGCCCGCCAGTGTTTTTTTATGACCCCCAGCTACAAATTATATATTTTTATGTAGCACGTTACTATGTAAGAAAATAGCACGTGCGCCTGGGGGTCGTAAAAAATTATACTCACTAAGCTGGGGGGGGGGGGTTCGAAACAAAAGAGATCCGAAAAATCTTACATATTCACATTCGTATTGTGTTCAATTATCAACGCATTTGTAAACTAATTTCTATTATGTAAAACTTTTCCGATGAAGAAAAAATTTTACAGCCGCAACTGAAAGAATTTTCAGCACATACCTGGTAAAATTAAGCAGATTTTAGTATTTTGAGAGTTTTTTAAGCACAATCAGCACGCTAACAAATATTTGATATCAGCATTTATATCGCATAAGTAATGGTCACGTGACTCCGCTTGAAGTCACTGATCACTTCTGGCGTTTATCGAGAACCCCGAAGCGGTTCGAGATGTCAAAATTTCAATGTGACTTCTGCAGAGTCACTTAACCATTACTTAAAACATGAAACGCGCACGTTTTAAAATGACGAAAGTCAACGAAATTCAACTTCTGGCTAAGTAGGAACTTCTGGCATTTTAACTTCTGGCACTGCGGACTTTCGGCATTTTAAAATGTACACGTGCGTGTTTCAATTTCATCACTATTTCATGTCTTCAACACTTACCTTACGTAAATATATAATTTGGTTAAAAGAAAAGAGAAAGAAAACAGTCCCTGTTTGCCGTCTCCAAACATCCATTTGCAAGCTTGGTGCGACAACAAAAAATGTACTGAACTTTTGTATCTCTTCATATTCCATGGTAAATGTCTCGGGTACCGGTGAGGAATTCTGATTACACCTGGACCTAAAAACTTCAGTTAATTAAATTCCTATTGAAACTTTGCTTCAACTGGTTACCACTCCACTCATTTGTCGTCCACTCAGTTAAACAATTGCATCGTTTTGGGGGGAAAAAACTAACAATACCGCTCTTAACCCATTACCCCCCCCCCCCCTAATCTTACATTGTTTTACCCCACTCAAATGACCCCCTCCGAATCTTAAATCTTTTTGAGGGTAATTTTTAGGGAGTAAAATCTAAAAATTCCCACTATTACCACCATTACCCCCCGAATCTTACATCGTTTAACACCCCATAGACAATTACCCCCTTTGCTCTTATCAAGGGGGTAATTTCGACACGGGTACACCTGTCTCGTACAATTCCCACGCTTTCCTAACAAAATTACTCAATTTTACACTTTTTTTCACTATTACATATTTTCAACGCTTCCTTTTCAGCCGATTTTGATAGTTTCAGAGAAAGAAATTGAACAAGACCACAACCTTACGCCATTTCTCTATGTTTTAATAGTGCTTCACGTGAATCGACTTTGATTTTAAAACTTTACAATGATATCCTTTATTACAATTTTAATTACACAAAGCATTTTCAATACTGCATATGTCAATTTTAAATTTTCAGAGAGTTCGTACAGATTGATCTAATTTTTAATAAATATAACCACGACATGTTCCGATCAAGCTGGTTTTCGGGTTAAAAAGTTTAGGTTTCTTAGACAACTCTTGACCGATTATGAACCGATTTTAACTTGCCGTCGAAGATCACTGGTTTCTCTGTACGTTGTAAGGTTAATGCGTTGCTGTCCTGGACCATTGATATTGTAGTTGTAAAAAAATTGGTTATGTAAATCCAAAGGAAATTACAGCATATGGAAAAAACGGTTATCACCTTACCAGAGAACGAACAAGGGACCTTTAAAATAACTATGATGTTGGGAAAGCTGATGCAAGTTTTACAAGCGGATGGACACGTGGACCAGTCGACGTGCGTAACACTAGAGCCGTAACGGAGTCCTACAATCAACAGCTCAACAGTGAGGCAACGTGTGCAAAAAAAGTATACAACACGCGCTTGAAGCTGGCAACAAACCCTTTCCAAAAGCCGCCATGTTGTGTTTGTCGAGCTGGGTAAAATCGAACTCTAGTTTATACCCTTGATAAAAGCTCAGAAGGGATGGCGACATTGTTCCACTTTGCAAAACTTTCCCGGAGTTCTTTCTCCGCTCAAAAGTTATTGCCAATCCCCGGCGAAATCATGGCAGATGTACATCTACGTGACGCAAAGCGCTCAACTACCATAACACAAGGACTGGTGAGAGTGGATGTAACTATCTCAACATAGACAGCGAAAGTAGTAAACCAAGTGAAGATGAATACTAATCATTTTTGAAATAGTACGTTGGCTAGTTGCATTAAACGGCTCAAATTAGTCAACGCCAGTGGTGGTGAAGGAAGTAGACTGGTAAGCAAATTTCTCCTAAGTAAAATCAGACATGATTGGTTGCAAAGTTTATGAATTTAATTTCCTGCATCTCAGTCAGTGTGTTCTGATGGAGTGCAATGACGATCTTAGTGTCAGCACTGAATAGTGTTCCAGCCAAATTGTTTTGACCATTCAATGCCCTGTTGGTAATGCTTTACATGAGTGTTTTCAGGGAAGAGATGTACGAACGGGAGACGTTCATTCAGGATGGTAGAAAACTTAATGTAAAACTCAACGTCAAAAAACCGCTTGACGCGGCCAGAGGAACCATTTCAACTAAGAAACGACAAGTCTGGAGCAATTCGGCTACTTCGTTTAACCTCTAGGCAGTTTCAAGAAGATCCTTTTTTTCAGTTTCAGGAGATTCTCTCATGGCACCAAGAATCCGAAAAAAATGCTCGGCTCGTCAAGCTATGTAGGGTCAGTAATTTTACCATCGAGTTTACGGTAACAGCTATGCTCCGGTAAAAGTCGGAAAACATATGCGGCAGTGCGCAAATAAAATGACCAGAGCTTAACCTATCAAACGGGGAGAGCGATGAGCTAGGGGTTTTCCGTTAACCGATGTAGCCAGAGATACATTGTCTTCACAATTGACAGCTTTTTAACGCCAAATTTGATGTTACTGATGACTTCATTGTTCGGTACGAACAGAAAAGAATTTTGGACCTTTGTACCAACTGCTTAATTTCAAAATTTAGTGAATATTCCACTCGTGTCATCAACAGCTGGATTATCCTTAGCTGCGACCTGGTTCCACACTTCAACACTGGTATTTTTCAAAATTTCTCAAACGCGGTTTCCAAGGGAGATTAGTTACTTTCCATTAGATTTAATCAATTGAAGAACCGTCGTGCCGTCAGTTCAAATGAATACTTTAATGACGGTTACAATAAGTAACTCATAGGTTTCTCTTTTCGGCCGAGGAAAAAGCAGAGTTGGCTGTAATTCGGGTTATCGGACAGCCTATACGTTCATTGGTGTAACTCCCATTTTCACCAATAGAAACGCAAGTTCTGTTTTTTCTTTGCACTTAAGAGTTGTGACTTATGATTGCACGAATGTGACAGGCAGCGACGGTAAGTCTGCACTCCAAACCAAAAGCCTTTGAACCGTGTCATGCGTGAGCTCATCATCCGAATAGTGCCCTGTGACACGCCAGATTGATGTCCTTTAAGAGCAGTCGAGCACCAAAAATAAACAGTGCAACAAGACAGAAGTGGTCAAAGATTTTCTAGACCAATGGCTGCCCGAGTAACTCGTTAAAAGCGGGGCTCGTATTCTAACTCTCAATTAAAGTGTCATTAATGTGATCTCAATTTAGCCCCAAACACATGGCGCGTGTTTTGGTACACTACAGTATCTCTCTTTACCGAGCCGGCGTCATTGGATGTAACTATTACAAAGCAGACAGCCCAAGTAGTAATCCAAGTGAATTGTAATCCTAAACATTTTTGCAATAAAACGGCCCAAAGTAGTCAACACCAGTCCTGGTGGAGAAAGTAGATGGGTAAGCAAGTTTCTCCTATGGTAAATCAGACTCGATTGGTTGCACAGTTTTAGCACGGAATTCCCGGCACCCCAGCCAGTGTGCTCTGATGGATTGCAATGACAATCTAACTTTCAGCACTAAATTGTATTTCTACAAACTTGTTCCTAACCATTCAATGCTCTGATGGTAATGCTTTACATGGGGGTGTTCAGGTAACAATTGTACATACGGGAGACATGCATTCAGGATGATGGGTTACTTAACGTAAAATTCAACTATATATGGCCAGAGGAACAGATTAGTCCATTTCAACTAAAAAACAGCAAGTTTGGAACATTTCAGCTACTCCATTTAACCCCAAATCACTTTCAAGAAGTTCCTTTCTTTCAGTTTCAGGAGACCAGCTTTGCACCAAGAACTGGGGATAATGCTCGGCTTCCTGAAGCTAAGTATGGTCCAAAAAGCTGGCATCGAGGTTAAGGTAGCGGCCATGTTCCGGTGAAAGTCGGAAAAAGTATGCGGCAGTGCAAAAAGTTAAAATTATTAGAGCTTATCACATCAAACAGGGGAAACGATGGTTGGGGATTGTCGGTTTCTTAACAGTTGTAGCCAGAGATACAGTGTCTTAAACATTGACTGCATTTTCTACTTCGGGTTTGATGCTATTGTTGACTTCTTTGTTCGGTGTCAACACAGAAGAAATATGGACTTTTGACCCAACGACTTAGTTGCGAAATTTAATGGACATTCCACTTGTGCAATGATCAGCTGGATTATCCTAGCTGCGAAATGGTTGCACTGCTCTACACTGGTATATTTCAAAACCCCGAAAAAGTGATCTGCAATGGAGAATGATTGCTTTTTATTAGAGTTAATCCATTGAAGAACCGTCGTGCTGTCAGTACGCATGAATACTTTGTTAACAGCTACAGTAAGTACCACAATAATTTTTCTTTTCGGCCAGACGAAAAGCAGAGTTGCTCGCAATTCTTGTTTCGGGACAGCCATCGCTTTCTAGCACCACTCCCGTTTTTCAAAATGCAAATTCAAGCTCTGTTTCGTCTTTGCCCATCAGAGTTGTATCTTGGTATTGCAGGAAGTTGACGGCAAGCATCGCTAAATCCGCACTCCAAACCAAAAACCAGTAACCGGATTGATAAGACCGTCGTGGCCTGAGGTCTTCTAGAGCAGTGACTGCGTGAGTGTTTTTGTAATAGGGCAGCTTGTGTTCCTACTAAAGTGTCATTATATCGAATCTCCATTACGTCACTTTTTAGTAGATCATCGACGACGGAACAATTTTACTTCTCTCTAAGGTTTTCCTCCTTGGGCAATCTCTTGTCATTCACTTCATTTGCGCAAGGGAGCAGAAGTAGTTGTTTGGGAGCTGGTGTTGTCTACCTCCCTAAGCTTTCCGACGTCGTATGTCAACCCATTGTTTAAGGTGGCTATCTCTACGTTTTTGTGAGCTCTTGCATGTGCCGCAGAACGTGGGTCAAACTGCTTGTTTGCCCCCAATTATTTCAATTTCATAACATGACGTTATTTGACTTGCTAATGCAATCTCATGTTCTATAATATAACTGAAGGACTTCGAGAACAAAAACGAACATGATTGCAACGGACCCCTTAAGACCCTATTTTATGAGTGTGCACTTCTCATTGTTTGCGAAAGGCTCCAACAATTGGATTGCATGATATACATCCTGCTCGAGTATCATCTCAATGTCAATATTATACGGCATCAACGACAGCTTAACGCGGGCGAAACTACAGCAATGCGGGTAAAGTAATGACGTCTGAGCCAACGTTTTTTTCACAAAGGGCATATAAAAAAATCGAAGGCTAGCTGTCAATCTCTTTCGATTTTGCGGTCGATTCAGCCACCATCTTGTTAACTACCATTCAGTGTTTTTAACATTGGCAGTTAATTTTTGTGGTTTACCGAGCAAGCTATTCTATCCGCGAGATTACGAGTCAACCAAGAAAATCTGCTGGTGGCATTACACAAAACTAAAGCCTTTTTATCTAAACCCGAAGAGTTGAGCAAGAGTAGTTCGGTCACCTGAAGTTACTCTTTGACATCAGTAACAAATGATAATTTTGTGCCCTTATCCGATGTTGTCTGTTGGTTACTGGTTGTTGTTTTAGTCTGCCTTGTGTTATTATTTGACCGGTTGTTGTTATTTGTGACGTTAGAAGGAAAAATTCTGTCTGCACCGTGCAAAAATGTGTTGTATGAAATAGTGCATCCCTCTGATCTACATTTCTTGGGTGTGGGCACTGGCGGAGTTCTGTTCATCCGTCAAGCTAGCGAAGCAAAGTTTATTTTCGGCAACTGAACCGCACGAAGCGTGTATTTTTTCTTTGAAAACTTTGCATCCCCACAAGCGCTGGTCGCCATTACAAACGACGCATCGTGAATACTTTTGTAGCAACGCAAAAAATGGTCAGACAACTTCCCTCTTGGTAGCTCAAAAGCTGTCATTTCACGTGGCTGGCCAAACTTTTGTTCTAAAGTTCTTGGTGTAAACTAGTTCAATAATCAATAGTAAGCAGAATCGGTGATTACGATCTTTGCTTTACCAAAGACAAGAGTTTTAAGTTAGGTTAAGTGTTATCGACTGCGGGTCAATCGCACTTTTCTTTCCCTAATCGATCGCGCGTAGTCTACTTGGGCAGGTGCACACACCTGGACCGTTACAACGCAGCGGAGTCGGCCCAACAAAACCATATAGTAGCCGAAAAACCGTAGTGACTAGAGCAGGTACAAGATTATTGGCAGCTGCGATCGAGTCTTCTTATTGTATTCCGAATGGGATATTTGTATATTTGGATCCACATTTTTCACTTTAGTTGTGCCTTGGTTGACAATTTATGCTCTGTTCTGTGGAAAAGGCCAAAAACTCATGTTTGGCACAATTTGTTGGCCATGAGGGATTTGGGCTGATTTGGAGCAGGACGAGCAACGAAGAGTACAGCTTTTCGTACTTGATTAGTAATTCTGTTTTAAAAATTGCTGTCAACGGGAGGTTAATTAATGAAAGGGCCGTATAGAGCAGGAACAGTGAGATTAGGTGCAAAAACAATGATTTGGTGGGATGAACCTTAGGAATTACGAGTTCAACATTGTGCTGTCGGGTGGTTGATTTTGGAGGGGCTCTTGCTCCGAAAGGAATTTTTTGTTGCGGGGCTGGAACACTTATCTTAGGGAACAGAGCGAGAATGGCATTTGAGGCTCTTGAAATAAGACTTGATTGTTTTTGATGGAAAATGCGTTATTCCCATTTTTTCAGTCAGACGCGATGGTTCACCTTTGATTCAGAATTTTGGAGCTGTGCGCGGGATGAAAAGGAATGCAGGTATGAAGGGAATGAAAAGTGTTATTTTGGTTTACTTGTGGTAGGTTTTTTTCTAAAATGGGCTGTTGGATGGGAGGTTTCAAAAATCATTGAGGCGTGTACAGATGGATGGTCACTCGGTGAGGTTCTTGGGTTAAATTAATTTGGATCACTGCTTTTTTTTCCCGATTGATTGTTTTGCCTTATTAAAGGTGCCTTTTAAGCTGCCAAAAAGTCCTCTGTTGGGATGTAGTAGGAATGAAATTGCCGCAATGTCTCATTGCTTTGATTGTGATTTCCTTGTTGATGTTTTGGAATGGAATGTCATGAATTGTCAACGTATTGATCCTACACTGTACTGCCATCCTTGTGGCCAAAATTAGATACGTATGGTTAAATAGTGTTTTCGGGAGGGTCATTTGAAGCATCTGTTTCATCATTTCTGTTTCTTCACTGCTAAGATACACATCAATTGAACTGTTGAACCACTCCTGGACTGTTTTTTCATTACTCACAAAACTCCTAGCACTTTAAGTTCTTTGTGATTGAGTACCCTTGGAGACGGCGTCCAGTAGTTCAATTTCTTGTAGTGTTGCCTCTTCCAGCCGCTTTCTGGCGTTGTCCCCAAATTGACTGTTTCCATTTGCTTTTCCTGTTTGGCGAGGCGTCTGTCTTCTTCAACCTGTTTTACAATTCTTTCTCGCTTCTTTTTGGCAATGTTTACGCTGACTTGATGTTTTTGACGGGGCCATAACTGAGGAGAAAAAAAATGAATGGGAGCCCGTGGTCAATGAAAATCGCTTCTTTTTATCGTCAGCATAATTAATGTATTTTCGTGCTGAAGTGAGGATCTTGTCGTTTGTATATGTCATTGCCACCAAGTAAGATTCTTATTAAAGAACAAGTGTGCTTGGATCCTCCGTTTTTCCAGCGAATGCAATCAAATTGGACATTACAATGTTATTAAATCGGTCAGCCAGCAAAATTACCACTGCATACATTTACCTATCAAACGCACACTCCAATTAAACCATATTTCACGCACAACAATCGCAAAGCAAACTGCAACCCAATGCAGCACACTCTAGACATTCTGAAAAACATAACGCCTAAGAATCAGAAAAGGTCTTCGATCGCTCAAAATGCACGACAAAACAGAACTAGAGTTCCGAGCGCTATGCCCGCAACGCGACGAGAACTCGAGCTACCAACGCGCGATGGAAAGGAAACGGGATGGACGTGAAATCGAGCGAGCAACACGCGACCCAGCGGAAACGGGTCCAATGGGGAATCGATAGGGCTAAGTTTGGCAATGGAATCAGGACAGACAGGAAGTCAAGCGAGCAACGCGCGACGCAAGGGAAACGGGACGGACGGGAAATAGAGCTAGCAACGCTCGACTCAAGGGAAATGCGACGATCGGGTAGTCGAGCGAGACACGCGCACCGGAACCAAAAAGTAATGGACGAGAATGGAGAAATTAGTAATCCAAAGAAGTGCAAACCAAACAAACTAACCAACCGTAACTCGTGACTTAACTAAGTCACAACCTAGAAGGACGTGGGGGTTTAGTAACTGAAGGACGAACTAGCGAAGGAGAAAACGGGACGTGATAGCAATCAGATGTATATAATCTACGGCAACGCTCCAATTCAATGAAAATGAAGGAAAAGTCATCGATTTTACCAGCCGTAAAGTGTGAGTTAAATAAATCACACCCTAGAAATGCCTAGACCCAAACAACCAATCAGCATCCTCATAATATCAAACAAACTACAGCAAGGCTTAATAAATTACAACACTGGGTCTGTAGACAAGGATAGTTGGAAAGCTAAGAGGCAATCTAGCCGTAACTCCAAAACAACCTGAAGTTACACCCTAGAAGGCAACAAAAGGAAATCAGCTTATAGTCGTACAAATACTCAACAACATACAATAGCAGAATTAATATACTACAACAGGAGAGCCAGTAAAACAGAAAAGATTAAGTGGAAAAACGAGTTATCTTTAACGCGTGAATCAGATATGTCACACCCTAGAAAGCTACAAAACCAAAAGAACCAACCAGCATATTAGCATAATCGTCATCTGCAACAACTGCAACAAACCGCAACATACTTCTCACATATGACAACGTACTACAAAAAAACCAAACGGTAGGCGGAAGAAACGTGAAACCATGTTTTGGGATAGCGAAGTTACTAAAAAAAACCTGATAACGGAAAACTGAGAATTTATAAAACGAAAATTACGCGGACGGTAAGGTTTTGAAACTAACGACGAGAAAAATACAGCAGCCGACCTGACATGCTAAATGACATACGTCTGCCGGGCAACACCTTATGACCGGACACCTTAACACCTGTCGAACGCTGATTGGTTCACATTGATCGTACTTTGATCGTTTCACTATTCCATTCGCATGAAAACTTGTACTAGTTTTTCCAACATCTTCTTCATGGGCGGAGGATGTTTCGGAGTAAATAAGCGAGATTATTAGCCACTCTTTAAATATAACTACAACAAAAATCAATTAAGGTAGTTTCCGGCTGAACATTTTTATGTTTTCTAGCAATTGATGGCCAATTAGGAACCAATCTTGACGTCAAAAACATCAGATAAAAAACCTGCCACAAGAACATCGAAAAGAGTCTGCTCGTCTATGATCGCTTGTCACTCTGACCGACGTAAGTTTAATATTTCGATATCTGGGAAAATTGGTATATTAATTGTACAAAAAGTCGCCTATGTAAATCCAAATGAATTTGAAGCTTACCGAAAGAGTGGTTATCACGTTTTAAACATAGAAGACAACTCAATTTAGAAATTCGTCCAAGTAATTTAAAAGGACCAAAAAACTGACAATTTAAATGATCTTCAACTTCTCTTCAATATATCAATTTACATTTTTCGAACAAACAATAGAAATTGAACACTCCGGCTAGCCTAATTTTCGCGTAATTAAATTGTTGTTCTTTATTAAATCAGCTTAATGCTCAGGAATTTTCAAAATTTCTTACTGCTTAAACAAAATTTTACTAACTTGATTTTGAATCAATTAATAATTCAAGGAGCCTTTTTGACAGTGGATTAGAATTCTGCATATCAGAATAATTTAGCACAAAGCTTGATTACTGTTGTTGCATCAAAATTTCTTCTTAAATGCTACCAAGATTACCTTGTTTTCTTTGGAGTTTGGTGCTAAAATGGTCAGTTCCAAAATAGGTTTTTGATTTCTTTTTAAAAAATAAGACATTTCGGAAGGGATTTTGGAAAAGCATTTTTCGACAAACACATTGGAATTTTGGACTCTTGCTGCCTTAAAAGGCAGAGTAGGCCATTGAATATAGGAGCTGCTGATGTTGTTTATAAATTATTTCAAATATGTAGACTGGGTAATTTTATCAAGCATAAAGTATAAACAAAACTTACATGTAGGGATTTTGTCTAAGAACAAAAACGATGTTTTTGGCAATTCATTATGTGAACAAACAAATGACAATCTCATTCTATAGTTTTTCCTGGCGGAAAAATTTCTCGTTGCTTTTCTCAATGAAGGGATGGGCAAACATTTATGTACTTCATCAGTATGAACAATAGAAGGGCTTATACAAATTTTCCCTGAAAGTTTGGCGAAACACCGCCTTTCACTTAATTGCTTGATTACGAGAAAAAATTGATAAATGTATTTCTCATGTTTGGACAATTGGTTAGCGACATAGTTCAATCATTGTTTTGATGTCTTAGTAGTTTTCAAGCCAATTCTTGTAATCAAATATTTCAATTAGAACTGATGCTTGGCAACAGTGCAACTAAGCGCAAAATTAAGCCCCTAATTATTACCCTATGCACTTGGCCACCCGTACCTACAGTTCAGTGACAATCAGTACTGATTCAGAACATTTTCAGAGAAAATTTAAGTTTTACTACTGATTCAGAATGATTTCAGAACCAACTGCGAATTGATTTCTGAATTTCTCTGAAATAGAAAACAATTCAGAATGAATCACTGAATTACCTCTGTATCAGACAAATTAAGGGCAAAATGTGATCTGAATTAGACTATGACTCAGTACTGAATTCGGCTGAGAATTAGGTACGGGCACATCTTAACTACAAGGCTTGACAGTCCTTGTCTTTTTTCTTTCTTTTTCCAGTGATGTCAGCAACACTGATGTAGCGCTGAGGCTTAGAAACACTGGTTACTTTACAAGGGGTTTGATTACTTAGATTAGAATAGCTCGAGGCCCACAACAATTAGACTAATAAGACTGTGGTAACACACCTCCCGTACCTAACTCTCAACCGAAATCAGTACTGAGTCAGAGTCTAATTCAGGTCACATTTTGCGCTGAATTTGTCTGATTCAGAGCTAATTCAGTGATTCGTTCTGAATTATCTTCTGATTTAGAAGAATACAGAATACTTTCGCTGAATTTTGCTCTGATTCAGAGCAGATCGGAAATCACTTGACAGTTGGTTCTGAAATCCTTCTGAATCAGTACTAAAACTTAAAACTTCTCTGAAAATTTTCTGAATCAGTACTGATTGTCACTGAACCTTAGGTACGGGCTTCAAATCGACTTTCTAATTAGGGTTAATGGTTGACAACAGTGACAATGAGCCCCTACTTATTTCAGCCCCTACTTATTATCCTACTGTACGCGCTTTTACTTTCATAGTGATCACCTTTGATTTACAACTTACATGATTTCTCATGATGTCTATTTTTTACTGATGTTTTACAATGGTAATTAAAAAAAATAAACTGAATAGTTGAGCACAAAATTAGAATTAAAACGCGCGTTTCTTTTCACATTCAATTATTTCATAAATGGCCGAGATATTAGTCAACGCGTGGGTTGAGCTCCGTATAACTTTAAAACGAAAATTTTATAGCCCCCCATTTTGGTGTAATTACATGTTTGGGGGGTGCTATAATGGGATAGACGCAAAACATTTAACATTGTAATCACTTCAAGACTCCTCCTAACATGTTAAGTGTTTGATCGGAGAAGAACGTCACTAGAAAGGACTACCTTGATCCTTCCTAAGTCTTTTGCCGGCTTGAGCTAGGTAGGTTGCGTATATTATCTTCCGTATAATGCGCACCTTTCATTAAGTTTACCTGAACTTTTTTAGTGTGTTGCTACTGCTTTCCTTTGTTCAGAGCGCTCTTTATACGATCAATTCGAGCTTGACTCTCCAAAAGGACATTTACTGAATGCTGAGTTTTTAATTTTTGTTTCGAACCAGGCTGGTTAAAGGTACAGTTTTCTTACATGACTCTGATACAGTGCTGAATCAGATAAAATTTGTTGCAAATTACTAGCTCTAGTTTTTGCTCCTGAACAATTCCTAAGTTGAAACAATAGCCACTTGCACCTTCAAATTCCATACTGCCTGCCCCGTCAGTGCCTGACAGTGCTGACAACTCGAGATTCTAACATTTTCCCTTTCAACTCTTAATCTTTAAGTTAAAGGAAACGTTAAAACTTTTTCCGAATTCCATTGTCGCTAACAGCGGTTTCCAAGCAAAAACACAAATTTAGCTATTTGCGCAATACTGTGTCTACTTAATAATTCCAGATTCAATTGTTCCGCTATAGTAACATGATTGCTACTCACTCTGCTCACTACCACCTACTTGTTGTCAAATTATCTTCGGCAGTGTGAGCTTAATAGCTAGTATAGTGTACATTTTTCTTTGATTCGACCAATTTAATTTTTCTCGAAGTGTTTCTACATAAGCTGCTTGTCTCAGAGTTCATTAGAATTTTGCTTGATTTTTTTTAAAAAATCAACTGTGATCACTCTAACCATTAAAATGAAACTGCTTAAAAAATTTTTCTTTAAATTTTTCTGAAATCTATTTGCACTCCTAATCTTACCATATCATCATGCCAACGACAATCCATTCATTCGATACAGATTTCACATTTCTTTATAAAAAGGCACTCATCTTGAATAGCCGGATTTAAGCCTAATTGGTCGATGAACAATTTTATTGTAAGGTACCAAATTCTACTGGACTGTTTTAATTTATATAAGGTTTCTACTGCGTTTGCAAATTGGTAGACTTCCCTGCTTGTCAAAATTTTCGGACTTTTCGAGTTGCTGCTTTAAAAAAATTGCTGTCAAAGTAAAACATTGAGTTTTCCGCTTCGATTTTCATTGGTTTCAACCGGGCGATCTAACAAACTGCATAGCTTTCTTGAGGATTTGCTACAAATCTTTCCTTTATCCTGTTTTCTATTTGCTCGGACCAAGCATGAGCGCGAAGTACCAGCGGCTACCAATGATCTTAATTACATTTTTCTCTATAGTTCACAATATTTTTTTTCACGCGAGGAAATGTGTTTTTATTTTAATCAGTTCTTACCAATCCTTATCCCTCTTGGCGCCATTAAAAAAAAGTGGGCAGCAATTCTTCATTCACAATTTCCCCAAAAATATTTCTGGAATTAAATCTACAATTTGTTCGTAATGATAATTTTTCGGACTGATATTGAACTTTTTCATATTTCTGACTTTATTGAACAATTCGTTTCCGCTGATCTCTACATTCTGAGATCTTCTAGCCTTTAGTTTTACTTTGTCAATTCCGATACCTGCGAGATCAGTTTTACTATCATCTGGAAATCCTAACGAGATTTTTTTTAAAAGATATTCTGACATCGTTGTCGCAAAAATAGCTTGGAAGACTGAAGAGCAAAAGCGAACAACCAAGCACTGGGATTTTCCGTTTTGACCGATCAGGTTTGACTTGAGTTTTACTTATTGATTCTGATACAATCAAACAGTTGCTTAATCTAATTTAGATATCTTTTTCTCCATGGTTTCCAATGCCTCTCGCCAAGTTTTTTCGAATTCAAACTTTGATTTTTGGAAGACTTAGGTTTTATTTTGCTTGTAGGTTTTTTGGGTCGTTTTAGTTGAACTCCAATGATTCTTCTACCAGTACCAAAACGGTTAAATGAGAAGCAACTATCTAATGAAATGAAGGCACTTACCCTTATCTTCAGATGTGAATTGACAACTATCAAGAACTTTTGTCTTAAGATTTTATTTGATTCTTATAAGATACTAGTTCTTCTTGAAACGTTTTTTTTTCAGTTTAAAAACGCAAGAAACGTTGTTGAAGAAGTTGGCATTATATATAAATAGATTGAATTTCAAAAAAATTGTATCCAAAATATTTTTTATTGTGTCGGATCTGATAAGATAGAACTTTATCGTGATAGAGCTATTAAAAAAATTATCGTACCAGTTCTGATAAGAGAATTTTTTGCGTGTAAGATCTGGCGAAATGAAGTCCTTGTATATGAAACCATAATTTTTACTTGGTTAGCATTGAAAAGACGGAACCTGATTGGACGGACTTTTTTTATCGTGTAAGATTTGATAAGATGGAATTTTTATCGTGTAAGATCTGACAAGAGAGAATCTTTATCGCTTAAGATCTTATAGGAGGAATTTTTTCAGTGTAAGATTTGACAAACGTCTTAACAGATGTGATAAGAAGATGTGTTCTCCTACAGGTTTTTAGCAAAATGGAATTGTCAGAAATTTGTCAAATCCCACGCGATAAAAATTCTGCGAACACTGGGGTATAAAACATCAAGTACTCCTTAGGACGGAAGTTTTTCTCACAATTTTAAGTTCTCCCCACACTATTGTATGTTGCGTTAAAACGAGTTCAGCTGAATAAGTTATAATAAATTGAAGATTTTTAAAAAAAATCTTTATATTCTTTTTGTTTGTAATTAATAATTTTGTTATTTATATTGAAAAAAATGAAAATTGTCCGCGGTGTTGTTCCCCCACCGTTTTTTTCCAGTTTTTTTGTGTTTTCAAATTTTTCTCTGGTTCGTTTCTCCAGTGAACAAGTTTGCTAAGAAAACGCTTTATTGACGTTTATCATCATCTTTCAGTTTTCAAAATAATTATGAGGATTTAAGGATCTTAATGTATAAGAAGGAAAATAATACACAAATCGAATGGAAAACAGTCTAATGAATCAAAAAATGTTATTTTAAGCCTTGTTGGAGTTCGATTCTTTTAACTTCAAACTGTCAAGTCAAAAAAATGCTGTTTATCAAATTTATTAGATAATCGAATCTACTTTGTATGTTGAGCTGCTTTTCAAAAATGGAATTTCAACATCAATTTGCTGGCTCTGTGAAAAAAGCTTGAAACGTTTACTTTTAAAAGCTTTTTTCAAATCTTTGAGCACTAAAAATTACTCATAGGCACTCTGGTTTTGCCTTGCCTTACTATCCCTGGTTTAGTGTCAAACAACTAAAAATGCTCTGAATGCATAAAAAAAAGGATGTAAGAATTTGGTTTACATAAATTGTTATTATCCTTTACCTATTTTTATGAAAGTAATTCAGTTTCAAATTTTGTGCGTTTTGTAAAGATAAACAGAAAAGTCACTGGATCACACCTTCATAAAAGAGGGTGGAAAATTCAAAAGAGGGTGGAAAGAGGGTGTAATTCAACAAAAGAAGCAACTGATTTTATAGAATCAAAAGTAACAAAAGCAAAGATCAATTAAGTGCTGCTTACTTCGAGAAGCAGGCAGTGAAAATGATGTCGTTCAATTTTTTTACCTTTAACAAAGAAAAATATAAACATTTTCTTCGCATCTAAGAAGTCGCCCAAAGTTGTTCAAAAGATACAAAGATTGATATTGTAAATAGCAAAAAGTTAAACCTTATTTTCATGTGAGCAGTTTTCCTCTTTGGTAAGTAAAATCAATTCAAAACAAAGAAACCTTAGTTGCTTTCTCAGATATTGTGATGTTTAATTGGACATTATTAAATAATTGGCAAGAAATTAATCGGACATTATGAAATAATTGGTTCTCATTATGAAATAATTGGCAAGACTACTTGGTTCATTTCAATCGTAGTAACTCAGTGCCAGTGAGTTTAAACATGAATAGTCAGTCATTCCAGGATTTTATGACCTCGACATTCATTATTAAGCCCCAGATGGATTATCGGGTTCCTGTTAATAACTGCAGAACTTTCGGGAGTCTTGACAGATTCTCGGTAAATTCTTTGACTTCCTGAAACCCATGCTAAGGTTTTAAATGTCTTGACATTTTTTGCGAGAACATTACGACGCTTAGTTGTCCTAAAATCACCTCCTTACTAAAAATCACTTGACATTTTCATATAAAACAAGAGCAAAATTAGCACACAAGCTTAGTATCTGTTTTTCGCCAATTTTAACACTTTTGCGAAAGAGGGTTTTGCACTTCCTTTCGATTGTGCCAATTTTGCTAAAGTACCTATTTTTTGCAATTTTGTTAAAACTTCCATTACAGCGCAGAGGTATACCCAAATCGTCACGGGCAGATCTGCCCGATAAGTGTTTCTCGTGTTCGCAAATACTATGTTAATACATTGAAAATGGTACAGTATTGCGGAAAATAGCTACTTTAGCAGAAACCGGCAAAATGGAAAGGAATATCGTAGCCCGTGTTCGCAAAAGTGTCCTAAATTTAGCCTCGAAATACAAGTACAAAATTGGTAACCTATTTTTCGCGCGTTTTGTATCACGCATCCGCTCAATTTACGTATCCATTTTTCGCACGCAATGTTGCTCGATTTCGCATATAATCCGCAATTCAGCCTAATTTAATTACTAATTATTTAATTAAGCCTATTTTTTCACTACTAGTAGTACTTTATTTCTACTTTATTACTACTTATAGTACTTTATTACTACTTATTACTACCTATTAGTACTATTTATTAATACTTATTGAATTTGGCCTGTCCCACATTGATAAACAAAGTCTTTGATGTGCGAGGGCTTTTTCGGAAAAAAATCAGTTTTTGTGGTTGCATGTATTTAATGCACTTTAAAGCTTTGAAAGCTTCAATTAAATCATTATTAAAGTGGTTATTGCATGCTCAAAATTCGCGCGAATAATAGATACTTAAATTTAGCGGAAAAGTGCTACAAATTTCGTTACCTACTTTTCGCACCGAATGTTCTTTGATTTCGCAAAGTTGGCGGAACCCCTGTTGCGAAAAGTAAGATACAAAGGATGTCTACTAATTTCGTTCATTTTAAGTGACTCATTTCCGCGCCAATTTTACAAAGGCGGAATTTTTGGGGTGTACCTCTGCACTGTAATGTCTTTTTTTGAAGCAAACTTGAAATTTTTCTGACTATAACCGTAGGGTTAAACATCGACATGCCTTCATATTTCAAGTAAAACAATCACAATATCAGTATTGTTACTATTATAATAATCTTGAAAATGTTCTCATAGGTACGTATTTGTCTATTAACTGGTAATTTCTTGTGCTGATCGAGCAAAAACTCGGTTAAAACTATTCTGAATTAAGTTTTACTGTTTAAAGCTTTAAATGAAAGAGGGGTTTGTTCCATTTTTGAACGCTTTTCAATGTATTAAATTAGGAAAAATGAACAGCGAGATACACATCAGACTTTTTTTTGACGATTTGGGTGTTATGAAATCATAACGCACAGTTTGGGAAGTTCGAGGAGGTTGCAAATGATTGCAATTATTGTTTCACTTGGTTAAATCTTAATGAACTTTAGTTTCTGAGCTAAAATATTGACTGACCCTCTATGACGTTTGATCCTCTCAGTTTTGTTAGAACAGTAACCAGCTCCAAGTTGGTCATCAGAGGCAGCTCTTCCCCAGTAAGATTGATCAGATACTTCCAGTCGGATGAGAATCTATGAAAATGTTCACTTGCCGGAAAAGGGTTCGAAACAAACAAAAACAAATAAGAAACAATTAAAAACGGGATAGCAACCCCCCCCCATCCTAGTGATTTGAAATTTCTATCGTGTAAGATCCGGTAAGATGCTTATCGAACATCTTTATCGTGTCAGATCTTATCTGGTCTTACACGATAAGAATTACGTAAACTTTAACCGTGTATGATCACATAAGATAGTTATCAGATCTTATAAGGTAATAATTCATTTTTCCTGAATTTTTATCTAATAAGATCTGATAAGTACCTTATCAGATCTTATACTATTAAAGTTCACGTAGGGCAGAATTTTTATCGTGTGAGATCTGATAATATATGTTTTAATGATTTCAAAAATGCCGTATGCCGTAGTCAAGTTCCTATGTAAGTAAAACACAATCGGTCAACTACACAAATTAAAACCAAAAAATTGTTTGTTGATTCTATTTTGAGTTTAAACAAGGTAATAGGGCTCAAGTTAGCCTTCAAAGATTGTTTTGGTCTTTGAAAAGATTTCATTTTAGTTTGATCATAACCGCATCAGGAAAAACCCTTGATTCTCGAGAAACTGTTCCACCATATCTGAAGAATGCTTAAAAAGACAATATAAGATAATTTGCTCCTTGCTGCTCTGACACTTAGGTGTTGCAGGCTGTAGTTTTCTGGCTACTGCTTGAACGCAAATCTGAACTGTCTTAAATTTGAAGAACATACCACATTATTTCGAGAATTTGCGGGAAACTAAATTAAATATGACAGATTAAAAAGTATAAAAAATATTTTGGATCTTTTCCGTTTGTGCCCCCATCTTAGTGGGTTCATATTATTTGCACAACCAGAAGCACGTGCAATAATTTTAAATAATGATTTACCACGTAAGGACACGTGCTCTGTAATTGGGGGGGGGGGCACAACGTACTAGAGGGGCGCAAACGGAAAAGATCCAAAACTTTTAGCAATGCAAACAGATGAAAAGGGTTAAATTATGTAAGAGTTGCAATTTCAGCGGTGAAATGTTAAGTCGAGGAAGGTTTTCAGCTGCGAAACTTGTCAGCGCTGAAAATGGTGCTCATATTTTTGGTGGCTTTTTTGTGCTGACATTTTGTAAGTATGGCCCTTTTCGTTTTCATTTGCATTGCTCAACGTTAAAAACTGTTTTGCAAAAACAGTTTAAAAAGCTTTGCAGGTCTTATCCGCCTTATCATGACAATTCTGACAATTAATGGCGTTTTCTATACAGAAAAAGGATCCCATTTGGTACCTAGTAGAGAATCGCCCCCTTCTCTGCTATACTTTAGCACAAAATTACTTTGCCTGCATTTTTGAACAGCCGAATATCACTTTAAGTGCAATCCCAGTGAAACAAAACTTGATACACCTTGCCATGTCATGCAAGGTCTTGATAACTCTTGCAAAATTTTTCATGGAACAAAGTGATAAGAGTTTGATAAGTTCTTATCAAGAAATGTCAAGAAAAAGTCTTGGCGTAACTTGATAAGATCTTGATATTTCTTGACATATTAAAAAATTGGTTTGCAAGCAACCTGGAGTGAGTTATGAGAATTTTTAATTTTCATGCTGACTTTTTTTGTTTTTTGTATTTGTTGGTCGTTAGATGCTTAAATAATGTAGTGGCTTAGTCTGTAATCAATTTGCCGAGTGTTGTTTTTTGGCTGTCTTGTTTTTCAACGCTTTTTTGTCATTTTATTATTTTTTAGATTTTTTAAGGACCGTTGTGGCGATCATCACGGAGGCGGTCCTGTGTAAGGTGTGTACTATGTAAATAACTAGTTAACATCCGCTTAAAAATTTTATTATACTGGAAAAAAGCGGCTCATTTGTTGGTTAATAAACTAAAGGGAGCAGTATTTTCCAACTTTCTTAGTAATTCTCTATAATTCTTGATAATTCTAGCTAAATCTTGATAATTATTGCCTAATCTTCCGTTTTTTTGCTACATGTTGTTTTAGGGTGCGATTGAATTTTAAATACTTGATGTACTTTGCCATGTCCAGGCCAATCTTTCTTGGAAATCTTGCCAAGATCTTTTTTCTTGACAGCCATTCAAAAAACTTGCAATTTCGTACATATCTTGATGTTTTCTTGGTAAATATCATGGCAAGATCTTGGCAAGATTTACCAAGATTTAGTGGGTTTCTTATCAATATGTACCAAATTTCAGTTCACTGGGATTGCGGACCGCTGTTCGGCCATGCTTCATTCGCTGTGGGATGTAATCCGGAAATCGCTGGTCGGTTTTCGCGGCCCAACGACCCGCCAGTCGGAAATTCTTTTTGCTTCGTATTACAAATCGGCAAATTGCCATAGCATGGCGTACTTTATCCTATTCAATTGATTATGGTGCTAGGAAAAATGGCCGACAGGGCGTTTAGCCGACAACGAAAAAATGAGAAATTTAGCCGACGTTTTATCATAATTGGCCATAAAAGTCATTGCTCATTAGTCCATAATTGCTCATTGGTCCATAAATCAGTAGTGCGGTTATGATAGATTGATATCAAGTCCCACGGGCCGCTGAGGCATGGCCAGATGCGGTAAAATACGGCCCGACCACAGATAGACCTTCGTTACACTACTTGATGAAAAAACTGCGGTTTTGTCCTCTTACGAGAAAGTGTTTTAAATGGGCCAATCACAGATTCCGAATAAGTTTTATTGCTCATTTTACTTAAATTGTCGGTTAAATTTCTCATTTTTTGGTTGTCGGCTAAACGCCCTGTCGGCCAGTACGGCGGCCACCGTTGAACATAGTATGTGCATAAGTGGAACGTTATTAGTCGTCTCTGATTGGTTAATAAATCGCTGGCTTATATTCTATTCAAGAATAGCCCCCTTTTGCAAAAGGGGTGCAGTTGCTGAAAAGATGCCAGACCCCATGTCTCGGATATGAAAGTTGATTCAGGTGGTGAACTAACTTCAGCAGTTCTTCAATGCAAACTAATTCGGCCAGAAGAACTGAAAATGTTGAATGAACCACGTCCACAGATTTTTTGGCTACAAACACGTTCTCTGAAAAGCATCTACTCAAACTTCTTATCTGAAACAAACAATGAGAAATAACATTATCAGCCAAATCCGCTACTTTTTGTTTTTTTTTTGCTGTAAATTGTGTAATTTTGAAGGCAAACAAAATGAAAGTAAAATAAACCAAAGTAAAAATGAACCGACTTACAAGCGATACGAGTGTTTTTATAATGTACTGTTAAACGTTACAATTCGGACAGCTCATAATTTTTTTTATTTATCACTTATTTCAATGCAACAAAGAAACAAAATACTTTTTTTCTAAGATAAGAAAATTAATGGACGAGAGCCCGAGATGGGCGAGATGGGCATACCTCTTTATAGGTGTAATCCAAAAATTTCCCATAACTACCCATATTTTCGCTCCTATGGCATTACATGAATGAAACAGTGCGCCCCACCATATATGACTCGTTTTATCGTTTGTAAGTTTTCAGATATATTTGCTTTATGGTTAGTAAGTTTCCATATGTGGTCCATTTTATGGTTAAAAGTTTCCATATATGGGTCCTGTTATGGCTAGTAATTATCCATAAATTGTCCGTTTTATTGTTAATGAATTTCCATGAAAGGTCTGTTTTTGGTTAGTAGATTTGGAAAAAAAACACCTAAAATTAATATATAGCCAATTTCTGGCGGAAAAGTATCAAAGTCAAGTCAGAAAACGAACTTATCCTGACTTTTCCAGCATGCTCTGCTTTTGTTGCCCTCTTCTTTTTTCATTTTGGGCTTGGGATCAGTTGAAGAACAAAAAACGACATAGTCATTTGTATACTATTTATGTCACCTTGAAAACTTTTGTCTGCTAGTAGTATACAGCAAAAAAATTTGCACTTTTTGAGTTCAACAGCTGTTTAACGCCACAAGAAGACAACTTCAATAGTTTTTTAAATTTTTGAAAATTTGGTAACCATAAAACAGTCCATCATTTTTTTTTCTGCCGTTTGTGAATAAGTAGAGTACCATAAAAGAGAAACTTATGTTTTTTTGACCTTTATTCAATTCAATACTTGGCATTGCAACTGACTTGAAAAATGACTGATATAATTGGATATTTTACGTCACAGCATTTTATGGAATATTGGTAACCATTAAGCAGTCCAAAAAAATTTTTAAATGGCTTTTTGTGTTAAGTAAAATTGATGTTTTTTGACGTTTAATGCATCCAAAAGTCGGCTTTCGAAATGATTCAAAAGTAAAAAAAATTGGGCATATTATATTACATCACTTTTTGGGGAATATTTGTAACCATAACTAAGCTCAGAATTTTTTCAATCATGTTAGTTTGCGGCGTTTTTTTTGTATTCTACTCTCTCAGGCTGCGTTAGATGAATGTTTAGGGTCATTTAACGGAAGTATATCGAGTTATCTTAGGTTGTGGACGGGCAGTAAACCGAAGTTACAGTAGATTGAAAAACGCAAATTTGGCAAGAACTGGGACAGTAAATAGAAAGTGTTCAAAAATCGCATTTTTTGAACAAAATTGAGAACTACTTTGACGTAATTTTGAAACTTTTCAACATGAGATACAATCATCAAGATTGATTAAATCATGTGGAACTATCGCTTATACGTCACCAACGAACAATTTCAATATAAAATTTTGTTGTTTCAATTGAAATACGCCACGTCAAAAATAGTAGAATGATGATTAAAATAAGATTGAAAGATTAATTCGTTAAGTTCGATTTTGTACAACAATTGCATCTAATATTAAAAGATACAATTATTGACTTCTAAAATTGTATCTTTTTACCTTTTTTCAACTTCTATTTGATAGCAAGATTGAATTCTTCATTGACAAGGCTTTTAATCACCACTTCAAAGCTTTATTTAATGTTGCTTTCGATTTAGTGTCCGAAATCGAAACCATATATTGAATCACTCTTTGAATCCAATAGAAATTGCAAAAGATAAGAGATACAAGTATACGCAGTTGTAAGCAAACAAAAATGCGATCGAAATGGTTTCTGGCCAGACCCAATTGCGCTCGAATTAATTTCTTTCAGAATGATGTGCGCTTGAATCCACCTCTGATCAGGCTAACCCAGATGAAAGTGACCTCTGATCAGACCAACGCAGACAGAAGTGAGCTCTTATCAGACCAACCCAGACAGAAGTGACCTCTGATCAGACCAAACCAGACAGAAGTGACCTCTGATCAGACCAACCCAGACAGAAGTGACCTCTGATCAGACCAACCCAGACGGCAGTGACCTCTGATCAGACCAACCCAGACGGAAGTGACCTCTGATCAGACCAACTCAGACGGAAGTGACCTCTGATAGTAGTGGATAAAACAAGGAAACCAACCACCAGTAAAGTTTGACTATTTCTCCTAACGCTAATCGCGCATGACGAATCGGGTCAAATTTTACTGCTTGTTGGTTTCCTTGTTTTATCCACTCTTACATATTCACTCTAAGTCTAACATTAAATTATGGAATGACCTAATTCTAGAAAAAAATGATAAGCTCGTTTGCAAATTCACTCAATACCTATCATTTCTTGTCTCACTTAGTGCAATCCACTAGTACAGAGTTAAGCTGGTACTTATCCATTATCAGGCGGATAAATTGGGTTCAATCCCCACTGACTCCAGTGGACGTCCCCAGATACTTGTATAAAACTAGAGAGACCGTTGTAAGAGCACGTAAACCAACTTGCAAAAAAACTTGAAAAAAAAGAAAACTTGGACAAAACTTGAAAAAATATTAAATAATAAAACTTTAATATATTCCCCTAATCAAAATTTAATCAATCTAAAACTAAAACTTTCTTGTCTCACTTGGCGTATTGGTTAATTCATCGAGTCGACTTAAGTTGCTTTACCAAACGGAAGGTCTGGGGTTCCTTCCTCACTGACTCCAGTGAACGTTCCCCGATTCTGATGAAGTACTATGCAAATAAGTGAGACAAAAAAACCAAATTCACAGTTCTTAAAAAGAATGATCAGTGAAACTGCTTCGTAGATCACTGCCATGAGACTGTATATGGGATACACTGTGATGGGCATACAGTCAAAAACACTGAGATCGGTGGAAAGACAGTGATAAGTGTTTTTTTTTTCACTGTAACTTGCGAAAATTGGTGACGCCACTGCACGGATAATCTGCAAAGAACTCTCAACCGGCTTAACTCTAAATTTTTATAAAATGTTTTGACATATTCCTTGAATCTATTTTTGGTATATGTGTGTCTATATCTATGAAGATAAACACACAATCTACACTTAGCATTTCTAAATCTATAGTAAGAAATATGTTTATTAATCCTACAAAAACAAAATGTTAAATATAAACTCTTTTCATTCTAATGTTTTTCTAAATGTTTGAAATAATCTTTTACTTTAACTATAATTTTGCATATATAAGAAAACTATTCTAATTCTTTGCAATTATCACGACACTCCCTCGAATGCTTAATTTTACACTTATCACACTTCATTTTTCACTTTCGAAAAATTATTTTTTCCAAAATTTTTTCCCAATAAAAAAGACCATGTCTCACTCAACTAACAGTAATGTGAACTTCTGCGACGTCTGTAATTTATCCTTTGAAACAAAGAAGGGTTTATACAGACATCAATCATACGATCCCAAACATAAAGAACTATTGGAGAAAATGTTTGATTCTGATTTGGATGAGGCTATAACTGAAGCCACAACTAAAACTGACGCCTCAACTAGAATTATAGAGAAAATGTATGATTCGGATGGAGACTTTATCTATGTCAAACCTTCTACTAAAACTGAAACTAAAGGTATTATTAAAACTAAAACTAAAGGATCTTCGACCTTGGTTCCCTAAGCCGACAATAATATCTACACCAGAATTAAGTTTGAATTTAAAGAACGTCATGAAGAATTTAGAAGTAAAATAGCCCTAACTACTCACTCTTATAGTCATAATTGTAAGTATTTAGAAAACACAGAATACTTCGATATAAACTCTAGCCAGAACATGAAAGAACTTTATATTACCGATTAAGCTGGAAATTACATTGAAGATATAGATGAAGCTACTAATTCTTTAGATGAAATTAAAAACTGTTACCAGTTTTGTAAAGTCAAGAGTTTTAAATATAAGATCACTGCTGAGTGTGAGTAAAAGAAGAGAACCAAAGAAGACGTTAAAACTACAAAAGTATTCTTTAACACCGACTAAATTAATAATAAGGCTATATATGATTTCGGTGACTTCAAACAATGGCTAGATTTCGGAAAGGAAATATATGAAGGTTATAGCTACGACTTCGAATTTTTTTGATTGAGAAGTATTCAGATAAATATTGAACCAACTAAAGCATCTATTGGTAGTTATATAGATTTACCCCCGATCTCAAAAACTCTAAATCGATATTATATATACGTAGTTATAAATTCAACTGCTTGCAACTGGCTATTACTGCTCGGCTACATCTTGCTATGGATCCACGAAGTGGCTTTGCCAATCACGCTACACGCGAGTTTAAATATGTAAATAATCTAATTGAAGCACGACAACGAGATGAAGATAATTTTGCTTATATAATGAGAATTCAAAAAATGTACAATATTAATATTTGGGTATACACACCTTGTGGTGGGCGCAAATTAGAATTGTCTAAACCAGTGGATGATTTTGATAAAGATAGAAAAGATGTCAGAATATTGGTTTGGGGAGACGGTACTACAGAACAATGTGCTCTAATTAAAAACATGGAAACTTTGTTAGAATGACCAAAAAACGACATTAAATATTATTATTGTGATAGATGTACATATTGGTTTGTTCACAAATTAAATACGACAAACATGAATGCAGCCACACTTTCAAACCCGAGGTTGTTTGTCCTAAGAAGAAGAAAATTACATTTATGAATGAACATAAGGGTCAGAAGATAAAAAAATGTTGTAACTGCTGATATAGAATGTTGAATTGTTGAAGTCGCAACTATTGATTGTAAATATGTAATTGCTGAAAACATACCAATAAGTGTGGGTTACATCTGGCAGGGTAATTCAAATACTACTTCGGTCTTGATTTTATCAAAAGATTTTCTAGTGATCTATTAGAAATAGAAACTGAGAATAACTTCAAGCGCAACAAACAAATGATATTTAATGAAGAAGATAAATATATCATGAAACTAATAACACTTGCATATCTGCAGTAAAACATGTATTATTAAAGTAAGAGATCATTGTCATGAAACTGGTAAAATTGAGGACCAGCATGTAGAATATGTAATCTGAGGTGTAAACAACGAAACTTCATTCCTGTAAAAATCCACAATCGATCTGGCTATGACTTCAAACTACTATACAGTGAACTCTTAAAGCAGAATAATGATAAAAGAAAAATAGATAACATACCACTAGCCGCTGATAAGTCTAAGATGTTTAGCATTGGTTGTCTCAAATTCTTAGATAGTTATAACTTCTTAGCTATGCCTCTAGATCAAATGGCAAAGATATACGGGTGTAAAACTAAAACATTATATCTATACGAATTTTTTGGTTAAGAGTCGTATGATATTCTTATAGGTAATCTAAATATAGAAACTTCAAATTCTTTCTTTCTAATAAGTTACCAACACAAGAAGACCTCGATAGCTTTAATAAAGACAACAGTCATAAAACTGGTAAAGATCTAACTATAGAACAGAGCAACTAGCACTAATGCCTAGAAAAAGAAAGATAAATGATAGTGAATTAGGTTATAGAGAAAGAGATGGAGGCAAGGCAAGATCAGAGAAATTAATCTTAGACCAAAACAACAAAACAGAATACATGGTTGATTATAGAATGTTAAAGTTCTATGTTAAGATGGGTGTAAAAGTAAGTAAAATACATAGAGTAATTAAATTTAAACAAGATTATATATGTAGAGATTATATTCAAAATACTAATAAAAGAGCAACAGCTAAAACTGAAGCAGAAAAGGATGTAAGGAAATTATTGAAAAATTCACTATATGGAAGAATGTGCATGAATCCCCTACACTTCTTTCAAAGTAGGTTTTTACATGATGAAGAAAAAATAACGAAAAAAATAAGTAAACCAACATTTAAGATTATAACTAGAGATAAGGATTATAGCCAAATCAAATCTATAAAGAAAAAAATAGAATATGATTCTCCAGTATATGTAGTTGTAACTATCTTAGAATTAAGTAAATTACACATGTATGATGTATTTTATATATTTTTTCAACCATCTCTCAAAGATCTACAACTCCATTATAGGTATACTGATAGTTTTGTATCAAGTTTTAGCGGGGGCAATGTCGACAATGAACACATGGACCAATCCAACCTCGATCTCCAAAACGGTGGGTTCCCCGAACCTGCAATCAAAACTAATAATAAATTCCCTGGTGAATTCAAACATGAATTGGGAAGTAGAATAATAGAAGAGTTTATAGCCCTGTTACCAAAAACATATAGCTTTAAAGATTACCCCAATAAAACTAAAGAGAAAAGGAATAAAGAATTGTAACAATGCTAAACATGAGGAGTATTATAATGCACTAATGTATAACACAGAGAGAAGTGTAGATGAATGTAGAATACAAAAGTTGGTGATAACAAGACAACAACAAAAAAGATTAGTCTAAACACATTTGATGATAAAAGATTTTATATAAATAACATTAAAAGCTATCCTCATGATGAAATTCTATATCTATTCAAAAGACATTTAATAAAAAAGATTAATACTACTCCAATAGAGCTATTAATAAAATTAGGGTTAGACGTAAGTAAAGAATCATTAGAATCATTAATCTGGGAACCAGCTCCGCTGATAAATAATATTAATGAGCTAAACATTAATGATGATAGAAAGTTAATCCTTGTGTCAATTACACTATAAAATTATTTATTATAATTATAAAAAAGGACTTGACAAAAACACTTATAAAATTAAATAATCTAGAAAAATAAAACAGAAGAAATAAATTAGAAAATTAATTAAAACAACAAAAACATTATTGCGAAATAGAAGAGTTTTTTGATCTTTTATCTAAAACTTTAAATAAAAATGCTGAATCAATGCAAGTTCTTCAAAACAAAACTTGAGCCGCGGTAGACAGTATCGCTAATGCTTTAAACAGTCTAGGACACCATCAACAAAGCAGCTTTCTTGATGAACGGGCTGCTCTCTTAACACCTTCACCCGATCCACCCGTAACATTAAGAGATGATAGAGCCGAAACATTTGCTGTAGACAATGATTTGATTGATATTTTGTTAGAAATGGGTAAACAAACAAACAAACAAATCCAAATTTAAAATGAATGATATATATGTATCTCTAGTACCAAATGGTATAAAAGTGAAAGGTAAAGTCTATTATTTTTCTAAGGGCTTTGCTATAATTATTACTAGTAAAGATGTAATTGAAAGAGACATAAAAGGTGATGAAGACAAAACAAAACTTTTTCTAAGGGATATTGGTTATAAACAAAGAGGAGATACTAAAAATAATAGATCAAAATTTGTAAGAAGAATGTTTGCTAGTATTGGTGAACCCACTTCTCAGGTTATATCAATACCTATCTCTAGCGAAGATGAACTATATATACCAACATGATACTAGCGATTATGAACAAGGGGCAGTAGAAGAAGAAGAAGAGGAAGAAACTAATTATGAGACTGATAAACAAATAGAAGCTAGTGGTCTTAGAACCCTAACCCGAATATTTAACGTTGTTGCCATTTAAATGGTTTAGTAGAAAGATTAGAATTATTGAAACTAGAAGCAAAAGCTGGTCATGATGGATTATATGATAGAATCCTAGATCTATCTAAGCAACTATATTTTGTGAATATTCTTAATCGAGAGCAACTAGATAATTTTGTTTTTTTAATGGTAAATAAAAAAATGTTGGAAAAACAACAACAACACACAACAACTTCTAGCTAACGAAGTATTCAGCCCCCATATAACAAAGTTTAGAATAGAAAGAATAATACCATTATAAAAAGATGAAACATGATCAGCTGATTTAAATGATAAGTCATCTCTGAGTAAATACAATAATAACTATAGGTTTTTATTAACAGTTATCGATATATTCACAAAATATGCATGGGCTAATCCATTAAAGAATAAATCTGGTTTATCTATAACAAATGAATTTCAAAATAGTATTAGGCGAACATAGAAAACCAGAAAAGTTATGGGTAGATAGGGGTAGTGAGTTTTACAATAAAACATTCAAATCGTTACTTAAAGAATATGAAACAAAACTACATTCTACTTATACTGATTTAAAGGCTGTGTTTATAGAGAGATTCAAAAGAACAATTTTACACATAATTAATAAACAATTTTTCATCAATGGTGATGGTAATTGGGTAAATATATTAAATGATGCAGTCATAACATGTAACAATAACGTTCATTCAACAATTAATATGACACCAGTTGATGCTTCTAATAATCCTGATAAAAGTAGATATATCAGGAAACCCGCTACTAAGATTGAACCAAAATTTAAAGTTGGTGATTATGTTAGAAATGCAGATAAACGTAATATCTTTTCTCAAGGTTACACTTCTAATTGGAATAGAGAACTCTTTAAAGTTAATGAAGTTTTGAACACACAACCACTAACATATAAGATAGAAGACATGAATGGAGAGATAATAGAATGTAAATTATACAAACAGGAATTATTAAAATCTGAGATTGATTTCGAATCTAATAATAAGGTTTTGAAATCATTAGGTATAATTCTGTAGTTTCTGTAAACAAATACAAAGATGACAAGAAATAGATTCAATCAAGCCAAACATCAATCAACATCAACGTAAACATCAATGGACAACTTAACACTAAGTAAGGCTCGAGGGTTATTCCTAGAAGATAATGATAAAATTGATATGAAGGATACCTATAAAATTACAAATGTTCATTCTCCAATAGATGAAATAGATATTGTTAATAAATATTGTTATTGTGACAATAATTTATTTTCGTCTAATAATAAAGTAGATATTTTAAGTAAAAACATAACTGAACTAAGAAAAGTTAAATTTGAAGAAGTTACAATTGGTCAACTAAATGCAAACGTTATTGGTTTACCATCATCTACAACCAATGGAGATACTGTATGGATTGATGGTGATACAGTTGAACTAGTTTCTTTTAACTCATCTAATATATCTACAATGTCCAATAAGTTGACTGAATTCGAAACTAATATTGTTCATAATTGCAACAAAGTTTCAGCTGATACCATTTATAAATATAATGAATGAAAAGTAGACTTTGATAACATTAAATTTAATCAGACAATTACTTATATTCAATTAGGTGATGCATGTGTTGATAGATGGAGAGGTTTAAGAGAAAACCATATATTAATAATGAAGATAACAAAGTAGACAACAAAGAACAAGAAAGACTAGAGAAGCGTTATGATTTTAAAAAAGAAGATATAATGAAAGATATTAGGAGTTATTTTACTGCTGAAAATGAGTCAGCCAACAGCACCGAGTGAGAGATAACTAAATCCAGTTTATCATCAGTATCAGAACGATTAAAAAATGAAAAGATTCAAACCAATAATAAGTTTAACAACATTATTAACATTATAAAAGATAATAGAAATTTTTATGAACATGAGACCAATAACTATAATAAGAAAATAGGTAGATATATAAATTATATTAAGGTAGCTGAGATAACAGAAATACTATTATCATCGATTGCAACAACGGCAACAACAACACCACTTGCATTAACAGTTATAGGATTACCTTATTCTATATCAACAGCTTTTGCTACAGCAACTGTTTGTGGTTCAATATCAAAAACAATTAAAACTAAAAAAGTATTCACAAATGTATATTTTAAGTAAACAGTTTAGCGACAAGTTTAATAAACTATATACTAAATCAATCAATGATAAAAAAGTAGATAATGACGAGTATAATGAATTACTCAAAGTATATAAAGAATATAAGAAGAACAAGAAAAACAAGCGGAGTATTTTTTTAAACTAAAGTTATTGGTGTTTAGTTATAAAAATGTATTTAATAATAATAATATTTACCATAAGAAATATATCTAGTCATAATCATAGTCATAGTTATACCCGTAGTTATATTTAAACTCTAATATTTAAACTCTGATATAGTTATATTTAAACTCTAATATTTATACTCTAGTATAGCTATATTTAAACTCCAATATAATTAAATTATATTTTCTTTGTACCTATGTAAAAACCTCTTCCTTTTTGTACTACCTTTATACTTTCACCAGTGGTTGCAAATTTAATTATATCAGGTGTGGCTGATAAACCAGCTTTAGGGTTTCTAGACGCAGCTGCACTTCCTATTTTACTAGTTATTTCTAATGCTCTTACTGAATTATTAGCAACTTTCTTTCAAAAGTTAACTGTAGCTCTACCAACACTTTTAAAGAAATCTTTCAATCCCACTACTTCTCTTGCTGCATCACTGACAGTCAGTTCTGACTTATTTCTCTCACACTTAACACAATTACCCTTTAGCATTTTAGTACCTTTTGAAGTTATAAAACCTCCTATGTTATTAGTACCACTATAATGTCTACCACCAACACAAAATGAATTAGTTTTAAAATTCTTCAAGAGACTCATTTCTAGGTACAAAAAAGTGGAAATTGAAAAGTATAATCCTTTTGTTGTTAAGCGAAGACTAAACCTAAACCTAAGACTAAGCCAAAGCCCAAGACTGAACTTGAAGCTAGAGGTCTAACTCTAGAGAAGAAAAAGAAACTAGGTACTATTTATGCTAAAGGTTTTGTTAAGACTAGTAGGAAATTGTTTGATTAAGATAATTAAATCTGATGAAATCAGACTTTCGAAGTTACAATTCATAATCGTACAAAGCAACGTTTTAGCAAGAAAAACAACTGTATTCAACAACTTATTAGGGGCAAAAGCATCGTTTACTTGAAGGCAAATCTAGCTTGATCTTTTTTGCAGGTCTTAGTCTAGGTCACGAATTTCAGCTAATCCGTTCAAAAAACCGAATTTGTTGGGCTAAGCGATAAGTTTTGAGCCATTTTGGAAGTTATTCTCAGTGGGAAATCGGCGTTGGTATTTCTCAGAAATAATACGTATGTTGCATTTAGAACGTAAAATCTAAGCTAAAGTTTTTATATAATACGCACAAAAAACTCTCTTTCTAATGATATAAATTACTAATTTCAATTTACTCGGTAGCATCCTCCGGCCTGAAACAAAATGTTGGGAGGATCGGTACAAGCTTAACGAGCGGGAGGACGAGCGATCCGGATGACGTGCGTATGACCGCAGAGCGAGCGACGCTGTGGGAGCCGTGCCGAAGTTCTTCAATCCGAGTAGTTGGATAGTTACCCCTAGGGTTACTTTCCTCAACGATCCAAACTAAATCACCGACCTTGAGGTGCTGCTCGGCAGGCGTCTGCCACTTAGGTCTACGGTTCAGCGCAGGTACATACTCCTTAATCCAACGTGCCCAAATTTCATTGGCGTAGGACTGTGCACGGGCGTACCGCTTACGATGATCGAACTCGCCGATGCAAACGATAAGCGGAATTCCGGTTGCTTGGCTACCGATTAGAAAATGGTTAGGTGTTATTGCGCCTAGGTTGGACGGGTCGGCGATTGCGGGCGTTAAGGGACGTGAGTTTAGTGCGTGTTCAACAAGACAAAAATTAGTGTTCAACACCTCATCTGTGAGGCGGCGCGTACCGAGGATAGTGTACAGTACTCTTTTGAAAGAACTAACTAACCTCTCCCAGATGCCACCTTGGTGTGGCGCACTGAGTGGATTGAGCCTCCACTTAATGCCCTTAGGTTCAAGTTCGATGGCAAAGTTAAGCGTATTCAATTTTCTCCACACATTCACGGAGCTCTTTGTCCGTTCCCACCTCATCTCGGTAGCCCGACGAACTGTGACGTAGAATGGGCCCAAGTAACCAAACCAGTGTCGGTAAAAAGATGAGACTGGTATGCGGGTCTCTCCTTTGGGAGGTCTACCATGATCGGTTGAATGGTTGCTGCACGGAAATTTCTACACAAGACGCAGTTTGATTTGATGGAACGCATTGTGGAACGTAAATTAAGGATAGCAAAACTTTCCTGTACCTTTGACCTTAAGTAATTGATGCCCTGATGATGGTTCTTCAAATGAGTATGCCGCCGAAACAGTTTAACCAAAGTATGACGCGCATCCAGCACGATAGGATGCTTAGTTGCAAAGTCAATTTCCCCTAGCCGTCGGAGTCGACCAGAAGAACGGATGAGACCATGAGGCCCAATAAACGGAGTAAACTGAGCAACGCGGCTGCTCTTCTTAACGGATTTGTTGTCAAGAAGATCCTTTCTTTCAGTATTAAAGGACTCTCCCTGAACCAAGTACTGGAGATGACGCTTAACTTCGTCAAGCTCAACAGGGTCGGCTATGCTGCCGTTTTTGGTACGATAACTTTCATGAGATGGTATAGGACGGAGCACATATGCGGTAACACGAAGTAATTTTTGATAAGAACTGAACTTATCAAAC
The DNA here is from genome assembly GCF_964194025.1 of Convolutriloba macropyga. Taxonomy (NCBI): domain Eukaryota; kingdom Metazoa; phylum Xenacoelomorpha; order Acoela; family Convolutidae; genus Convolutriloba; species Convolutriloba macropyga. The sequence continues at coordinate 132,297 of NC_134482.1, read as the reverse complement.
GGGATCAGAATAATGCTTTGTTCCTTAGGGGGCTTGGATACGGATGCGGCTAGAGATGAGATGGAGTCCTCATCGTATTCCTTAGTTACAACGCCGAGCTTGATGTTATCAACGACGTCAGTATTTGGCGCAAAAGGGAATTGCTTAGTTCTCAAGAAGTCAAGATCCTCACCCAGCTACTTGATTGCAAAATTTCAGCGGACATCACTCGAGTGCCAGCATCTGCCAGATTATCAAAAGTGGCGACGTGGTTCCATTGGTCAACGCTGGTGTTCTCCAAGATTTCACTAACACAATTTGCAATAAAGATGGGGTGTTTTTTTGTTGAGTTTATCCGCTGCAAGACGGTGGTACTATCTGTCCACATAAAGTCTTTGTCCACAATAACTAATAATGCTCGACAGATTTACCTTTTCAAACGGGCAGCGAGGAGAGCGGCTTGTAATTTCAACTTGGAAACTGTCTTTATCTTCATAGGTGCAACACGGGCCTTGCCCAAGACAAACGCCAGCTCTGTTATAATCTCCCCGTCTTGCGAACTATCACCAAACATGTGGAGTTCAAGATGTGAGAATGATCCTGAAAAGTAACTTCTCGGTATAGTGATCTCAGCTAACCGCGGCAGTTCAAAACACCAGGCAAGGAATCTGTCAACTGTGTCTTTAGGTAACTCATCATCCCAAATTTGTCCATTGACACGCCAAATGTCTTTCAACATTAACCGAGCACCAACAGTAAACGGTGCGACAAGACCAATTGGGTCGTAGACCTTTGACAAAAGACTTAAGACCAAGAGCTGTGTTAAAATTTTTGGTGATGGTGCTGTTAGTACCAGTACTCACAACCAGAGTATCGTTGTTTTAATCCCACTTAAGCCCAAGCACGTGCATTGATTCCTCCTTGGATGAAACGATGACCTTCGGTTCAGTGGATTGAGCGGACCCATTAATTCGGTCAGCCAGATCTGGTACATTGCTTACAAACTTAGTAAGCTTGAACCCACCTAGATGGAGAAGATGTACTAATTCCTCCGACCTAATGAGGGCCCTCTCGGGGGATTCTATTGAGTCTAAGTAATCGTCCATGTAGAAGTTCTCAAGGACGGCTTTCGCAGCTTCTGGGTACTGCTTAGCATTATCACTTGCGTGCGTTGAAGTGCGTAGTTGGCGCAGGTGGGCGAATCTTTTGCCTCAAACATGTGGCGTGTATACTGGTGTACCACAACATTTGATGTGGGGTCCTCCCGCCACAAAAAGCGCAATGATGGCTGATCACATGGTAACACTCCAACTTGGAGGGACATTCCCTCGATGTCGGCGGATACGGCAAATGGATGTTGTCTGAACCGTAGGAGTACATAGATTAGGTTTTGCAGTAAGTCAGGTCCGGTGAGCAATGACTTGTTAAGAGATGCGCCGAGGAAATTAGCTGCTCCGTTTAGTGCCCTACGGACCTTGCCCGGCTTGTTCGGGTTAACAACCGGATGGTGTGGTAGGTACCACTTTCCTTGCGAGCGACTTTCCTCTTTATGAGCATCTTTGACCCCTACTACTTAGCCCTTGTCCAAGTCCTCTTTGATGGTATTCGAGTACTTTTCCCTTAAAGTCTGGTCTTTTGTAAGCCGCTTTTCCAAAGATTTTAATTGCACAAGCGCTGAGAACTAATTGTTGGGCAGTTCAATGTTATTTTCAGCCCATAGCATTCCTACATCGTACCTTTTTCCATTATGCACCGTGGTGTTTTCAAGAATATCATGCGCACGTGCATCCGAGGCGGATCGTGGTTCTACTTCTTTAAGTGCGCCGTACGACTCCATTTAACGTACGACTCCACTAGCGAGTTAAAAATCCTGTTCTACATTTGCTTTAAAACAAGTCGAGACTAAACCTGAAGACGACGGTAGAGGGTCGCTTAGAACCCAGCCTAAGTGTAAGCGAACAGCGAAGGGCGAGCACTTCTCATCGGCAGCGAAGTACCCTGACGGTCGGATGGCATTATACACATCCTGTCCAAGTACCATCTCGATGTTTCTATAGCAATATGTATTTGGGTCTACAACTGATGGGTGCGGGTATGTTTCTTGAAGGGCTTTAATGTTGGTGACATCGGCGCCTACATTCAAATCTTCCTTTAAGTAAGGGCCGACTTTAAATGGTTCAAATGTTTGGTTGTCGCGTGGTGTTACAATTAGTTCAACTAACTTAGTGTCTACAACCTCCTCGGTTTTTATACCCTTGACTGTTAGTTTCAATGCTGTACCGAGCAAACCAAGTCTATTTGCAAAATCATGGGACACCCAAGAGTTACTACAAGCGGTGTCTCACAAAACTAAAGCCGTGGTATGTTTACCAGAAGAGCTCTTCAACAATAATTCACTCACCTGAAGGAGGCCTTTCACATTACTCACAGACGATAAAGTAGTGGTCTTACTCGATGACTGGACACTAGAAAGTTTACTTTGATTTGCGCTAGCATTGGAATTACTATTTTTGTTATTTGAGGGGAGTTTGATGGATAAACACTCTCAGGTCCATGGAGAAGTGTTTTATGGGAGCTGTTGCAACCGTCCTTCCTGCATTTCCTGGGGTTTGGGCATTGCCTGAACATATGCTTTTCTCTCAAACATGAGAAACACAGTTTTGCTTCCGCCACTAGCTTTGCTCGCTGAAGGGAGACTTTTCTTTAAATACCCTAAACTCCCAGATGCGGTGGTTACCTTTACACACAATGCAGCGAGGGTTTGGAGGCGTTGAGGCTGGTCTTTGAGTGCCCTTAGTTTGTGTGTTAGCGGCGAATGTTTTTGTGGCTAATTCGGTCTTTACAACTGAGTTGGTGTTATCCTCAGTTCTTGCCTTCGATGCAGTTTGTTTCATTAAATCGTGTGCCTCGGCCCTCTCCTTCAACCAATCGTTGAAGTCATGGAGTGTTGGCTTAACCCAATGTTTCTTCACTGTGAAGAGTGACCAAGACTCTTTTAGATTGAACGGTAACTTTTGCACAGCCGTGTTAACAAGTGAGGCGTTCTTAATGTCCGATTCAAATGAAAGTGATTTAAAGACCCCAACAAGACTTGAAATTGTTGCAGAATAGTTTATGATGTTATCACTATTGTGCATTTTTAGTAGAGGAAAAGAGATGAGTTTGTCTAAATGTGCACTGACTACTGCCTGGGGTTGGTCAAATTTACGTTCCAGTGTCTGCAGTGCGTCCTTATATATTACACCGCAGTATGCGGACTCAGCGATGGCGGTTTTAGCTTTTCCAGTTACAAGAGTTTTTAAGTACGTTATCTTGACATCATCAGTCAAGGACTGTGCGTCTATGGCGCTTTTAAATTGTCCGAACCATTCGCGCCACTGCAGTGGATCACCATTGTACTGTGACAACTTCCACTCGGGCATTGGATCGTTCTTCCTACAAGTAATTGCCTCCGCCAACTGCTTTATCAAATCCGCAGAGTCTAAAAAAAGGAGCCGAAGGTGTCGGATGCTGCGGGCCACCCCAACACAACGGGTTGGGAACGGTAGCTCCATACGTTGGCGGAATGATCGGAGTGACAAAGGTGGGGGCGATACCTGTGGAAGAACTAAATGGATTCGCTTGCATGAAGTTTAATGTTACGTAATTTTGAGCGCCTCTTGCTGCTTGTACCTGAGAGGAGCGGTGCAATGTAGTTATATGAGGGTTGATTAACGGGGCCGGTTGTACGGTGTAAAATTTTGCAGATGTTCGTACAAGTGGTACTGCATTCGATGGGACTGCAGCCGGAAAACGCCCGACATTTGGATCTGGAGGAGCAGGCGGTGCGTGGTTTATAGGGACAAATTTTTGGGGCTGAAAACTCTTTTGTGGGGATGGTGGATGAATTAATTGAGGTACAAAAACGTTTGCAGAGGGAATGAATGGTGCAGGCGGGGAATGGGGTAACAGATTGACATTATTCGCCACGGGGTAAGTGGCTTGTAGTGGGAGTGCTTGTGGCGGCGAAGGAGGAAAGCGGAATGCTGGTGGGATTAAAGGGAAATGCGGTGGTACGGGGTTTAAAACGGGGGATGGCGGGGCTGGTACATTAATATGTGCTTGTGGTGGATTAGGTGCTAGCGGAGCATTAGCAAGTGCATTTAAAGTTGGTGAATGCGGAGTGCTGGCTAAACTCAACTGTTCCGGCATGCTCGACCTGCGAGGGAGTTGATGATCTAATTGTAAATCATCGAAGTGCATTGTTGCTTGAGACAGTTGTCGGGCTGTGTTTGGGGCTTTTGGTTTACCAAAGTTTTTTGGTGGTGATGGACGCGTATAATGAGGCTGTCGCTGCTCCTGTATGATGTTGTTTGCAACATGAGCATCATTGGTTACATTGGTTCTACTACTTGGTTCTCGCGGCTCATGGACAGGGAGGTTGATGTTGGCCTCAACTTGACCATGTGTATTGAGATTAAAGTGTGAGTTTGGAAGTTGAGCTGAAGAAGGTCATTGAACAATTGCTTGGTTTGATTGGGCGATTGAACCAGAAAAACGCAAACTCGGTTCGTTTGCAACATCAGCCATATGTTCCCGGCCGGTGACGAATTAACGCAATCTTGAACAATTTTCTTGTTCTTGACCGAACTTCTTTCCGTAAAGAGCCCACTCATTTTGCCTACACCAGACCCGTCTGCTGATGATTTTGTCATCAACTCAATATTCTCAGGAGCTGCAGCAGCTACTTCCTTGCGATGATGCTCCTCAAGCTGCTCAATTTCCAATTCCCGCAATTTCGTTTGTTTTTCAATTTCAAGTCTATGTCTAGAGATGCGAAGCTTTGCCTCATGTTGTTTCTCAAGTTCCTCCCTTTTGAGTCTTGATAGTTTTAAGTCTCGTTGACGCAAACTTGAACTTTTTGAGGAAGTTATATGTGAACCTGATCTTGAAGGGTGAGAGGTACACAACTCTGCTGTCTCATTGTCATGGAACGGATTGATGTAGATATACCCTCGAGCAGCAGCAATTAACTCATCAGTTTTCTTTGTTACAGTCTCTAACCATTTTTCAAGGTTCTTACAGGCAGCATCTGGGTCTTCAGTCTTTTGTGCCAGATCAAAGAGCTCTTCTTTTTTGTCAACTACTCTAATAAAAGCATCCTTGCACTTCACAATCAAACGTTCGGTCTCAACTTTCCTGTCTTGCTTATCAACTGCATTTTTAATTTCACCATAGTTGTTGTTAAGTTCCACCTCTAATTTTACCTTCGCACTATGAAGCTTGTTGAATCTGACCTGCGAGATTGTCATGGTTTTATCAAAACAGGAACCACAAGTTTACTTTAGGACTATTATAAAGTACACAGACATGCAACAGCACAACACAAATGGGTTATGCCAAACCCTAGTGTGACGGTTTGCCTAGCGAACCGCCAAAGAGCAAAGATATTTGTCGAGTACATTAGTACCCGGCGAAAGAAAGAAAGAACGGTGAGCGCAGAAAGCGCGACACGGGGTAGAACGGGAGACCGGACGGACGGGAAAAGACGCCTAACGAGTAACGCACGACGCAAAAGGAAAGCGGACGGACGAACGGGAGCGTCGGGCAAACAGCGCGCGACAAAGCGCGAAAATGTCACGGGCGGGTGGAAACGTCGGATGGACGGCGCGCGACGAAACGGGAAAACGATACGGACGAGAAAGAAACGTTGAGCGGGTAGCGCGCGACGGGACGGAAAACCGGGATAGCACGGGAGGGAGACGGTGAACCACACGCGAGGAGGGAGGAACATCAATGCTAGCAGACCACAGCAACAAACTCAACCAAACAAACTAGCCGTAGCTCCTGAATAAACTTAAGTCACACCCTAGAAAAAGGAAGAGAAGCTACTGCCAGGTAAACTAGCACAAAACATTATGGGACTTTATCTACGGTATGAAAACATCAAAACATTAGAATAATTTACGGCAACGAAGTAGTATAACCAAAGGTCGAACAGGTCAAGAAATTTACTTGCCGTAACTCCAGAGCAGACTTAAGTCACACTCTCGCAAACAACCATACCCAGACAACAAAAGTGCATACTACCAAAGTTAATAAAGCTACAACAAGTTGCTAGTAAACAAGTGTTGTGAAAGTCACGAAACAAACCAGCCGTAACTCCAGAATGAACTTAAGTCACACGCTAGCGAGGAACGAGACTAAACAACCAACCAGCATACTAGCAGAAAGTAAATTTACTACCTCAAAAACTCAACATACTGATACAAGATATAAATTAGAAAGAAACACGGCAACACGGAAACAAAAAGGACGGAAACGGAAAAATGAAACCAGATAACCTGCAGAAAACGGACGGTAGTGAATAACTCAAAGAATGGGGAGAGCAAAACCTTTAGTAAAGCGCTATCGGAGATAACGAACCACAAACTAACCCGTAACTCGTGAGTTAACTAAGTCACATCGCTAGTCAGTGGGTAGACTCCCACAACAACGCAAGACTAAGTGACATTAAGGTTATGAAAGGCTTGAGTGAGTTCCCCCACCTCGAACGCATGACGGGTGCGGAGCGTTTTACGGCGGCGCTTTGAAAGTTTTTTCGTTCGGGAGCGTGTTATTAAGGACCGGAGGTTGCTCTCATGTGCTAAGAAAGTCGTGAGTATTTTCAACTCAAGCGCAGGCTTCTGATGTAATGCTCTGTACTCTTTAATTAAACTAGGGTCTTTCTGTTTACGTCTAGAAACAATGTCTTCCACTAAATGGATGGTAACTAGAGTACTACGCTTGAGCGGATCGTAAAGATCAGGAGTTCCCTCTCTGGGGCAATACTGTATAGCTTCTATGCGCTCCTGATACTTTTCAAGCACTGCAATGAGCTGCGAAGGTTTTAAAAGCTTATTGTTGCTACCGCTATGACGGGTCAATGAAATGTTCACCACATCATGCCATATAACTAACCTCTTTTTATCACGAAAGTGACTCAATTGAAATTGCGCAGCTTCTCGGACTTTCAAAGCCTTATTTTTAAAACTCAGACCCGGTAATGCGTAAATTCCTTTTTTAAAATGGTCTCGTAACTCTTGAGGCAACGTTTTTATGGCGTGATGCAGTGATCTGGCAGCTAATATAAAAACCATATAATGTTTTTTACAACATAACTGATTTGAGTTTTGCTCAAACTCTGAACCTTGATGTTAAATGCACGATTTTCACGAGTTACCAAGAAAGAGCTCTTATTTGTAAAAAAAATCAGGAACCAGATTTTTTAGTGAAGTTTGAGAAACTTGACCAAAGTGTACTTTTTTTTAATTGGCAATTTTATGCAATTATTGTATCCCGGATTAATAACCTTTTTCTTTAAATTTGTAAGAAATTTTCTCAAAACTGGTCAATTTTTCCAATTTTTTTTTGCTTCGCTTTTATGTCAAGAACAGCAAAAAAAACACCGCAATTTGATTATCACTGGATTGTGACCAAAATCGTATTTTTTCAAAAAAAAATTCTAAGGGTTGGTTTTTTGGTGACCGAGCAATTTCGAAAAAATTTGTTATATAGGATAGGAAATGGGATTTGGGGCCTAGATTTGCCGGTCTCGAATATAAATATAGAGCATCAAGATTTCAAGTAACAAAGTTTTAGTTTGGATAGTTCTTACAGTTTTTTGTTGATTTATGCGTGACTGAGGAGCCAATCACATTGTATTCGTGGCCCAGTCCCCGTTCGCCTGTCAAGTTTTTTACTTCTCAAGCGTAGAGCTGTGCATCTGTTGCAGGTTGGTTGTTGAACTAGTTCGGATTCCCGAAGTTGTAGAGCTGCTATTACTATTGTTCAGGCCACCTCCGAAGTTATGATTCACGACAAGGAGTGAGGGTCCCACTCCGTTCGGGCCTCCATTCATATGCAGATAATTGTCGTTCGAATCCAATGCTAATGATGGTCTGTGATGATGTTTATGATGATTGCTTGTTCTCCCACCGTGTAATTTACTTTGACTACCCAATTGATGTGAATTAAAATACTGTGAATGACTTGTCTGAAGAGGAGGGAAGTTGATCGATGGGCTCAGCAGGTCGTTGATTGCGGATTCTGCATTGGTATTGGTTCCTAATGATTCTGAGCCCTGATTGGATAATCCAGTTGGAGGGATTTGATTGATAGCGGAGGAGTAAACTGAATTTAAGACCAGCGATACATAAGATCGCGACAGCCAAGACGGTCTTTTTTTAAGTTTATCATAACAATTAGGCTAAATATTGGTTTTCGTAGATTGAGAACGGCACCAACATAAAGCTTTTGAATAATGACTTTCGAAGTTTCATTTCATAATTGTATAAAGCAACGTTTTAGCAAGGAAGACAACTGTATTCAACAACGTATTAGAGGCAAAAAAATCGTTTACTTGAGGGCAAATCTAGCTTGATCTTTTTTTAGCAGGTCTTAGTCTAGGTCACCAATTTCAGCTAATCCGTTCAAAAAACCGAATTGGTTCGGTTAAGTGATAAGATTTGAGCCATTTTGGAAGTTATTTTTAGTGGGAAATCGGCCTTGGTATTTCTCAGAAATAATACGTAGATTGGTTGTGGACCTATATGATCACTTTGATATCTAGTATCGAATACATGTATTCTATAAATACTTTTGAATGTTCTATGATTTATATATGGTTTTATATTATGTGGTAGCCCATTATAATCTTTAAAGCTAACCATCTTTTTAAAAGCCTTATTATAATTTTTAGTGCCATAAATAATATTCATTCTATCCTCGGTATAAAACTCACTACCAATCTTACAATAACATTCTTTAACATTCATTAAATCAAATGTACTTGCATCATGAGTTTGTTCATTAACATTAATTTTTTTCAAAACCAACTATTATATATTGCGGTCTTTCCATACCACTTTTCATACCTCGATCAAATAAGAAGTTAGTAGCCTTGGGTACATTCTCATAAAAAGTCTTTCTTTTATAATAGCTAAAGTCTACATTATTCTTTTTAATTAAACCCTTTTGCACAATTATTCTATTTTCATTACTAGGATCAAACTAGGCACACACCATGATATATCTCGAATATCTGTATTACCATCATTAGTCACCCGGCCAGGATCGGCATCAACTCTTAAAAGAGCTCTATCATTATTATTTCTTTTTAAAATTAGTTTAAATCCTAAGCCATATATAATCTTTTCTAAATCATTTACAAAAACCAATTAGAGCACTCATCTTAATCATCATATAAATATGACCTCGTTCTTCAACAATATGGTCACCTTTAAGTTGACTATCTCTATTACCTTGATTTCTAACAAAACCACTCTCATATTCATCATCAGTACTAGTTAATAACTTATATATCAATAGATTAGGATGACAATGATCTATATAATCAATCGTCCTACCACCACTAGTTTCAAGTTTAACTGAACGAAACAATGCCATCATACCATAATTAACTAATATAATATTAGCATTTTTGGCCAATACGCCACCAGCATTATCTAATACAACAAACTCTATCTCTTGATATGAATCGTGTACATTTAAATAATTCTCTTCTCTATTCAGTATGATATTAATTTTAGTGTTAACCGTATTCATTGTTGCTAGATTATTAGGTTTATTTTTTATAATCTTACTTTTGTGTATATCATTATAATAACCATAAGTTGAATCCAAATTAAAGTTCATTTTTATTAGATAAAAATTGATAGACAATTAATCTTATGGGAACTACAAAAGATACATGAAGCCTCAAATAAAACTAAAGAAGAACACACACTTAAATTTATAATGACAAAGCCAACAGAAAAGTTTAACTTTAGTGAACCTATACTTAATACATCAAAATTAGGTTTAATTACATTATCAGTTTATAATTCGCGGTTTAATGTGAATAGTGGGAACAATCAATTCTTATATGTTGAAACATCGGTGGAACTGCTTCACGGATGAGCGAAGCCCAATAGTGATAACAAAACAATTACAACAGGTGCATATGAATTAACTGAAATAGCAAAATTAATAAAAAAAACTAGAGATAATGTTATAATAGAACCTGATAAAAATGTAAAATGGAAATAAAACAAGGTGCAATTAACTTTGATGTAGAAAACTCAATAGCCTTATCATTAGCCTTTAAAAAAAGTATATGAACAAATAAATATGCATCTCAAAAGATTATTTATATAATGGATTTTAGTACTATTAACATTCACTGTAATGTTATATCTGGTGTTAAAGATAATGGTAATAGCACAGACATAGTATATACTTTTACTCTAACAGAACCCCCAGAATTTCTAATAAAAATTATACCAACTAATATCTTGCTTCAAAATGTAACTAAAGCTAGAATAGAATATATAGAGTTTCATATTAAAGTTGAGCGTGGAGGACCAATTGATTTCAATGGTGATGTGTTGAGTTTTACTTTACATCTGATTTAGAATTATACTTAGTCACAGTCATTGTTATCTGCGAAGCAGTGCCTGATAGTCATAACCATGGACTTAGACTTAGTCACAGACATAGACTGAGTCATGGCCATAGTCATCTGCGAAGGAGATCCTGATAACCATAGAGTTAGACCTACACTTACACTTTACTTAGACTTGTCTGCGAAGCAGGTTCCCCAATACTCATACTTTTACTTATACTTAATTATAAACTCTCCGATCCCAATTAGTTCTTAGTGTACCAATAATATTTTTATTTTTAGTTATATCAATGACAATGTAATTATAAGGCTCTTTCCATACCTTATTACATATATTAGCAAAATCATTATAACTAAGTTCAACATAGTTATACTAAATACAATTAAGTTCTATTGTAAATAGATTTCGGATAAGATAAATCATATTGCAATTATTATGTCTACCCCTACAAAAGTATTCAATAGTAACTGGTTCTTTGGCTCTAACATCATCGAATATCATCAGTTTCTTTAGGTCTTTAGGTAGTTTATTAGGAGAGGGTAAATCTTTTATATTTTTAATGAACTCAATATCAGCTTCATCATTAATTCTCTCTACACCTTCATATTGATCACCAGTAGGACCCATAAAGTATAGCCTATCAAAGTTTATTCTAGCCAGAATTAATTTTTTAATAGGAATGTCTTACCGCATTCACTAGGACCAGATATTAAAGTCCTCTGGGACAGAGATATTGTTGTTAGATTTACCCTTTTGATTTTTTTCACCAAATAGATATATAAAATTATCATTATTGGCAAAGCTACTTTGTAGATCAATAACAAAATCATTATCATTATCATTTTTATTATCATTATTATCATTATCATTATCATTATCATTATTATTATTATCATTATTATCATTATCATTATCATTATCATTATCATTATCATTATTAATATTATTATCATTATTATCATTATGACTATCATTATTATTATTATCATTATTATCATTATTTTTGTCATTATTATTATCATTATTATTATCATTATCATTATTATTATTATCATTATCCTTATCATTATTATCATTATCATTATCATTATTAGCAAAGCTACTTCGTAGATCTTTACTACAACCTAAACAAAAACACTCATTATAAATTGATTAATAATTGATTAATTATGTTAACTGATTACTAATAAATTGATTAACTGGATATTTACATTGATTAAGTGGAATATTCAAAGCATTGTTAATTCTAAATCCTCTATCAATAAGGTCGGTCATACATAAACAATAAGCCCCACAATAAGATTCATCATTTAGTTGTATTCTCTCATTAGAGCCTAGATCATCACATTCTTCTTAAAATAATGGTGGGGTCTCAACACCAAAACTATCAAAGTAATACACAGGACAAGCTTCTCTTCTCATAACTAAAACCCAATGTGTACCATCAGTTGGATATAGATTGATAAAAATGTTAACGTTAGATTCACTTGTGTTATCTTGAGTTTGATCTCTCATTACAATTTCAATTGGTGTTAGACTTATATCTTTTTCCATATCTTCTATTCTGATAATACTCATAGCATTATTATCAAAATTAATTTTTTTGTTGAATTCCTCAAAGTTAGGATTAGCATTTCTATATAAAAATTATTATTGTTTAATTATGGGTTTAGTTATAGGTCTGAATCTAATTCTAATTAAAAGTCTAATTATAAGTCTAATTATAAGTCTTATTTTAAGTCTAATTATAAGTCTAATTATAAGTCTATTTATCTAAGTTTTCATTTATAAAAAAATGAAGACAGGTAGCGCAGTTATAATTTTTATTTTATTTATTGTAATTTGTTATATAATATATGATTCAATACCAAGTAAATATACAAAACTTTAAAAAAGCTTTGGTGGATTTACGAAAAAAAGTTTAGTTAGATTTGAACATGAAAAGTCACAATTACATACTATTGTTTATGATGGAACTGGTACAGGCAAAACATACTTTATTAGACAAAACTTAAAGTTATTCTTAGATCCGCAAAGTAGTTACACTGATCCACAAAGCGGTTACACTGATCCACAAAGTGGTTACACCAATCAAGCTACAAATATAATCATAATATGTGAGGAAGATAAAGATTGGATAGATCCTGAGACTGGTGAGTTTTATATTGGATATAGTACATGCGATATAATTATGATCACATCAAAAAATAAGTCTAAATTCAAAGATAGTGTAATTGTTCTTGATTATATGGGTGATAACTTAAAAAGGGATATAGCTTATTATTTCACAGAAGGAAGACATTATAATATTCAAATAATTGTAATGTGTCATAAACCAGCTCAAATAATTAATACAGCAGGAACGGGATGTGATACTATTTATTTAACAACTTTTAATGGAGCAGATCTATTTAAAAAATTTAATGAAATATATAAATGTGAACATAACTTCAAAAAAATAATTTGTGAGTTAAATAGTAACTATTATAATTGTACAGACGGAATGTCAGATGAACTTCGTTATGGTATAATTAAATATATTAGGAAAGAGAATACTTTTATTATTATCGATAAGAATAGAACTATGATATATGACTCGAGAGTTGGTTTCCTTGATTTAAAAGCTCTTAGTTTAAAAGATAAATTAGAAAGTGAAGACAAAAAATAAACTTTTAGCATATATGAAACCACTCATGATAATTGCTACAGATAGAAATACTTTTAATCATGATAGTTATCAGTTCTACTTTAATAAACTTCTTACATAAAAAGATATTAAAATATAGAATGATGTTTTAATAAAAGAAACAATAAAAGCAAATAGTTTTAGGTTATCGTCAACTATTTTAGGCATTATAGGTACATGTTTTATGATATATAATTATATGAGTCCTGATACAACAGTAACAACTGCAGCACACGTAGCATCACATGCGAGCTATATGTTAAACAAAACAAGTGCATTAGTGAACTTTGCTTGTGGGATGGAGTCCAATGACGAGGATCGAGATAAAGAACTGGATCTGGGACTGAATCGGGGACAGGGGCATGAATGGGAAGAATAAAAAGATGAAGAGACTGGAATTTTAAATAAAAAGGGGCGAAATAAATTAAACAGACTATATGTAAATAATGAAGAATTTAGAGATGAAGTTCTAAATTTTGTTAGAAATAAAAAGGAATTAGACCTTGAAGTGATTTTATATAGAAGATATAAAACTAATAAACTCAATACAACGGGGAAAAATATTTAGCAGAGTGTGTTGTGTCTAAAGATAATACTAAAGATGTAATTGAAATCTTGGGTAAATATGTTGAGTATGATTGAAATTAGACCAATTATAAATGGCTATAAAAAAATGGAGTGTAAACATAAATGTGGACTCCCTTTTAATTTCGCTTTTCATTATTCAATATATCATGAAGATAAAATTAGTAAATGTGCATGTGGTGACAAAACATTAAGTGGTATTTGTACGAAAACTCATAGTTCCTTTAAAAATGAATCTAGTATTAACGCTAGCTCTAGTATTAACTCTAGCTCTAGTATTAACCCTAGTTCTAGTATTAACTCTAACTCTAACTCTAGCTCAAGCTCTAAATCTAACTCTAGCTCTAACACCAAAGTCTTAACTAGAAGTTGTACTAAATGTAATTCTATAAAACCACTAACTGACTTTGATGAGAGTAAGTATACTTGTAGAAATTGTACTTCAGCTAAAGTTAGTTGTCTATTTTGTCCTTCTGTTGTGAGATATGATGGGATACGAGCTCATGTAAAGAAACAACATCCAGATGTAGAATAAACTAGAGGATTTAGTAGAAATTTAACTGAAATAAGTGATAATACACAAACTGGGGAAAGTTGTTCTTGTAAATATTATAATTTTGTATCATTTCTTATTAATAATGGAATAAATATAGAAAAAGTAAAAGAGGACGTAACTTTATTGAAGAGCATGGATAATTTAAAATAAATTATAGAAAATTTATTAAAAAAAGGAAATCACTCTTTAAGAAGGAAAAAGAGCGATTTTTGTATTATGGCATCACTCCGATAGGAGCGATTTCGCACTTAAAGAGTGATTCACAAAAATGAGTGAAACGGCTTCGCAGAATTTAGAAAAATTTTAAAGTTTATAAAAGAGTTAAGCTGGTTTTTTGTTCAAGTTATCCACAAAGTGGTTACGTCATTTTTCGCAAGTTGGTTTTACGTGCTTGTTACACGGTCTCACTAGTTTTATACTAGTATCTGGGATACGTTCACTGGAGTCAGTGAGGATGGCGAAGAATGACCGAAGGTCTATGGAACCCAAACTATCCGCCTGATAATGGATATTTACCTGCTTAACTCTGTGCTAGTGGATTGCACTAAGTGAGACAAGAAATGATAGATTTTGAGTGAATATGTATCGGCGAATTTGCATACGAGCTTATTATTATTTTCTAGAATTAAGTCATTTCATAATTTTATGTTAGACTTAGAGTGAATATGTAGTAGTGGATAGAACAAGGAAACCAACAAGCAGTAAAATTTGGCCCGATTCGACGAGCGCGATTAGCGTTAGGAGAAAGGGTCAACTTTTACTGGTGGTTGGTTTCCTATGTTTTATCCACTACTTCTGATCAGACCAACCCACACGTAAGTGAACTGTGATCAGACCAACACAGACGGAAGTGACCTCTGATCAGACCAACCCAGACGGAAGGAAACTTCTGATGAGACCAACCCAGACGGAAGTGACCTCTGATGGGACCAACCCAGACGGAAGCGACCTCTGATCAGACCAACCCAGACGGACGGAAACTTCTGATGAGACCAACCCAGACGGAAGTGACCTCTGATCAGACCAACACAGACGGAAGTGACCTCTGATCAGACCAACCCAGACGGAAGTGACCTCTGATCAGACCAACCCAGACGGAAGTGACCTCTGATCAGACCAACCCAGACGGAAGTGACCTCTGATCAGACCAACCCAGACGGAAGTGACCTCTGATCAGACCAACCCAGGCGGAAGTGACCTCTGATCAGACCAACTCAGACGGAGGGAAACCTCTGATGAGACCAACCCAGACGGAAGTTACCTCTGATCAGACCAACCCAGACGGAAGTGACCTCTGATCAGATCAACCCAGACGGAAGTGACCTCTGATCAGACCAACCCAGACGGAAGTGACCTCTGATCAGACCAACCCCGACGGTACTGACCTCTGATCAGAACAACCCAGACGGAAATGACCTCTGATCAGACCAACCCAGACGGAAGTTACCTGTGATCACACCCAAATCAGACTTTTGTGCTCTCGAACTAATTCCCAAACCCTGTAGTTTTGGTCTAGAATCTTGTGCGTTCAATTTGAGCCTGATCAGAGATTCCGTCTGGCACTTCGAGCTGGGTAACCCTCATACTCTGACCCTCTTTAGACAATAGATCGAAAATAAAATCATTCAGGTTGAAGATTGGTTAGTCTGGTGCAACAAAAACATCCTATGAAATGTTCGGTTGTGATAGATTCCTATCAAGTCAGGCATGAAATGACCAAATGCGTTTTTAAAACTTTATAAGAAATAATATTTATCAGAAACATTATGAATATTAAAAATCATAACATACTTGATCTTTTATCTGTTGAGAAGCTGAATTGTCAATATGAATGCAATAAAAATTGCTCGTTCTATAAATTGACATAAATAACTGTTCAATCTGTTCAAAATTGTGATAAACTATCAAACTGAAGGCAATTGGGAAATTCTTCTCTTCATCAGTTAGTGAGCTCGATTCATAAAAATGCTGTCGTTTCTCGAAGTAGGTCTCACATGAGGGAAAATTTCCTTCTTTATCGGTCACGTTCTCCAAAACGTGATTTTGGACACTGATGGCTGACCTTATCTTAACGTTAGATGACGATCCGTTCCACAACTGATCACACGTCGGATATATTTTTTCCAGATCGTTTTTGGTGGCGTAATTCAGATCCGGTCTCAATTTTACTTCGTATCTTTCAATTCCAATTTCCGCATCCATATATTTGAGGTAAAACAGTATTAATGATAGAAGAAACAAAATGAATAAATAAGTGACCTGCTTGATATCTGCCTTAGCCCGCGGACGCTCAATTTTTCTGTCCATGACTTTCAAACTGCACGTTTATACTCATAAAGCAGGAAGAAATTAAGGCCAAAATATTTTGTGCGCGGAACTGTCTTTCAGTACATTTTTTTATTTTTCCATTTTTTGAAGGAAACTTGAAGCAAAATTAGCAGACAAAACCGTTATGTTAATTCTTACTTCTACATGAAGTCAATTGATCAGTCTTTAGTTATTATATATTATTTCAGTCAGAAACTTGGAAACGATTAATTGATGAAGACTTGGTGAATTGACATTAAATTTGAAAATCAAAAGTAAATTTTAGTTTAAGAGATTTTTTTATGATTGATTCTGCAATTTGTTTGATTACAAAGATATGTAATTGCGGGCTATCGTGACTTTCACTCGTAAAAAGAAAAATAAAAAAATTGCAATTTTATACCTTTATATTCAGTTGCACAAATTGAATTGTTTTCCCAGTGAAACGAAACTTGACACACCTTCCCATGTGATGCAAGATCTTGTTAACCCTCGCAAAACTTGAGACATCTAGCCAAGATCTTGATAGACAAACATTTCTTCGAACACCTTGATAAGATCTTGACAAGATCTTATCAAGATAAGTCAAGAAATTTTCTTGGCGTAACTTGATAAGATCTTGATAACTCTTGACACATAGAGAGTTTGTTTGTAAGCAACCTGGTGTTAAATGGTGGGATCGGGAATCAAGACAAAAATGGGACATAACCAGACAATCCAAACAAAAACTTAACCATGGCTCGAAGTACTGAGAATTAGCGCGATTCAACCCGTTTTTGACGCAACCCTGTAACGATATGCAACTATCGACAATACTACGATTTGACGTAACGCAAATTTTACCCAAAAAAGCGATTAGGAACAGACAGAAAAAACATAGTCTTAGGCGCAAATCTTGCATAGTCCCGAAAACTTGAACAATAAAATGAGATCTGCGCAGTTCAAAAACACTTTTGCGATTGTCAAAAATGTGATATGTGACTCAAAAACGACTGAATCTTATTTGTGAAAGGTTTTCACGGTGGCGGTCGTGTACAAGGTGCGTACTATGTACATACCGAGCTAGCATTAGCTTAAAATTTATATTCAATTGGAAAAAAGTGACTCATTTGTTGTTTAATAAACTAACGGGAGCAGTTTTTTCCGACATTCTTGATAATTTTTGATAATTTTTGATAATTCTTGCTAATTGTTGATAGTTTTTTCTTAATCTTATGATTTCCTGCTACATCTTGTTGCTGTTGATATTTTAATACTTGATATAACTTGCCATTACATGGTTAGTCTTTCTTGGAAATCTTACCAGGATCTTGTTTCTTGACAGCCATGCAAAGAACTTGCAAGTTCGTAAATATCTGGATGTTTTCTTGTTAAGTACCATGCCGAGATCGTGGCAAGATTTACTAAATTTAGGATTGTTTCTTACCAATTTTCAGTTGACTGGGTTTATTCTTCGATCAATTATTGGTGTTCAAGATACCGCTGTAATAAAAAAAATTGACTTTACTTTTCAAAAAGAATAATTTTTTATCAAGAATTTCAAGTATTTTCGCTTGGTCAAGTATAACTATTGTTTTTTTTCAGTACCTTTTTTAAGATAAAAAGATCATTTGGTTTTATTCATGCATAGCTGTATACAGAAATAAGGCCTCTGTCTGGCTACAAAATCCAAAAGGATCAAGTTCCCACTTTTATTTAGAAAATATGTTTCCCTGGTCGAGGCGGCTTGGTTAACTTGTATGAGTTTGCAAGATCTTTGTCAGAGGCTGGTTGACTTCTAAGACCTTGCAAGTCGAATTATTAACTTGTACGAACTTGCAAGTCGAAAGGCTAACTTGTAAGAACCTGAAAGTCGAACCACTAACTGGTACGTTTCTTGCAATTTTGTTGCAGTCAAGTTTATCTGGAATTGGCTATTTGAACTTAGGTTCCTATCATTTACCACATAAAAAACACGTGGGATTTAGTAGTTCAATTTGTTTGACATAATACAGCGTGATCTAAGTTGATAATGCGGATAATTTTTAATTTTGCAATTCAAGTGGTCTTTTTGCATTGCCGTTAATACCATTTCGATTCTGAAGTAAATTTCACCTTCATATGTCAGCGTTTTTCTCAAAGTAAAAAATACCCTTCATTCTTTTATATTGCTTCGTTTTTCGGTCGATGCGCAAAACCTGTGCACAATTATATTTTGCGGCGGTTTTTTGTTTCTCCTAACATTAAAAGCAAAATCGCTATCCAGAAAGAACATTTGTTCTAAGAAATTATGTGTTTGAAAACATGTTTCAAGTAAAATGTTTAATTTTTAACAAACTTGTAAGTCGGATTGTTAACTTTCAAGTGCGCTGGAAGTCGAATTGTTAACTTGTAAGAGGGACTTTTAGGTCGTATAATTAATTGTTAAGAACTTGCAGATTTTTGAAAGAAAAACTTGCGACGCGATGCATCACCTTGTAAGAACTTGCAATAACCTTGCAAGTTTTAACAACATAACCATTCGAACTCGACTCGGGTTACATATTAAAAAAAGCATTTTTAGTACTTATAAAAAAGGATTAATAGTGTAGGATATGGCGACAAAAAAAAGCATTACACAAATTGTTTGCTAAATACATTGTCTTTATCCTTTTTCGCTTAATTCAACAAGCTAACGCCATATGAATTAAAACTACGCGCTGGCCCATAACGTTGAAAATTTAAGTTCATAGAAACTTCGTGCAACAGATATTTCAGAAATTATGGTAAATTTCAGTTATCAGATCAATGCTTCCTCCAAGTTTCAAAATTGGAAAAAAATTTGAAAAATGCTAACAAGGTCTGAACGATCAGATAAAATTTCAACAATCGCACACAAAGCCAAGTTCCTTCGCAGATTTGTTTTTCAAGAAATCAAAAAAATTGCTCCAACACAACTAGTAATAAGGTGAGCAAATTCACTCAATATTTCGATGCCAGTAGATGCTTGTAATGCTGCAACTAAAATCTTTATTTATTATGAAATCTGTTTGTTTTGCAACAGCTTTGCACACTATCACCAAAAAATTTGGAGCAACACGTTGAAAATGTTTCATTGATTTGACCATTTTAATTAAATGCGTTTTGGTTGATGTGATGTAACAGTTTCAATATTATGCAACATCGAGCAACACGTGTTAGAAGCCAACAGTGATGATGCAAAATGAGCGTTTCTTACTGTAGATTGGGAGAAAAAGTAGCTGATATAAAAATAAAAATGGATTTCAAATTAAAAAATGGACATGAAATGGAAAATGTTAGTACATGAACTTAAAAACGGATATGAAATTAAAAAAGATATTTCCTAATAATATTCTCATATTCTCATATTCTCATATAATATTCTCATATCCTAACTAATATTCTCATAATTGGATTGTCAATTCAAGACGTGAATTTCACTGGAGAAATACTGATCAACACCTGAAATTCGTTGCGGGCATCCTTTGGGATCAATTTCAGAGTATAATATTAAGCAACAATTTACTCAGTATAAATATAATTATCAAATATTCGCCATCAAAGATCTCGCGTAAGGCGAGGGTAACCTCAGAAAAGGCCCCACTTCATTATATTTTCTTTCAAAAAACGATTCCTTTCTAAACGATTCCCCTTTTCATTTGGCGTAAGGAAAGAGAGCGGGTTCTTTTATATAA
>NC_134482.1:0-111886 GCF_964194025.1 Convolutriloba macropyga | reverse complement strand
AGAGTGGGCTGCAATGGGCTTCAATGAGAGGAGTTTTCAAGAATTATCCCCATGACTGAATTTGTCATGTAAGAGTGGGCTGCAATGGGCTGCAATGGACGGACTTTTAAAGAATTAACCCCCTGATTGAAATTGCCATGTAAGAGTGGGCTGCAATGGGCTGCAATGGACGGACTTTTAAAGAAATTAACCCCCTGATTGAAATTGCCATGTAAGAGTGGGCTGCAATGGGCTGCAATGGGAGGTCTTTTAAGGAATTACCCCCATGACCGAAATTGCAATGTAAGAGTGGGCTGCAATGGGCTGCAATGGGAGGACTTCTAAGGATTTACCCCCCTGACTAAAATTGCCATGTCATAGTTGGCTGCAATGGGCTGCGATGGGAGAACTTTTAAGGAACTGGCCCCCTGACTGAAATTGCCATGTAAGAGTGGGCTTCAAGGGGCTTCAATGGGAGGAGTTTTCAGAAATTACCCCCATGACTGAAATTGTCAAGTAAGAGTGGGCTGCAATGGGCTGCAATGGGAGGTCTTTTAAGGAATTACCCCCCATGACTGAAATTGTCATGTAAGTGTGGGCTGCAATGGGCTGCAATGGGAGGTCTTTTAAGGAATTACCCCCCATGACTGAAATCGCCATGTAAGAGTTGGGCTGC
Source organism: Convolutriloba macropyga (assembly GCF_964194025.1). Classification (NCBI taxonomy): domain Eukaryota; kingdom Metazoa; phylum Xenacoelomorpha; order Acoela; family Convolutidae; genus Convolutriloba; species Convolutriloba macropyga. Next base: position 111,231 of record NC_134482.1, on the reverse strand, counting down.
AATGGGAGGACTTTTAAGGAATTACCCCCCCCCCCTGTCTGAAATTGTCATGTAAGAGTGGACTGCGATGGGCTGCAATTGGAGATCTTTTAAGGAATTACCCCCCATGACTGAAATTGCCATGTAAGAGTGGGCTGCAATGGTCTGCAATGTGAGGTCTTTTAAGGAATTGCCCCCCATGACTGAAATTGCCATGTAGGAGTGGGCTGCAATGGGCTGCAATGGGAGGACTTTTCAGGAATTACCCCCCCTGACTGAATTTGCCATGTAAGAGTGGGCTGCAATGGGCTTCAATGGGATGAGTTTTCAGGAATTATCTCCATGACTGAAATTGTCATGTAAGAGTGGGCTGCAATGGGCTGCAATGGAAGGACTTTTAAGGAATTAACCCCCTGACTGAAATTGCCATGTAAGAGTGGGCTACAATGGGCTGCAATGGGAGGAATTTTAAGGAATTACCCCCCTGACTGAAATTGCCATGTAAGAGTGTGCTGCAATGGGCTGCAATGGGAGGAGATTTCCTGAATTACCCCCATGACTGAAATTGTCATGTAAGAGTGGGTTGCAATTGGCTGCAATGGGTGGTCTTTTAGGGAATTACCCCCCATGACCGAAATTGCCATGTAAGAGTGGGCTGCAATGGGCTGCAATGGGAGGACTTCTAAGGATTTACCCCCTGACTAAAATTGCCATGTCATAGTGGGCTGCAATGGGAGAACTTTTAAGGAATTAGCCCCCTGACTGAAATTGCCATGTAAGAGTGGGCTGCAAGGGGCTTCAATGGGAGGAGATTTCAGGAATTACCCCCATAACTGAAATTGTCATGTAGGAGTGGGCTGCAATGGACTGCAATGGAAGGAATTTTAAGAAATTACCCCCCTCACTGAAATTGCCATGTAAGAGTGGGCAGCAACGGGCTGCAATGGGATGTCTTTTAAGGAATTACCCCCCATGACTGAAATTGCCATGTACGAGTGGGCTGCAATGGGCTGCAATGGGAGGACTTTTAAGGAATTACCACCCCCCGCCCTCACTAAAATTGCCATGTAAGAGTGGGCTGCAATGGGCTGCAATGGGAGGACTTTTAAGGAATTACCCCCATGACTGAAATTGTCATGTTAGAGTGGGCTGCAATGGGCTGCAATGGGAGGACTTTTAAAGAATTACCCCCTGACTCAAATTGCCATCTAAGAGTGGGCTGCAATGGGCTGCAATGGGAGGACTTTTAAGGAATTACCCCCATGACTGAAATTGTCATGTAAGACTGGGCTGCAATGGGCTGCACTGGGAGGACTTTGAAGGAATTAACCGCCCCCCTGACTGAAATTGCCATGTAAGAGTGGGCTGCAATGGGCTGCAATGGGAGGACATTTAAGGAATTACCCCCCTGACTAAAATTGCCATGTAAGAGTGGGCTGCAATGGGCTGCAATGGGAGGACTTTTAAGGAATTACCCCCATGACTGAAGTTATCATGTAAGAGTGGGCTGCAATGGGCTGCAATGGGAGGACTTTTAAGGAATTACTCCCTGACTGAAGTTGCCAAGTAAGAGTGGGCTGCAATGGGCTGCACTGGGAGGACTTTTAAGGAACTACTCCCCCCCCCCTGACTGAAATTGCCATGTAAGAGTGGGCTGCAATGGGCTGCAATGGGAGGACTTTTAAGGAATTACCCCCATGACTGAAATTGCCATGTAAGAGTGGGCTGCCAAGGGGGGTAAAATGGTGTAAGAGTTAGGGTTTATTTGTCCAGAGGGGGTAAATTGAGGTAAGAGTTGGGTTGCCAAGGACGGTAAAATGGTGTAAGAGTGAGGGCGTAGTTTGTCCAGAGGGGGTAAAATGAGGTAAGAGTTGGGCTGCCAAGGGAGGTAAAATGGTGTAAGACTGAGGGGGTAATTTGTTCAGAGGGGGTAAATTGATGTAAGAGTTGGGCTGCCAATTGGGGTAAAATGGTGTAAGAGTGAGGGGGTAATTCGTTCAGAGGGGGTTAAATGATGTAAGAATTGGGCTGCAAGGGGGTTAAAATGGTGTAGGAGTGAGGGGGTAATTTGTCCAGAGGGGGTAAAATGATGTAAGATTTTGGCTGCCAAGGGGTTTAAAATGGTGTAAGAGTGAGGGAGTAATTTGTCCAGAGGCCTAAAATGAGGTGAGAGTTTGGCTGCCAAGGGGGCTAAAATGGTGTAAGAGTGAGGGGGTAATTTGTTCAGAGGGGGTAAAAAGATGTAAGAGTTGGGCTGCCAAGTGGGGTAAAATGGTGTAAGAGTGAGGGGGTAATTCGTTCAGAGGGGGTTAAATGATGTAAGAATTGGGCTGCCAAGGGGGTTAAAATGGTGTAGGAGTGAGGGGGTAATTTGTCCAGAGGGGGTAAAATGAGGTAAGATTTTGGCTGCCAAGGGGTTTAAAATGGTGTAAGAGTGAGGGGGTAATTTGTCCAGAGGCCTAAAATGAGGTGAGAGTTGGGCTGCCAAGGGGGATAAAATGGTGTGAGAGTGAGCGAGTAATTTGTCAGAGGGGGTAAATTGATGTAAGAATTGGGCTGCCAAGGGGGGTAAAATTGCGCAAGAGTGAGGGGGTAATTTGTCCAGAGGGTGTAAAATGAGGTAAGAGTTGGGCTCCCAAGGGGGGTAAAATAGTGTAAGAGTGAGGGAGTAATTTGTCCAGAGGGGGTAAAATGATGTAAGAATTGGGCTGCCAAGGGGGGGGGGGGGGTAAAATTGTTTAAGTGTGAGGGAAAATTTGTCCAGAGGGGGTAAAATGAGGTAAGAGTTGGGTTGCAAGGGCGGCTTAATGGTGTAAGAGTAAGGGCGTAATTTGTCCAGAGGGGGTAAAATGAGGTAAGAGTTGGGCTGCCAAGGGGGGTAAAATGGTGTAAGAGTGAGGGGGTAACTTGTCCAGAGGGGGTAAAATGAGGTAAGATTTGGGCTGCCAAGGGGGGTAAAATGGTGTAAGAGTGAGGGGGTAATTTGTCCAGAGGGCTAAAACGAGGTAAGAGTTGGGCTGCCAAGGGGGGTAAAATGGTGTGAGAGTTAGGGGTAATTTGTTCAGAGGGGGTAAAATGATGTAAGAATTAGGCTGCCAAGGGGGGTAAAATTGCGCAAGAGTGAGGGGGTAATTTGTCCAGGGGGGGTAAAATGAGGTAAGAGTTAAGCTCCCAAGGGGGGTAAAATAGTGTAAGAGTGAGGGAGTAATTTGTTCAGAGGGGGTAAAATGAGGTAAGAGTTGGGCTGCCAAGGGCGGTAAAATTGGGTAAGAGTGAGGGGGTAATTTTTTCAGAGGGGGAGTAAAATGATGTAAGAGTTAGGCTGCCAAGGGGGGTAAACCGGTGTAAGAGTGAGGGGGTAATTTGTTGTGATGGTGCAATTCTAACAATTTTTATTTATATATATAGACCGTCAAGAGTTGGACAAGCATCAATGGTCTGGAGGATAAGGCGACGCAGCTGAGGGTACAGAGGTTGTGGGTTCAAGACTGGCAGTCTTCAGGTATGGGGGCTAAAACAATGTAAGATTGAGGGGGTAAAATGATGTAAGAGTTGGGCTGCCGGGGCGGGAAATGATGTAAGAGTTGGGCTGCCAAAGGGGGTAAAATGACGTAAGAGTGGGGCTGCAATGGGAGGAGTTTTTAGGAAAATGCAGCTCAAAACTCTTACGTCTTTTTGGGCTGCATTGGGCTTCCAAGGGGGGTAAAATGCTGTAAGAGTAAGGGGGTAAAATGGTGTGAGAGTGAGCGAGTAATTTGTCAGAGGGGGTAAATTGATGTAAGAATTGGGCTGCCAAGGGGGGTAAAATTGCGCAAGAGTGAGGGGGTAATTTGTCCAGAGGGTGTAAAATGAGGTAAGAGTTGGGCTCCCAAGGGGGGTAAAATAGTGTAAGAGTGAGGGAGTAATTTGTCCAGAGGGGGTAAAATGATGTAAGAATTGGGCTGCCAAGGGGGGGGGGGGTAAAATTGTTTAAGAGTGAGGGAAAATTTGTCCAGAGGGGGTAAAATGAGGTAAGAGTTGGGTTGCAAGGGCGGCTTAATGGTGTAAGAGTAAGGGCGTAATTTGTCCAGAGGGGGTAAAATGAGGTAAGAGTTGGGCTGCCAAGGGGGGTAAAATGGTGTAAGAGTGAGGGGGTAACTTGTCCAGAGGGGGTAAAATGAGGTAAGATTTGGGCTGCCAAGGGGGGTAAAATGGTGTAAGAGTGAGGGGGTAATTTGTCCAGAGGGCTAAAACGAGGTAAGAGTTGGGCTGCCAAGGGGGGTAAAATGGTGTGAGAGTTAGGGGTAATTTGTTCAGAGGGGGTAAAATGATGTAAGAATTAGGCTGTCAAGGGGGGTAAAATTGCGCAAGAGTGAGGGGGTAATTTGTCCAGGGGGGGGTAAAATGAGGTAAGAGTTAAGCTCCCAAGGGGGGTAAAATAGTGTAAGAGTGAGGGAGTAATTTGTTCAGAGGGGGTAAAATGAGGTAAGAGTTGGGCTGCCAAGGGCGGTAAAATTGGGTAAGAGTGAGGGGGTAATTTTTTCAGAGGGGGAGTAAAATGATGTAAGAGTTAGGCTGCCAAGGGGGGTAAACCGGTGTAAGAGTGAGGGGGTAATTTGTTGTGATGGTGCAATTCTAACAATTTTTATTTATATATATAGACCGTCAAGAGTTGGACAAGCATCAATGGTCTGGAGGATAAGGCGACGCAGCTGAGGGTACAGAGGTTGTGGGTTCAAGACTGGCAGTCTTCAGGTATGGGGGCTAAAACAATGTAAGATTGAGGGGGTAAAATGATGTAAGAGTTGGGCTGCCGGGGCGGGAAATGATGTAAGAGTTGGGCTGCCAAAGGGGGTAAAATGACGTAAGAGTGGGGCTGCAATGGGAGGAGTTTTTAGGAAAATGCAGCTCAAAACTCTTACGTCTTTTTGGGCTGCATTGGGCTTCCAAGGGGGGTAAAATGCTGTAAGAGTAAGGGGGTAAAAGACAAATTAACCCCCCACTCTTACATCTTTTTTGGTCTGCCAAGGGGGGTAAAATGGTGTAAGAGTGAGGGGGTAAAAGACAATTTAACCCCCCACTCTTACATCTTTTTTGGTCTGCCAAGGGGTTAAAATGGTGTAAGAGTTTGGGGGGTAAAAGAAAAATTACCCCCCAACTCTTACATCGTTTTACCCCCTTTGCAGACCACAAAAGACGTAATAGTGGGGGGTTAATTTGTCTTTTACCCCCTCACTCTTACACCATTTTACCCCCCTTGGAAGCCCAATGCAGCCCAAAAAGACGTAAGCGTTTTGAGCTGCATTTTCCTAAAAAATCCTCCCATTGCAGCCCCACTCTTACATCATTTTGTGCGGAAAAATTCAACCCGGCTACTCAATACTGAAGATTTCACAACCCCCCGAGTAATACCAATTTGTAACATGAGCCATTATGACACACATATTCTGGCCGCATTGGGAATGGGGTTAACAGACGGTTACAAGGAAGCGACAGTGCTAGAGGAAATGGCGGCCACAGAGTCCAGGGAAATGCTTCCTTTTACAGTTTATAAACAGAATAAAGTAGGGTAAAAATAATATAGGAAAAAATCAGTATACATTGATATTTTTTTGGTAAATTTTACATTGCTGCCACTAAAGCGAGATTGAAATCACTCGAGATAGGATCAGAATTAATTGTTAGGTTCTTTACCCTGGACATTCCAGAATAGTTATCTTGTAAGAATCGTACTCGTTTGTACAAACTCATCTTGCAAGATCCTGTATACTTAATAAGAAATCTTGCAAGTTCTTGCAAGTTTTCAGACTGAATTAGCACTAACAGATTTTCTTCTTGCAAGATCTTTCAAGATAAGTAAGTACTAACTTAGTACGACTTCACTGCCGTAAGTACGCTTCGTACAAACTCCTGCAAGATTTAGTAAGAATAGGCCGCTGTTAGTAAGAAACTTGTAAGATCTTACAAGACAAATATTCCTCGTACTAACTTAGTACGACTTCACTGCCGTATGTACGCTTCGTACATACTCTTGCAAGATTTATTAAGAATAGGCCGCTGTTAGTAAGAAACTTGTACGATCTTACAAGACAAATATTCCTCGTACTAAGTTAGTACGACTTCACTGCCGTAAGTACGCTTCGTACATACTCTTGCAAGATTTATTAAGAATAGGCCGCTGTTAGTAAGAAACTTGTAAGATATTACAAGACAAATATTCCTTGTACTAAAATAGTACGACTTCACTGCCGTAAGTACGCTTCGTACAAACTCCTGCAAGATTTAGTAAGAATAGGCCGCTGTTAGTAAGAAACTTGTAAGATCTTACAAGACAAATATTCCTCGTACTAACTTAGTACGACTTCACTGCCGTACGTACGCTTCGTACAAAATCCTGCAAGATTTAGTAAGAATAGGCCGCTGTTAGTAAGAAACTTGTAAGATCTTACAAGACAAATATTCCTCGTACTAGCATAGTACAACTTCACTCCCGTAAGTACGCTTCGTACAATCTCTTGCAAGATTTAGTAAGAATAGGCCACTGTTAGGCGCTGAAATTTTTCTACGGATGTGCTGAATTTGCGCTGAAATTTTGTAAGAGATGCGCTGAAAAAAGTGTTGAAGAATTTGCAAGAATTGTAATCAAAATGCGCTGAATTTATATAAGGAGTGCGCTGAAGATGCGCTGAACTTTTGAATTTTTAGTGCCTTTTCAAAGTTTCAGCGCATTTCAGCGCATACAGCGCTTTCTACGTAATTTCAGCACATTCAGCGCACTTGCGCTGAAACGGCGCTGACGTCTTGACCCGGGCTTACACATAATACATAGAAAGCAGCTTATAGCTGAAACGGCGCTGACGTCTTGACCCGGGCTTACACATAATACATAGAAAGCAGCTTATAGCTTTCAATGCCTGAGGAATTCGCTTCCTATAAACTCTTGCAAGATTTAGTAAGAACAGGCTGAGGTTAGTAAAAAAATTGTAAGATCTTATAGGATGATTATTCCTTGTACTAAATATTTATCCTGCCTTTTTCGTACTAACTCTTTCTAAGTTTAACTAAGAATAAGCCTGAGGTAGTAAAGGAACGCCAGTAGTAATAGTGTGAGCAAGTCTCCCCGGGGGGGGGGTGTAGACCCCATGTATTTAGATATTAAGATAGGGTATAGGAGTAATTTTTCTGTGCGGGTCTACAGTAATGTGTTAAGATTGGGGATAAATCTAGGGGTGTTCCAGGGTGTCAGTAGTAAGGTAGGAGCAGATCAGGTCCGGAGCCACTTATCACGTGATTTTAGAGGTCATTTAGGGATTAATTGTACAAGCAGCGCGCACGTACAGGCTGGGTATTGTACAGACAGCGCGCATGGGAATTGTACAGGCGGGGAATTGTACAGGCAGCGGGAATTAACGGATAATTCCCCTCGCAGTAAATTTCAACATGTTTATTGGTATAACCAGCGCAATGTATTAAGATTAGGTATAGCCGCCGCAATTTATTAGGATTAGGTATAGCCGCCGCAATGTATTAAGATTAGGTATAGCCGCCGCAATGTATTAAGATTAGGTAAAGCCGCCACAATGTATTAAGATTAGGTATAGCCGCCGCAATGCATTAAGATTAGGTATAGCCGCCGCAATGTATTAAGATTAGGTATAGCCGCCGCAATGTATTAAGATTAGGTATAGCCGCCGCAATGTATTAAGATTAGGTATAGCCGCCGCAATGTATTAAGATTAGGTATAGCCGCCGCAATGTATTAAGATTAGGTATAGCCAGCGCAATGTATTACGATTAGGTATAGCCGCCGCAATGTATTAAGACTAGGTATAGCCGCCGCAATGTATTAAGATTAGGTGTAGCCGCCGCAGTGTATTAAGATTAGGTAGAGCCGCCACAATGTATTAAGATTAGGTATAGCCGCCGCAATGCATTAAGATTAGGTATAGCCGCCGCAATGTATTAAGATTAGGTATAGCCGCCGCAATGTATTAAGATTAGGTATAGCCGCCGCAATGTATTAAGATTAGGTATAGCCAGCGCAATGTATTACGATTAGGTATAGCCGCCGCAATGTATTAAGACTAGGTATAGCCGCCGCAATGTATTAAGATTAGGTGTAGCCGCCGCAGTGTATTAAGATTAGGTAGAGCCGCCGCAAAGTATTAAGATTAGGTATAGCCGTCGCAATGTATTAAGATTAGGTATAGCCGCCGCAATGTATTAAGATTAGGTATAGCCGCCGCAATGTATTAAGATTAGGTATAGCCGCCGCAATGTATTAAGATTAGGTATAGCCGCTGCAATGTATTAAGATTAGGTATAGCCGCCGCAATGTGTTAAGATTAGGTATAGCCGCTGCAATGTATTAAGACTAGGTATAGCCGCCGCAATGTATTAAGATTATGTGTAGCCGCCGCAATGTATTAAGATTAGGTAGAGCCGCCGCAATGTATTAAGATTAGGTATAGCCGTCGCAATGTATTAAGATTAGGTATAGCCGCCGCAATGTATTAAGATTAGGTATAGCCGCCGCAATGTATTAAGATTAGGTATAGCCGCCGCAATGTATTAAGATTAGGTATAGCCGCTGCAATGTATTAAGATTAGGTATAGCCGCCGCAATGTGTTAAGATTAGGTATAGCCGCCACATTGGATTAAGATTAGGTATAGCCGCCGCAATGTATTAAAATTAGGTATAGCCGCCGCAATGTATTGAGATTAGGTATAGCCGCCGCAATGTATTAAGATTAGTTATATCCACTAAAATTGAGAAAATTGAAAATTTTTAAAAGAATGAATTATGAAGGTACAAAAAGACAGAAACAGTATTAATCAAGTACATTATAAGTAATTTTAAACACAACAGAGAGCGCTCACAATATGAAATTCGAATAAATAAATTACAAGTTCAGGGGTACAGTATGAATTTCATCAGATAACACTTTTCGTTTAGGATAAAAATATGAGAGTCCTCCTTGTTTGTTCATAGGTAGCGACGCAGTGGTTGATTGTCCGAAATCCTCTATTTGTAGGTGTTAAATTGATGATTTCTTCCATCACTCGCCGATATTTTTCAATGTTCCATCTCCGGTCACTTCCAATGTTCGTTTGTTTAGTCCTTTGCTGCTGAATTTGTACTTATCCGATTTGGCATCGGAGCAACAATATGTTTTGCTACAGAGACAAATCATTTCAGACATCTAAGTTCTACCTTGAACAGACCTGGCTCACGCTTATCGTGCTTTTTATGTTTATCACAACAAGTTCTAGTGAAAAAATTTTGTACAGCATCAGCTTTGAAAGAATCATCACAATCGTGTTCCCTCAGAGCTTCCCACTCTGCTTTTTTTAGATGGACGAATGCAATCGTAAAAATTATCGTGTGCTAGAGCTAAGTATAAGGAGTCAGTGTCCATTTCTAACTCTTCGAATGTGTCGACATCGCAAAATTTATCAAAAAAATTGTAATAAAGCTTCAACATACGTAATTTTGCGTACTGAAGTATAAAAAAGCCGACTATTATCGGTTCACGGTGCTCAAATTTTGATTTTACAAGTTAGACTTCGTATAGTTTTTTGACACACTGTTAAGTCTCTTAAACAATTTCCCGTTGATAGCTTTGTGTGTCTTTTCATCGATCAGGTATTTTGTCTATGTATGTCTGCTTCTGTTCATGATTTGGTAACCACAGGAATTAATCCCTAACAATTTCATTGCTTCTGCTACAACGCTTGATTCCGGATTTTCATCTCCAACTCTTCTAGCATCAACAACCGATTGGACAAAATTGTTGAAGCATTTTTTGGGTGTCTACTGAACGAAGCGATAAATTTTGGTGCATTTCAGCCCAAGACTAACGTAAAAGTTGAGTAAAGGTGTTATGGCTGTTCCATTCTCCAACTTGAAGCTTGAAATTAACATGCGTTGCGGTTGCTGGAGTAAATCGTTATCAATTGCATAATCCCTCAAATAATCACCAATATCTGCTCGACTAACATTAAAGTTTTTAAAGATTGGTGGAAAGTTCGAGAACTTGTATTTCAACCCATCTGGAACTTCGAGATCACACTGAACGTAACCAAATAGTTTAACTTCTTTTATCTTTGTAAGTAGAGATTCTTGTGTCAGAGGTAGCTTGAATGGGAAAGTGTTTCTCACGTGAATTTTTACAGATTCATCACCTTTGACAGTTTCCAACCAGTTACATTCCCATATCTCAACAACTTTATATCCTTTGTTTCGCAAGTACTCTCGTCTTAGTTCATCGTATTCATGTTTCTTTAGTCCTTTCTGAGTCTCTTCCTCTGACATGCTTGCTCTTGCTTCCTGACATGCACAAAAGTGAAAGTAACAACCCATTGCTTCAAAAATAGTTTTACAGTGAGCACAAAATCCGTCTTCATTAAAACAATCAATCTTTTTCTGAGTTCCAGTTTTGTAGTAGCTTTCAATAGTGCAGTTAGGACGCTGAGATTGGAAGTACGACATGTTCTCAAATTTCCTCGATTTATTTTGTCTAGCTTTAAACTTCTGAGAGTCTGAATTAAACTCCCATCTAGTGTACAGCCCAGTGGGCATTTCTTGACACATTGAGAAGGGGTCAAGTTGACTTGCGTCTATACCCACAAATGACTTGCAAATGTCTTCTGTGTTTCGAATATAGGTTTGATCCACAACCGTTTTTCTAGTAAACAAAATGGAGGGTCCACTGGTCATATCTTTGCGTATTATATCATGTAAATCTTTGTCTGCTTCAACGAAAGGATAGAATTTGCTATTAGTTGATTTGTGTAGACAAATATTTTTTAAATTAGGTAGTGTGCAACCCAGTTTTAACATATCAATCCCTTTGTTATGATAGAATTCCATCATTTTCTGCATCGCTTCTAGTGTTGGGACAACATCCTTGTTATTATACCACCTGAAAAAATCCTGAAAAGTTGTCATTGGTTCGTGCTCCCACACACTTTCTAAGTAATTGTAGTTGTCAAATCCCGAGGGGGGCACTACCTTCAACCTAATTTTTTCAGAGTCTCCTGTTGGGAAAGTCCACTATTCAACAATTTTGTGAAATCCGTAAATTCTTTCTCCAAGGGATTGTGATCTCTCAACTTACTAAAGAAACATTCGTAAGGGGGAAGGAAAATTTGTTTGGCGAGTCGAACCATTCATAAGGGAAAAATCCTTTGGTCTCATTTCTCTTGTAAGCTTTGAGGAACGAATCTAGTGAGGTAGCTCCACCAAGAAAGTTTGGAATATCGAGAAACTGAACATCACGAAATTTAAAGGATACAAAATGATTAGCTTTTTTAATAACCGTTGGTTGAATATCGCGCTCGTGGAAAAGGTAGGGTACTAAATAAGACTTGATATGATTCAGATCAAATTTCCCGCTGTTGAATCCAAATACAGTTAAAGTGCTGACATAACGTTCAAAATGTTGTAGTTCGAGAAGTTGATTTTTCTGATTTTAGAGCAATTGAGTCGACATATCAATTTCTTCTTCTTCGATATATTGAAATTCAAACATTGAAGTACTCTCATCTTTCCTTCTATTTAGCTTCTCGAAAATAGAACTTACTCTGGTTTTAATTGCATTTTCAATTGAGGAAAATTTTTGCAACATTTGTGCTTTACTTCTGCTAGCTAGTTCTTCTAATGCTTCAACAAAAGATACAATCAGTGTCTTGGGGTCTTTGATGCAAAGGAAAATAGGTTCTTGTAATAAATTAGAGGAGATTGACACAGAGATTGGTTCATGTTTTCCTATTCAAGTAGTTGTTTCGGCATCTTTTAGTTCATTAGATGGAACGCAGATTGATTCGAAGTCTAATACAGCCAAGTTTTTGAAGAGTTTTTGTTCTTCCTCATATCCAATTCCAAAACCGTCAAGTTTATCGAACAAAGTTTCTCTCAAAGTGTAAATACTCTTCGGATAAATGTGCTGTATCCTATCTTTACAAGATTTCACGTGACGGTGGAAATTACCAGCAGGCTTAATAAAGGTATCACAATTAGGACAGCGGAATCGTTTAAAGAACGTGTTGATGTCATCAACATAGCAAATGTGGTTGTTGTAGCGCAGTACATTAATGTTGTTCTCGTACATCTCAATACTTCTTCTTGCAAGTTCCCTACAAAATCCCCGTCCTCAATGTGAATATCATAAATGAAAATGTTGTGTTTTATAGCGTTTCCAACAAACACAAGGTGATCCATTGACACTCCTCTAAAGTTAATTGCGTCATGACCAGACTCGTGGAGAAAGTCACTGAACAACTTAGCTGTGTTTGTTTCCAGCTCAGCTGCTCCATACAAGTGAGCAGCCACAGCTCTAAACAAGCAAAGGTAGTCCTTGTAGGTTTCTCCGTATCCATTCGTAACAAGACAATTTACATCTCTTCTTCTCAACAACTGTTCAGGTATAACAGCATCTAAACATCCCATTGGGATACTGTTGAGAAGAGCACAGAAAATTGTTTTATTCGTAAATAGTCCATACCGCCATTTTGTGTTTGCCCTTTCTTGAGCACAAGTCTCAATCAAATCCATTTTCTCTACTCTATCCTGTAGTGAGACTAAGTCTCCTTCAGAACAAAGTAAATGAGACTTCTCAAAGAAGGTGTTGTTCTCATGAGCATAAAAGTATCGGTATTCGTCTGTATCAACATTTCGTAAAATAAATCCCAGAGATAAATTTATTTTTGCAGCGCAGACTTCCTTCATACACTTCCTTCAGTTTTTCATTGATTTCGCTGGGATCAAATTTCGACAATTTAAAATTGAATACTCTATGTCTCCCATTCTCCATCTCAGTATTGACAAAGAAGTTTTGACAGGCACTAAGTTGCTGCTGTAACTGTTCGCTGTTACCATCCGATTCTTCCGACTCTAGTCCTTCTTTCAAGCTTTCGCTGGATTTGGTTCCAATTTTGGTCGATGTTCCGTGTTTCCGTCTCTTATGTTGTTGAAGAGAACAAAAACTTGGAATTTCCTCCAAGCATATAGTGCACACTGTACTAGGCTTCTTTTCTTGAGGAGCGTGATGCTTAGCAAGGTGGTAGTTCAAGTACTCTTTCCTCTTTGTATAAAAATGTGGACACTTGGGACATTTTAAAGTCCCACTATCACACGATTTTTTGTGTCGAGCCATTTGCTGCTTGACAACCATTTTCTCACACTTTGTTCATTTGACAGGTAGATTTCTATCAAGAGAAGGCATTGTATTGTTGTGATCCAAATTAAATTAAATAAATTTCAAGTAAATTGCCGAGCAATTGTATCTGATAACAAAGTGAGAATGAATACAATAGAATGGTTTTTATGACCCATTATTTCCATATAAGGAAATGACGTAATTTCTATTTTAGTAACATTACCAAATAAAAAAGTTCAAGAAGTTCCCACGAAGCAGTCAGAGTGTTGCATTCTACAGTGAATTTAAATCCAGAAAACATCCATATGTGTAACCTTATTCCTTGGAGGAAAATCGGAAATCTTAAGTTATATTTATTTGTCAAACTGCTGATTTGTGTTACTTTTTTACAAAACAATACTATTCATCCCAAAACAGACTTTTTAACAAAATTTATCTGTCAGATGTTTGCTCACTTAGAGAATACAAATATTATTGTAAACGAACTAATTTTGTAATTTCATCGACAAAACACTAAATGTCTTTTTACAATAACATTAAAACATTAGAGAAGAAAACTCCTACTTTAATTGAAGATAATTTATATACAATTGACGTTAACGTGATTATATTACAAACTACAAACCAAAAAAGTTTTAGTATTAACAAAATTAATGATATCGTTTTGTTTATCTCATTCTCTCTTTTATCATTTTTTTATTTTAATAGATTAATACATGAAATTTTACTCATTTGTGAAACATGTTGATAAAAAAAAACTTACAAATATTGGAGAAGATTTACAAGAGAAAAGAAGGTATCCCTGATGCATACAAAATTGACGAAATTGATGTAGATTCATACTTTTTTACAATTTTTTGGACATTTTCACAAAATCCAACAGAATAATCCGATTTAGTAAAGGACTTGAGTATGCAACGTTCTCTATTAAAAAATATGAATATGAGGAAAATATTGCGAAACAGTCTTTCGATTTATCCTCAGAATTGCATGTAAGCAAATACAAATTGTTATTCATTTTGAACTCCGTCCCCGATATATTGGAACAGTACAGAAATATTTCACAAACAAACTTTGTTCCTCTCCCAGAACCAATAACAATAACTTCTTCACTACAGAGTGCTTTGTACTTCCATTATTGCAACGACTACAATGCAGTGGGAGTACTGATCAAGTTCGGAATTCGTTTACCTAACGCATATTTACAGAAATTTGATTCCAAAAATGGAACACTTTCCGAGATTGATCTGAAATTTGACGAATTGGAAAAAGTTTATCAAAGCTTGAAATTTTGGTAAATTATGTCACTTCATTTCAACTAAAATAGACCATTTTAGGTAAAAGCGTAGCCGGAAACCTATACGTATTCTTCACTTCCTACCTTGTTAGGAAATTTTACTCAAATTTGGATTTGAATTTCAGTTCGTTCAGAAATGTCAAGCTAAACGTCACTTTTTCGCATAAAATCTTCCATCTTTGGTTACTGTTGTCTGATTGGACAGAGCACACTATATATAGAGGTTGTTGATTTTGACATTATCATTTGATCCAACTTCTCTGAAACATCATCGCTACTTTCTCACATTATACTAACTACTCCTCAACATTTTATCCTGCTATCGAGCTCCAACATTCACTTTCTCCTTATTAAAAAACACTTACATTAGTTCTAACTTTTGTTTAAATCTAAATTATATATTCTGTTTCCTTCCTAAAAAGGTAAATTGTTGCTTACTAACTTCTCAACAAGAATCTTTTAATCCATTCTCATCACTTTCTAACAAAAATCTCTTTTTATCATTTAATCCAAAAAGGAGGTCACTGTTAAAAATAATAACCTTCTGTACTCAGTTTCTTTCAATGAGGATATTGCTCGGATAGGAGTTCGAGATTTATCAAACGGACTGTATGAGTCAGTGATCACTTTACCCATTACTGGTTGACACATCATTGAGCACCAGCGACAACAGTTTGATACATATCATCAGGGACAGGTTCCAATCACAGAGAATCAGCTCGGAACTCACGCGATGGGACACGAAGTTGCTGTTGTTAGTGGACATCACTATCGTCACGTTAATGGATCTGATTTCCCCGCCAACTACGTAGCTGGAAATATTCAGTACACATTTCCTTGGGAGGAAGGGTAAATTCCAAACAGTTGGTTCGCTACACCGGAGGTATGTCAGGTATCAAACCTGGAGGTGGAAAATAATCTTCTCCAAATAGTTTCAAGAGCGCATAGTAGAGAACATAGCGTGTTGAGTATCGATACTAGTACCACCACGTCATTTAACGGTCTGGAAAACTTTGATCCAGCACAGTACTATAGATCTACTGACATGTCAACTACACCCTCGATGACAACCCCTTCGATTGAGGAAGGAGCAACTCACAACCCTATTTTTTTGAATGATGTACCTAATACCCCAGTCACTGTTCAACCAACCCAACTACCTGGTAGAATTGAGCGACAAAGAGGTTTCGGAAATGAAATTCAGTACCTGCCAGAATATGTTATTGAAAATCTTTTCGAACGATTTTTATGTTCAATGTTGTACCCTTTTTTTGAGTTTGTTCGTAAAAATAATGAAGTTTCTGAATACCTTTAAATTTGTATTTTCAATTTTATAATTTTTTAAATACTTTTTCCAAGTTTTCCAGAATAAAAGATTAACACGAAAGGTTACTTGATAATTTAGGTACTTTGTGATTATTGAAAATTTGTTTTTCGACAATTAAGAAAAATGCCGAATTTAATTTTGACATTTAAGAAAATTGTCGAACTTATTTTCGATATTTAACAAAAAACGTCGAGAAAAAATTCGATTTTTAAGAAAAAATTACGGTTACAAATTTGAAGATTAAATTTTTTGTTTTTTGCTAAAAATCATACCGTAAAACTAAGAAAAATGAGAAAAAGATTGCACATTTTGCACGCCCAGTTTGGTAACATTTTTGATTGTTAACGAAAAATCTGAGGTTCTATTTTTGACTTTTAACAAAAAAATGTTGTGTGAAATTTCGAAATTTAACAAACAAATCGACTTCAAATTTCGACTTTTAGAATATACACTAAATTTAAAACATTTTAGTACAAACACTTTATCACTGTCTAACTTCAAAGTACAACATGGGGTTATAAATTATTCCATGACCAACTAGTAAACAATCAACAATTTTTATTAATTCACTCTCATACTTTGAGTTCTTAAGTGACTGAATCCGGTCGAAGAAGGATGATCTCAATGTTTGTGTGCTTGCATTTCTTTGCTCAGCTCTCAGTAGATGTCTCTTGAATTTTTTTCTACTCAATCTCTTCTTAGACACGCTGGGTAGTTTTTCAACAAATTTGTTTTCCAAATTATGTTGTACCGCTCTCTTCAATTGGGTGAAAACAAGTCCTGCTTCTTCCTTTGTGTGACCAAAAAACTGATGTTTATATAAGGTGTATAAGCAGTCCACTGTCTGATATTGAGAAGATAAATCATCAAATTTTTGAAGTAATTCATTAATGGAAGATGAAATGAGAATTATGTGATAAGAACAATTTTCCAGAGGTCAAAAAGCGTAATTGTGAGACGCAACAGAGTATTCACTAGTAAGCAAGTAAGGTTTATAATCCTTAACCGATACGCAAATGAACAAGGCTTTCTCACAAAATTTTTTATAAAAGTCAGGTAAAACTTGACACATAACTGCTGCCATTCTGTTACCAAAGTGATTTTGGAGTGATTCTTTTAAACTACCGTATAAGGAAGTAACGCAATTCTGTTCAAACGCAACAGAAATTTCAATTGAAAAATGACACAGTTCAAGAGACAGCAACTCAGAAAAATCCGTAGTTTTACTTGTTCAAAATATTTCAAACACTATTAATCGCTAATGCAACACAGGCGTGCTAAGCATCAAGATAAATATGCTGCTCTAGTTCAAATGATGGTTGCTCAACTTAAAATTTCTGACTAATTTTCCTTATAAGGAATTTTTGCAAAATGACGCAATTGAACTTTCCATATTTGGGAAAGAAAGAAGGATAATGACATCATTACCAAATAAAGGTGATCGGAAACAATAGAGGAATTAAAATTACAAGTCAGGTCGTTCAATTAAATTCTCTCTGTCAGATTAAGTTGATAAAATGTCTCTCTCTAAATTCCCTCCGTTTTACTCGAGTGCTCCGTCTATGTTTACGCATTCTCAACCTAAAACTGGAACTGATTCAGTTCCATTTTATACAGAATTTGGTTCTAACCCAAAACGATTTGGGAGATTTACTGTGTCCCAGATTTTTGAAAACGGACAAAATTATTCCGAACCAACTTTCCAAGTCTTCAAAAGAGACGATTCTGGAAAATTTGAGAAGTACCGCCAACTTCGAATTGGAGATTACGAATTCAAGAAATTCTGTTTCCTCAAGAACAATATCCTGGATGGGGAGTTGGAACTGAGTGAGCACCCGACTCAATTTGATAAGAACCCATGTATGGACGATGTGACAAAGTCAGAGAAGTCAGCATAGGACGAAATCGACGAATATATGTGACTGTCATTCAATACGTTCAGCAGAATGCAGCCTCTATTTATGTGCAGATTCGGCTCTTTTGTCGCAAGGAAAACAATGAGTTCAAGCAGGTGACTTATGTCAGCTACACTTTGGACGAGTTCAAGCAACTGATTCAAAATTTGAATGATTTTTCTAACACTGAACAATGTACATTTCAATAATAAATGTTGTGTGATTTTGTAATATGTCTTTGTCTCCTCTACAATAAATTTTTCATTTTAAAAGTCTTTGATCTGAGAATGAGATGGGATATTGGTAGCCCAAGAAACATTTTGTTGAGTCTCAGAGACAAGTCAAAGGTTTTTCACGTTAGACTTCATTACGAACTTAAATGATATTCGTATACTGTTCTTGAGGCTCAAAATTTTCTCAAATTAGAAAATTTGGACATAGAGTCCCAAATTTCAGAAATTAAGTGGGTTATTCACAACGGATTACGCAGAACAAGTTATATATATCGTTCAGATAAACAACAAATTACCATTTCACAACATCGTTGGAACGGATATCAGTGGAGTTTTCTGACAAATATTGAATTAAAAAAAGAAGAGTACGAGAACTTACTAGAGCATCTCCCTACACTTTTATCTTATATTGAAAAAATTAAGAAAACTTGCATTGACATGGATGAAGGAACGCAATGTTGATGGACATTGTCATTCTTGTCAACATATTCAATTGCTACGGAAGCATACTTTCAATGTTTCCCGAAAATGAAAAACGCAAAAACTGTTTTTTAGCGGCCTAAAAATTTTGGGACGAGAATATAAATTACGGAGTACTTATTGGTTATGGAAATTCCTTTTTAGATTTTTTCTTCATTAGATTGAAAGTTTTTCGATTACATGCTATAGTACACAATTCTGCTGGAGCGGTTAAAGCAACTACAAACAAGGGACCAGGATACTGTAACATGTTACCAAATTTTCCAACCTCATGTTTCTCGGGACATTTAACTGGGTTAATCTTTTGTTTCTTTATGAAGTTTTATCATCCTCAAATTTTCAAAATTCTAGACTGCTAATCATTTTTATAATAATCCAACCTAGAAAAAAGAATATCTCTCGTTGTATTTGATATTGAATGCTTGGAGGGCAATATTGTCAAGGAGTTGGGTGTTTTCGAGGATGGAATTGTATTGGGATACAGTTTCCTCCCACCCAAGGACTATAAACCTACTTTTCAAGCAAAGTGGAACACTAAAACTTTACATGGGATTAATTGGAACAATGGAAAACTGGAATACACTGAGTTGTCATCGAACATTTACCAACATTGTTCACCTACAACAGAATACTTTGCAAAAGGATTAGAAAATTGTAATCTTCTCTCAAATTACTTTTGAAAAGATATGGAGAATCTAGATGATCTTGGTTGTCCAAAAGTTTCCAAACTTCTCAATAACTCGGATACTGACTGGGATTGTAGCAATTATCCGTATCGACAAAAAAAGACTCTTCACTGTGCAGAGAAGAAAGCTTATGCGTACGGAACTTGGACTGTAGATTTTTTTGATGACGTATAATATTTGTAATTTCTATTTGTAATTTCTATTTTTATTTGTGATCGTTTTGTATTTTATTTTTTTTACTACTTTTGAAATCAGAGATAAGTCGCATTCCCAGATCAAAAAATTGACTTTCCCTTAAAAAAAGGTATAAATGACCGAGCACACATATAACGGTTTAAATTTAGGTAATTTTGTCTTTGATGATAAAAACCAGGAACGACAATCGTGGAAATGTTTTGGACAGACTTGTAATAGATCTCTGGTGGTTTTTTTGTCCCAATTTTTTGTTATTTTGTAAAATTAGCGGGCTGTATAGTAAGAATAACTCTTGCAGAAACCTGTGAAGAAACAACAGTTTGGATTGTTATCTTATCTAGCACAGTCGGCTATATTTTACCTTCTCCTAAACTATGATCAAGATAATCTCTACCAAGGAACGCATTTTCATTTCATTGGTGGGACCAAGCGGGTCTGGAAAATCTCTTCTTATCCATGATTGGCTAATTATTGGAACTTTTCAAACCGATTTTGATAAAATTTACTTTTTTTATCAACATTATCAATCACTTTACGGACTAATGTCCAAAAACATTAAGAACATTCATTTTATTCAAGGAATTGACTTTGAGTTCATTCAGAGTCTACCCAATTATGGAACAAAGTATTTGCTGAATTTTGATGATTCTTGTGAGGAAATCTCAAGCTCGAAAGAATTTGTCAAAATGGCGACAGCTGGAAGACACAAAGGACTTAGTACAATATATATAAAGCATAATCTTTTTCATCAGAGTAGGTTGGGAAGAGATATTGAGTTACAAAATACTCATATAGGTTTATTCAAGTCTCCTAGAGATGTTCTCCAGATTAACACTCTTAGTCAACAGCTCGGGTTAGGATCACAATTAAAAGATTGGTATACAAAAGCTACATTAATCCCGTATGGTCATTTACTCATTGATCTGACTCCGAAAACAGTCGACTCTCTTAGAGTTTGCACAAACAGTGGTTCTATTCCCACTATTTTTTTCTCCCGAAAACGAAACAAGAGATTACTTTTTTGAACGATGAACATCTCTCTACGCTGATAACGTTCCAAACGTATTCCCAGAACTTCAAGAACACGTTCCTAAGAAATTGTCGAAAAGATTTCATTCAGTTTCTAAACGAATGCATAGTAAACCTTCTCGGGGGACAACTACAGGAAATACAAAAACAAGACGTAATAAAGTACAGAGACGAAATTCATCAACTCTTGCTAAAAAGAACCGGAATAAATAAAAGAAGAGCAACTTTCAGTTCACGAAAAGGAATAGAGCTCATATCAATTTTGACATCATCTATCATTAATCGATTGTCTCGAAATGGAACAGTTTGTTTTGATTCCTCAACACCTTTACGAACAAAAATTCAAATTAGAAGTTAAAAAGTTGGACACTTTTGAGCAGAAACCAGTTTCTGTTCCAACACATTTGAACCCTAATTACAAGGAAATCAGCAACAAAACCAGATCTTTAAAGAACGAAACAATTGTAGATCAAATTTTGAATTCACCGCGAGTCAAGCTATCTCTCAACGACTCAATTTTATTAGATGGAAGAGATACAGAAATAGCTTTCGAAGATTTTATTTTTGCATTAAAATGAAAGAACGTTGATTTTCCTGACATATATTACACAAGACTTGATGCTACCGGAATAAATCCGCACAAATTAATAAACAAAGATGCCAAAAGCAAAGACAGAGGGAGCTGGATTCCTTTCAAAATCTGAAAAATTCAAGCTACAAAGGCTGCATAGAGATGGAAAAGCCCCAAATGGATCAATTAAAAATCTACAAAAGGCAAGTGGGTTATCCAAAAAGAAAGTTGCCTACTTTCTACACAGTAAAATTCCTACACAAAGTATCGTCATGCAACACGACATTTCAAAAGATTACCAGCATTTGCTAAGCGAATCAATGAGATCTGGTGTCTCGATCTAGCTTTTATGGATAAATTACCGGATACTAATAATGGAGTGAAGTATTTATTAGTATGTGTTGATGTCTTTTCTCGCTTTGTTCGTGTGCAACCAATGAAGTCAAAGTACTCTACCGATGCAGTTGTAGCTTTCAAAAAAATGTTCTGTAAAAAAAGTATGCCAGCGAAAGTATGGGTTGATCAGGGAACAGAGTTTAGTGGCGAGTTTGGAAAGTTTTGAACGGACAAGAAAATCAAAATTTACTCTACTAGAAGTGAAACGAAAGCTGCTGTAGCAGAACGAGCTATAAAATTTCTGAAAAACATTATTTATTGCTACATGGAAGAAAATGGTGACAAATACATGAGAAAAATGGATGCCTTTCTCAAGACTACGAACACAAGAGTTAATCGCTCAACAGGTAAAGCTCCAAAAAATGTAACAAACAAAGACTTCTTGTCAATTTTTTACAGACACCCAATTAACCAATATAACCGACCAGGTTTTAAAGTGGGTGAAAATGTTTGTATATCAAAAAAAGATATTCCATTCAGAAAAGGTTATAAATCTCAGTTCACAAATGAAATATTCAGAACTGTTAAAGTTGCTACTTTTAAACCACCAACCTATAATCTTTGTGGAGAACAGGTGATGAAATTCTAGGAAAGTTTTATGAACAAGAGCTTTCAAAGTGTATCATTTAAAGATGAGTTCTTTCACTATTGAGTTTATTTCCAATGCGTCGTTTGATTGTTACCCAAACAATACACTAAGTTCTTTCACGAAATTTCTACCTGAAGAAATTAATCTTGATGGAGAATGGGAGGTGGCGATAACAGAACTGTCGTATCCTTCCTTGTACCAAAACATGACAGAGGGTAAATTTTTCTATCTAGATGAAGCAACACCAGATACAAAACCATCGGATTATTACTTACTTGATCCAGGTCTATACTTGATCCTCGATCTCTGATATTGTCACTGAAATGAACAGAAAAATTCAGGAACGTGAAAAATATGAAAAAACACCAATCAAATTACACGTTAACAAAATTACACAGCGAATATCTTTGAGTCTTCCGAATCAGAACTCTTTAATTGTCATTTTTGGTGCCGATTTTTGCCATATCTTTGGATGCGAAGAAGCTGTTTATGGTATGAGTTTTTTCATGAGTGGTGCTGGTCCACATTTTCCCAAGTTCCCGTATGACATTGTACGAATACACACCTTAATGATATGAAGTGATATTGTTGAATACAATATTGTGGGTGATACAAAAGCTGCTCTTTCACGATGCATTTCCTTTATATCAAAAGTTAAGAATGGAGATATCATCTCAACCGGACAATAAATGAATTATAAAAATTTTCAAATTCATAATTTAAAAAAATTCTAAAAAACTCATTCCACAGCATAAAACTCAAGCTCCGGGACTCTTATGGTGGAAAAGTTCCTTTCAACTCTGTTGGTGTAACAAGAGCGGTACTAATGTTTAGAAAAACTTCTGACAATCATTTTTAGATTTAAAGTTGTAGAAAATGGTTGCTGATAGTGATTTACTGTATTTTCGTGGTTATTCAAGACAGAGGGGAAGAGGATTCGGAGCATTAGCACAAACAATTGGGAGGACAGCTATTAAATTCTTGAGGAGATATGTTGTCCCAGCAGCAAAAAGAGTTGGTGCTGATTTGCTTGATATAGCTGCACCAGAAATTGGAAATGTTCTAACTGGAAAGAAAAAATTCAAATCTGTGGCCGCAGATGTTGGAAAAAAAACATTACGTAAACAGATAGGTGGTGGAAAAGTTAGGAAACGTCGCATTATTCGAAGAATTCCCCCAAAAATCAGTCGACATCGTCGAACTAGAAGAGATATTTTTTCTAACCTAAAATGAATACTAGATCAACAAACGATAGCAATTTTCCTTATTGTCACTTTACGAACTCTTGCTTGGAGATTTTTGACAAAATGGTTTTGGAACCAATTGAGTCTTCTCACGTTCAAGAAGTTTATCCCAGTACTTCATTGGATGAAAGCAGCATTGAGTTCGAGTTTGAAACAGATAGAAGCATATATCTTAATATGAGAGATATCCACCTTCAAATCAAAGTTGGTTTACAAAAGGAAAGATTGTTTGATGACTTTACGAAAAAAGACGAGCATGGAAAAGCAGATATGGGAATGTCTTTCACAGAAGATGATTTATATTATCTAACTCACGTCAACAATTTATTGCACTCGCTCTTCTCCAACTGTGAGGTGTATCTGAACAATCAACAGGTTTACAACTCAAACGGTGTCTATGGACACAAAGCTTTAATTTACAATGAATTTAACGCCTCCACAAGAAATAAAGAAGGTATTTTGGCTTGTCATGGATGTGAATTTGAAAAACCACCCAGCAATTTTGAGAAAAGCCCTTTTATAGATTGAGAGGAAGAACTTTTGCTGAAAAAAGGAACTACTTATTACGGTAAATTAGCAATTGATTTGTTCCAATGTGAAAAGTCACTGCTACCAAATACAAAAATTAGACTGAAATTGATTCGTGCAAGACCCAATTTTTACATGATCTCCCTCAATCCTCACGTGTCCCTTAAAGTTCTTGACTGTTCCATGTTTACAAGACGTGTTGTTGTTAACGAAGTGTATCACCAGACTATCAAATATCAATTAACTCATCAACCTGCTTGTTACAACTTTAGGGAAACAATTGCACGCACATTTCTTTTTCTTTCAGGACAGAACCAGTTTATTCAAGAAAATATTTTTTAACAATGCTCCAATCAGAAGAATAGCTATTGCGATGGACACAAATTCAGCATTCACAGGACATTTTCTAGAGAATCCTTTCTATTATCAGAAATTTGGTTTACGAGAACTAAAAATTGTTCGAGGAGGTAGAGCTATAGTATCAGTTGATACAATCAATGACTGTAGGGCATATGTAACAACAATGAAAGCAATGAGTTTTAATGAAGAGATTCCCGCGTTACCACATAATCTATTTCAGAACCATTACGTGCTTGTATTTGATCTCACTTCACTTCAAGATGCTGGAGAAAATATTCATTATCCTGAGCTCAGCGGCGAAAGTATCCGATTAGAAATGTTATTCGACCGCCCGCTAAGAAGCGTGACAGAATTAATTGTTCTAGGAGAAAGGATGTCCACTGTTAAAATTGATCAGTTCGGAACGGTTGCTAAAAATGTCTGAAGATTTTCGCGATAACGAAAATTTTTTCATACTTTTTTCAGTTTTTTATGGGTTTTACATCATTGCTGTCTGCATTGGAACATTTGTGGGTTATATATTATCGTCACCCAGTTGCCATTCTCTTCACCAAATAATTTCTTAAAATGGACGTTAACTGGGGGCGAACTAATTCAAACTTTTTTGTTTACGTTCCTCTCCTATTTTGTCTGGTACTTTTTTAATAGTTATTTTGTTCTACCCCAACTCCCATAACAATTTTGTTGACAAAAATAAAAAGAAAGCAAAGTTTTATTAGAGCAAGGTAAAAAGTCCAATGATTGTTGCTTTTTTGAAGAGAATGAATCTTTTCAGCTTGACTGTACAGTTAAAAATCCGTGTGTTAATGGTACTTGCGAATAAAAGCAGAGAAAAATTGTTTGTCATGGATAACACTTCCCTGAGACAGATTATTGAACGAATCCCAGAACTCAAATACCGCTATATCGGATCGTTTCCAGCAGATTGTGTTGCAAGACTACCCACATTCAGCTTTGCTATCATCAACACTTCTCCGAGCAGTGAAGCTGGAGAGCATTGGACAATGATTGCTCGACTCAATCGAACTTATTACTATGCTGATTCTTTGGCTCGTCCAATCACAAATTACAAATTTTTGAATAAAAAGTATCAAAAATTGATGCAACAGCCAATTCAGAGAACTATAATTTGTGTAGATTTTACACAATATTTGCAGCATTTCAACTATTTAAATTTTTTCAAACAAAACTGAACAATGTTCATGATGTTCATGTTTTAAACTTTATAAGTAATTATATGTGAATTAGATAACTTTAATGTAAAATAAGTCGAAGTGTAATAAAGTCGACAGTAATTTTTTTTAAATTCCTTAAATGTTCGTAAGTTACTCAAATTTTTGTTGTCGACTTTATTAACTACTCGGCTAAATGTACTTCAGTACTCCTTTCTTTTGTACTATCATCATGTAAACGTTTGATTAATTTTGTTTTTGCATGTGCTTAATTTGAACAGTGTCTGTTATTTTGTACTTTTTAATTCAATTTTTTTCTTTCATTCAACATTTTTCCATGTTATGAACGCGTAAAAGTCCACTAGTACTGTGAAAATTCCAGATCAGCAAGAGGTAGTTTCGATCTGCCGACCTCTGGGTTATGAACCCAGCACGCTTCCGCTGCGCCATCTTGCTATTTGTGGTCGGCTATACCTAATCTTAATACATTGCGGCGGCTATACTTAATCTTAATACCTTGCGGCGGCTATACCTAATCTTAATACATTGCAGCGGCTATACCTTATCCTAATTAGTACATTGCGATGGCTATACCTAATCTTAATACATTGCGGCGGCTATACCTAATCTTAATACATTGCGGCGGCTATACCTAATCTTAATACATTGCGGCGGCTATACCTAATCTTAATACATTGCGGGGGCTATACCTAATCTTAATACATTGCGGCGGCTATACCTAATCTTAATACATTGCGGCGGTTATACCTAATCTTAATACATTGTGGCGGCTATACCTAATCTTAATACATTGCGACGGCTATACCTAATCTTAATACATTGCGGCGGCTATACCTAATCTTAATACATTGCGGCGGCTATACCTAATCTTAATACATTGCGGCGGCTATACCTAATCTTAATACATTGCGGCGGCTATACCTAATCTTAATAAATTGCGGCGGCTATACCTAATCTTAATACATTGCGGCGGCTATACCTAATCTTAATACATTGCGGCGGCTATACCTAATCTTAATACATTGCGGCGGCTATACCTAATCTTAATACATTGCGGCGGCTATAACTAATCTTAATACATTGCGGCGGCTATACCTAATCTTAATACATTGCCGCGGCTATACCTAGCCTTAATACATTGCGCTGGTTATACCAATAAAAATGTTGAAATTTAATGCGAGGGGAATTATCCGTTAATTCCCGCTACCTGTACAAATCCCCGCCTGTACAATTCCCGTGCGCACTGTCTGTACAATTCCCCGCCTACGTGCTCGCTGCCTGTACAATTAATCCCTAAATGACCTCTAAAATCACGTGATAAGTGGCTCCGGACCTGATCTGCTCCTACCTTACTACTGACACCCTGGAACATCCCTAGATTTATCCTCAATCTTAATACATTACTGTAGACCCGCACAGAAAAATTACTCCTATACCCTATCTTAATACATGGGGTCTACACCCCCCCCCCCCCCCGGGGAGACTTGCTCACCCTATTGCTACTAACGCAAATCTTACTAATTCTTGTAAGATCTTGCATGATAACTATCTAGTAAGAAAGAATATTTGTCTTGCTGAAATCTTACTTAATCGTACTAAATTTTTACTAGTTTGTACGAAATAGCACAATTCTTACGAGATAACTATTCTGGAATGTCCGGGGTAACCACATTTTGTTATAAATTTTGAATGAACAAGATAAGTTTCCAGCTCTGCAACCACTGAATAGCCTATATTTTCGTATAATTTAATTATAAGACGGAAAAATATAAAATTTATTAATATGCTATAACGCTAAATACTACGTTCTTTGGGGAGTTTAAAACTTCCATTAGAATTGCGTTCAATAAGATCATGCATCTCAAAATGATATAACTTTTTAAAAATTAATTGGTCTCAGCTGGCCGTTTATCAGGGAGGGAGGGGAGGGGGCTTGTAATGGAAGAGACCCGAAGACTCGATATTTTACCGAATGATTATTTTTCCAACAAAGGAAACACCTTGCAATGAAGAGACAAGCTAACGTGCAACTTCGAACACTTTGACCCAATATCGCAGATATGTGCTGTTGAATACCCAGAGGGTTCCGGACGAGGTATCTGCGATGGTGATTCCGGTGGACCCATCTATCCCTTGGTAAACCGAAGTTTTGAGCCAATATGTCTTTATGGTCTCAGTAGTTACAGCCGTCTTTGCTGCGGCCCGGCTTCTGTTTTCGTTCGTGTTTCATCATACATTGACTGGACACAAGAAACCATGGAAGCATATCAATTTTGCAAGGTGTAGAGGTAGTTCCTGTGATCAGGTTCTGATGAACCAAATGTAGCATCTTTTCCGTTTGTGCCCCCAGTACGTTATGCTCCCCCGTTAGAGAGCACTTGCCATTGCATAATAAATCTTTATGTAAAAATATGGCACGTGCGTCTGGGGGTGCAAATAATATGCACCCACTAAGCTGGGGGGACACAAACGGAAAAGATCCTAATTGTATTTTGTGATTGGTGTATTGGTTAAATAATTTCTATATAATACGTGCAAAAAAAATCAACAGAATTAACATCTTGCTCACTTGCACCCAAAAAAACTCAAGTGACTTGAATTGACAATTAACTTGGTTATAATGATTTTAGTCATCAACACAACAGATTAGAAGTTTAATTAATCAAATATCAGCAGTCCGTTTCCTTTTGTCACAACAAGAAGTAAGCCTCTATTACAATTTGCTTTTGTTCTTCCCACTTAGGCCAGGTAAGAACGAAAACTTGTGATTGGAGGAATTAACATAGATAGAGGGTTTTCTTCTGGATCAAATGTTACAAAAACCCACGCGGAAGTTCGAATCGCATATAAATCAAACCTTGTTGGCGGGAGTTAAGCTCAGTATATTGTATTTCATGTAGTAAATTTTACTCAAAAATCAAGAGCGACCCGTGTAAAATGGGATGTGAACAGAGTACTGGCCATCCTAAGAAACAGAATGTATTTAGACTGATGAGCGCTGATTTACTCTTCCACCAGTCTCCGAGTACTGTTGTTTTGTTATACATACTCGCACTCAAAAATAGTCTAAACACAGAAGGGTGAGGCCTAATGAAATCGTGTCAAGAATTATAAATTCGTAGTTAAACGGAACTAAAATGCAACAACCAAATTTTAGGTGGAAATAAATTCAAGTTCTTAAATAATTTTTCATCAAAATTTGAAAATAATACCACAGTCGCCTCATCATGACAAAAAAGTGGCACGCAGTGACTTACAGTAAATAACTAATAACACTTATTAGGAATAATTTCAAGCATGTAACATAAAACAAGTTGTTATTTCTGATTTACGTGTTTTAGATTTAAATATAGTGTCATTGCGTATAAGATACCTTTGTATTCGAATCAAAAAATTTTCGGTAAGGTACATTAACTTAAACACATTTTACATATGCGCACACAAATCGAAATGTGTGTGTGTGTATGTGTGTATATGTGTGTGTGTGTGTTTGTGTGTGTTGGTGTGTGTGTGTGTGTGTGCTTGAACCTACTTTATACAGTTTTTACTGTTCTTATTTCAAAGGTATCTGGCGTTGAAAGCACTGAAATTGTACACCCATAAATTAGATTTGCTCCAATGTCCACTTATATTAATTGTGCCATTTGGCGGTGAGTAGGAATAATTTGGGGTTCGGTTCGGGAGCCAACCATAATTGACCCAAGCTTGCCATCAACCTTTGTCTATATCATATAGTAAAAGCTTATAAACTTCTAGTAACCGTTTTTAAACATATTTTTGTTAACCTTTGAATAGAGGTTGGATTCATGTTCTATAATGCTTAAAAAAAGAAATTGATTTAGAGTACATTTCTGCTATTTTTCCTATTTTTATTAAAACCGGAAACCGTCTCGTTTACAGCTTTTATGATTAAAAAATTATTGTGACAAAGAGGAATTTTGTGACAAAGGATTCAATTCACCTTGTGAGCATATGTAAGGCTCTAATGTGCGTTTCTTTTTTTTATATTAGCGTGTGACCGACTCTGTTTTTTGGAAAACATTTACTTCTTTTCTACAATTCAAAGAATTTGAATTGTATTGAGGCGCCGGCCTTTTCATTACGACTCGAAAAAGAGTATTGGAGAAGTCCTTTTTTTTAATCAGTTGAAACTCGTGAAAAAACTTGGAGTAATTTTGGTGCGGATCAAAAATGAAGAGTGGAGCGAAAAGAGAGTGGTTTTTTTTTTATCATATCGCTGTTTTATAAAGAGCGAGAAATTGAGTTGTGAAAAAAAATTCTGTAAGCGAGCGAAATTTTTTGTTCACATGCGGCATTTTAAAGCAAATTTTAGGTTAAGAGGTTTGGTTGTGATTTTGTTTTAATTTTAGGCAGGTTTTGGTAGTGGTTTGAAAGTTTCTGAATTGGGAATTTTTTTTGATTTTTCAACGATTGTTTTGTTTTACTGCCTGAAATGGGTATTGAAAAGACCCCTATTACTTGAACAATTTTTATATTACAAATGGTTACAGTTGTGTGGATATGAAGCATTTTTGTTGAGCAATATGACAAAAATTGGCGAATATTGAAACTATGTTTCTTAATTTTTTTTGTCGCTTTTTAACGTTTTTTTCTGTTGTGAGACAAGTCTCTTTACGACCTATTATGACTCGCCGATTGTCTTGCGACCATCCGGATACTTTATTAGCGGAAAAGAGTTTTTCTTCGCATTTATGTGCTTTTGTAATATTAAATAATGTATTAACTTTTTCCCGTTTTTTAGTACAAGTTGCATTTATCATGATTTGGCTTGAAGTATTTTTCAAAATTCTATTTAGTGGTTTTTGTAGGTACTAGTTGTCTTGATGAAGTAATTGTGCAGAGATATTTATTTCGGGATCTCAATTTATGACAAAATTTGATACAATTTTTTAATCATATTTTTATAGATTTGATTTTCTTGTTTTTACTTTTATTTTAACGGTTTTTTTTCAAGATAATCATAATTGAGTGGAGGCACGTTTGGTCTGATGAGTAATTGGATGGCGTCTATGTCGATTTGCACTTCGAGTTATTTCAAGAATTCTTCCGGCTATGTTTTTTTTAAAGATCTATTCACATATTATCAGGATTTTTGAAGTCAAATTGGAGTAGTAATTTTGATCAAGCCGAAACAGGAATTGGGGCAAAAAAGCGAGTATTTTTGCGGCGTGAAATTTTTTCTCTTTTAGCTTAAATTTTAAAGTAGAGTGAGAAAAGGGCGTTTGAACAAAAATTCGCTTTCTCGCTAGTGGCTTTTGTTCACATGCGGCAATTTTACTATAATTTCTTACTGTTTTTTCGATTTTTTGGATCGGATTTTCTTCTAAAGTGTTTTCCCAATCCGTTCATAGTTCATTATATAGTCCATTTTATCAATTTACTCTTAGTTCGTTCTAGGTCCAGTTTTTTGCATAATAAATGAAAATTCTTAGAAATGTACGTCAGGACTTGTCCTGCTATGTTTTTTCATTGGTTGTAGACAGCGTCTATTCAAATCATTCGTTTGGACCGTTTAATCAAAATTTGTTGTTAGAGTATTTAATTGAAAAGACAAAATTTAGCGTTTCTCCTAGAAAACTTTATCTGATTGATGATAATTCTATTTAGTTCTACTGTTTCACCTGTATGTAATGTCAATTTCAGAACATGTGATATAATTCCAGGACAGTGCTTACTCTCTTAACTTTCAAAAAAGCGTTATCGATTTCAGGTTTTTGCTGTATTGCGTTTAAAACCGTAACTGAAAACAAAAAAAAACTTTAACTAAAACTCAACAGATGAAAATTTTATTTTGTGAAGTTTAAGCTCAAAACTTTCTAAACTTTACTGTGTTTTTTAATAATTTTCGTATTTGCACGAGAAACCACCCCGGTAGAAGCTTATCCGTGCATTTTTGTAAGAAATGCGGTGAATTGCGGTGAAAGAAAATATTTTTCACCGCGTATTTTTTTCATCTTTTAGCGTGAATGCGGTGAATAGCGTTGGTCTATATATTTTCACCGCGTTCTCGATTTCTTATAAAAAACTTCTAAACATGGGTTCGAACCTCTCACCTCTTGCATCCCTTCAGTTTTTTGTTCAACTGCGCCAACTGTCACTGACTTCTATGATGTTCCTCATGAATATAAATCGGATTCAATAAGCGTTGGAAAAGATTTATGGTGAACCTTTTAAAGAAATGCGGTGAAAATTGCGGTGAATTTTTGAGAAAAATTTGGTGATATGCAGTGAAATATTTTTTTCCATCTCACTCACGGCATTTCTTAACTTAATTTGACACAAAAGCCGATGTGATGAATTTTTGTAAGAAATGGTGAGAACTTCGCGGTGAATTTTGTAAGAAATGCGGTGAAACGCAGTGCAAAATTTTTTCACCGCTATCACCGTATTTCTTGTAAAAATTCAACACATTTCTTACAAAGATTCACCCAAAAACTTTGAAAAGGGAAAATAAAAAGGTCTCTAAAAAGTCTCTAAATTTTGGCTCTATAAAATTAGCTGTACAAATTTTTCGATTAAAACGTTTATTTATATGTACAAAACTGCCAGATCATGTGCACTTTGTTAGTCTAAAAATGTGGAATCATAGCACTTTTTAAACAACGGTTTTCAGGTTGTAGCGCAATTTTTGTGCGCGTTCTTTTGGAATAATTTTTTTTATTAGAGATTACCAGTATCAAAATGCAGACCATTATCGAAATATAAGAATTACGTATGTGTAATCGTTGTTCACTTTTGCATTGTAAGAAATTTTTTGAAACAATTTAGGAAAAAAACCGCCCGAGTCAAAACTTATTGGATCGTTTTTGGTGAGCTTGTGAAGAACAAAAACCTTCTGCAGCATTTTCTGAACTCTAGCCTGTACTAGCAAACAGTTTGTTAAAAATCCGCAATCAGACTCTCGCCATTTTGGCCCCTTGACTTTCTGTTCCAAATATAATATCATTAAACAAATTCTTTTATGGTTCCGTTCGAGATGTGCTATGATGATTACCAAATCTTAAGAGTTTTTTTGTTTTTTTGTTTATCAGTGCCTACTAGCTCAATTTCTTTCCCAATAACTTTCACTGAACGTTTAGAAATGAGTGTTTTAATACTCATTGTATATGTTCACCCAGGAAAATTCGCTTTGTGTTGTTATAACTGAGCGCATACATTTTTGAAAAATTTTGATTGTAAATTTTTAAGGAAATGCTTGTTAGCTTAGGCATAAATTCAGAATATTGTATCCAGGTTCTTTATTTGCTGATTTCTTAGTAAAATTTTGAAGAATAGTATGGATAAATGTAATCTTACACTGTTTTTTTTTGTTATTTTGTATTAATACCCTATGCTTAAAACACTAGCACAATCTGAATTCAGTGTTTTATAAACTAGCTGTCAACACCCTTTGTCTTAGTCGCGTAGAAATTGTTCTTTGTGCCTTTTTAGCACTGAGCTTTAAAGACTTCAAGAGATCTCTGACATCACTTGTCTTGACAAGTTGAATAGCAAGCAACTTATTGATTAATGGCTTATTTAAAATAAAAATTATTTATGTGCTATCCAACCAGATTAATGGCTTTCTTTTTTACTTTTCTGTTAGAAAAGTTAGATCTTGATAAATTTGAGCAACAATTTGCTATGATTTGTAAGGCGCCATGTAAAATCAGATGACAACTACTTTAAAAGCAAAGATGATCAAACTCTTCTGAAAATGAGCAGTTTGCCATATTTTGTTTCTCTTTGGTGTTGTTAGCTGCAATTTATTGGGCAAACAGTGTGTGTTTCTCACTTTATAACCCATCAGTTCTAAGAAAGATATATTAATTCGGTATAAGGGTTTAAAGAAGCTGAATCAATTAATTCCAGTTTGTTTGAACATGAAAAAGTTAACTTCTGAGCAAAGTTAGCACAATTTTTTTGATGTTCTACTTGCCTCCAATTTCAAGGATAAAACGAGTCGGCTATTGCGGTTTTGAGTGTTTTCTGTTCAAAAGAAAGCTTCTTTTCTTGTTGGGACCACGAAAAGAAGAACAACTAATAAATTTGCATTTGTTAGTTTTACTCATTCAAAATTTTTTTCAACCTCAACTGGAGTGAAAATCAGTAAACTGAAACAAAATATAAGTATCTACGGGAACTTTTTCATTGTAGTGGTTTTCATGACGCTAGTCTTAACAAAGTTATGCAGATTTTTCATAATGTTTTTGTCGTTATCTTATTCTGTGAAGTCTGTTGAAAAGTGACTATGGAAAAGCAAGGATGCTTTGGATAGACCTTTGTATGTTACGGTCGATTTTGCAGCCAGAAATGTTAAAAAGGAGTCAAAAGTTTTGAAGTACTTTTGCGGAGGAGCAGTTATCCACAGAAAGTTTGTTCTCACTGCTGCGCATTGTCTGAATAAACTCGAATATAGTAAGTAACTGACTCCAAACCAAATATTCATCACTCCAATTTATAACAAAATAGAAACCACTCTTGTTAATAAATTTCTTTCTGTTAGTCGAAGTTTTCTTTAGTCGAAACAGCAGGCGTTTTCCAAATTTTTATCTTTCGTCCATATTTTTTCAAATGAAAAACTGAAAACAGCTTTGGATGGGTAACTGGTCGAGATGGAATGGTTATCTGATTGTATATGTCAAGTGGAAACAATTATGGTTAACTTGTAAGACTTACCTGCAAACTCACAAGCTGAAGCGTAAACATGTACAAATCTAGCAATTTCGTTCCGCACAGATTTTGCTCTCATTGATTCTCCGGTACGCTATCTCTATTTTTGCCAAGGTTGGAAAACGAAAATTGCATGTTTGAAGCACATCACTTAAGACAAAAAAGGAACTATGAAAAAGTGCTTTATTTTTTTTCAACTCAATAACGGTGTTCACAGTTTCCTTGAAAATGTTAATGGAGAAAAGTATTTTTGTAATGATAATAAAAAAGTTAAATGACATTTATGTTCACGAACGGTTATCAATAATTCTTGTTAAAAAAAGGCAACTTTATTTGTAAAAGCAAGTTATGGCACAATGAATCAAATCTTTAGTGCCCTAAATTAGGACTTTAGTGCCCTAAATTAGAAGTAAAATCCGTTGCAATTCGCAGATCTTCTTTCTTTTGTCATTTTGCATTAAATTTTTGACAAAGGATATTTATAAAACTAAAAATTCAGGAAGAAATCTTTGATGAGAAATATCTAATTATACGAAAAACCGAAGCAGATTGTGACTTTTGTCGCTGTTTACTGTTTTTTTTACTTTGTTTCGAAGTTCAATTTTTCGGAGAAGTGAAAAAGCGATGATGTCAAGAAACAGAAATTTTTCAAAAAATATAGACAATTTTTTTGAATTTTTGTTACCAACTCCTCTTTTAATTGCAAAAAGCACATTTGCGTGAGTATATATACTCGGCGCGTCATCTTTTTTTTTGTATGTATTTTAAGCAAACTTATTGAGATCAGGAAAGTAAGCGAGCAGGAAAACGTCCGACAGCCACAGATTTTGGTATATAGGTCGCAGATTTTGCATTTTACAGAGCGCGAATACTAGCGACACGTCTGACTGATTCTAATCTTTTGATATCGTTTTAACCCCCATTATTATCGCCATTTCATTTTGTAGTCAGACATTTGGTCACTTTTACCCCAAGCCGCATTTATTTGATCATTGGATACTTCTTTTCGGCAAAACTCAATACAATTGGTGTACACAATTGTTACTTTATGATACAATTTTTCATCGTTCTCAACCAGCAACTACCACCAAAAAATCTATTTTTTTAAAATAAAAAACAAAAAAATAAATAGAGTTTTTACTGTAATATTTTTATCTTCCTCAATTGACGCTGCTTCATCGCCTGTTTTCGTTTTGGGATTTTTGCCATAGTAGGTTATTAAGGAACATCTCTTAATTTTTTTCTCATTTACTTGAGTAGTAAGGTGTCTTACTGGCACGCAACGGGGGGGGGGGACATTTGGGTGTTACTGTGTTCGCAACGGGGGGGACACGAAAAATTTTTTCGAAAAGTTGATAGTTTTTGGCGTTTTGGCAAGAGCGGTGGAAAACGCCAAAAACTATCGCCTTTTCGAAAAATTTTTTCGTGTCCACCCCCCCCCCCCCCCCCCGTTGCGAACACAGTAACACCCAAATGTCCCCCCCGTTGCGTGCCCAGTAAGACACATTTTTGGCAAATTTCTGAATTTTTTGACGTTTTTTGGTAGGTTTGGTTTGTTTTATATGTTAGTCGAGAAAAAGCACTGCTGTTCCAGTGGTTGTCATTTTGTAATCAGCCCAGGTGAGCCTCATCAGTAAAAAAAATTTTTTGAAAAATTGAAAAAAAAAAATGAAAAATTCAAAGTGTTAAAATTGCATGAATTGTATTTTGCGCTGGGTTTCAGGTCTCAAAGACGATTTTTTGTTGACCTCATCTCACCTGGTGGGCCTAATCATTGAAAAAAAACTTTGAAAAATTTTCGGAAAATTCAAAAATTTTGGAGTACTAAAATTGTGTGAAATGAATTTTGCGCTGGGTTTCAGGTCTCAAAGGCGATTTTTTGTTGACCTCATCTCACCTGGTGGGCCTAATCATTGAAAAAAAACTTTGAAAAATTTTGGGAAAATTCAAAAATTTTGAAGTATTAAAATTGTGTGAAAAACAATTTGCGCTGGGTTGCAGGTGTTAATGTTAATTTTTTGTGGACATCATTTTACCTGGTACTAAGATTATATCAAATCTTTTATAACCAAAAACTGTCATCAATAGGTTGTTGACTGTTTGTAGTATTCTTTATGTCTGTTACTATCAATCAGTACTCTCAAATACTCTTATAACCCTTTATTTGATGATGCATGAGAATAAAATATAGTAATAGGCAAGGAGGTGAGTGGTTGTTGCTATGCATGTGTTGTTGTTAGAACTCCCTGTGTCATAAATCTATTTTTAGAACATAATGTATACTATGAATAACTACTATAGTGACTGCCGAAGGTCATTATACACGAGTAGTAGTCGTATTCCATTGTGATTGGGAGACCGATCGACCGAGAGTGTCTATGATTTATTTTTGAATAAGTTTACATTTTTGAATAAGTTCAACTGTCTGCATTGGGTGGTTTTGTTATTACAGTTTAACACAGTACTTGTATAGCAATAGAGCAAACTTATAAGAATTTGTTCGAGTTTCAGTTTGAGTTTGAGTTTGATTTGTAAACAAACTATGCCAGCGGTTGACGATTGTTCCTTCTTTTTTATTTTTTCTCATGACAGTAGCGGTACAGAAAGACGTTTTGTAGCTGTCAGTGTAAACACTTGTTTTTATACTTAAAAAAATAGACATTAAGGAAGTAAATAATCTGCTTATGTCTTGCGCTTGAACTAACAGATTTAAATTTCATTGGATAAAAACTTCCGGGAAAACATATTGTACTAGCAAACTTCCAAGAGTCCTGCCATGAAAACATATTGAATTTGTCATTATGAAAGTGTTTTTTTTTCAGAACATACTTTTAGCCATCAAATGAGAGAACACTAGAGACGAACAAACAATTAAAACATCAACAAAACAACGAACAATGTTTTATTGTATTATTAGTAGTTTAACAAGGTTGAGCAAATGCAATTCAAAAGATTATAACTGTTTGAGGTTTTAGGAGACTAGTTTAGAGTTTACGTTTTTTTGGAGCAAGACAAGAACTGACAGGCGGCGTTTCAAGACTGTTGGTTGCCACGAGCCTACTACATTCGGGTGTTTTGATTAAACTTGTTGAAATTGTTATAGATGTTATCGAGTTTTCTAAGTTCTTGGTTGTTGAATCTGGAGTTTCAGTAATAGCTGGAATTTTCCAAAAGTTTTCAATGAGCTCCAAATCCTGCCAATATTCTTCCTGATTTTCGTAGATAGGTACTTCTTGAACATCGTAATCATATAGAATTCTTCTAATATCATCTCCCAGAACGTTTGAGTCAAATATAAACTCACGAGTACAGCCCGCAACGAATTCCAGAGTATATTGAGCTCCCTTAAATGACACTTTTTCACATCTAAAAGACTGAATGAAATCGAAAGTAACAACAGGTAATGCCATGTGTTTCACAGTTTTCCAGTCTTTGCCTTGATACTCTTGCTGAACAATAACAATATTTTCTTTTTTTAAAGTCTCGTATGCAATTGTTCGACTGCTGGAAGAATATTTTTCTTTTAGTATAATTGCAATGGGAAACATTTTAAGATTTCAGTGATATCTTCGTCTGTTTACAATCGTATAAGTGGCCTTGAATAAATTGATGAAGACTGTAAAATATACCAAAAAAAGACTGTTAGAAAAATCAAAGAAGAATATGGTAAATATAATGAGTTAATTACTATTGAAGTAATCTGATTAGTTGTTATCAACAAGAATTATCAAAGCTTAAACCTATATCAATACAATTTCCAACGATTGAGACAGAATATAAATATTTTACTTATAAAGTATTGAATCTAAAGAATCTGGTTTAAGCGAAGAACTGAAAACTCATTTTGTGGGTGGTCTGCTACCGTAAATAGAAGTGTTTGTGTTCTACAAACATTTAATTATATGGACGAGAAGATATTTTCTTTGGTGTCTGCTGTTTTTATGCTACATGTACTCAGCTTATCTAAAATAAAGACAGATTAGAAAGTATCCGTGTAATCCCAGCCAGTTCTTATCTTTCCGGAAAGCTATTTTAAGAATCAATATAGAACATTTTAAGTGGGTTGTTATTTTATTTACAATACCTTATGTTCAAACTGGTGCTATAAAACAGAAATAATAGACAAATTCTTTTTTGTTGTGTTTGACTTTCTAATGAAAGAGAGTTTGTATAAAAATGTCACTGTTTTACAAATGAACGAGGACAAACATGAAAAATGTTTTAATTACTTTTAACGCTTTCAACTGCAGCAGACAATTAGTTTTGTAATCTGTTCCTCTATGAATTAGATTGATTTAATTTTTTCATAGAGAAAATCAAAAGTGTCTATTTTTTGCAGATTCAGTCGCCTTCAATCTAACTCGGAATGCGTCTTGATAAACCAATAGTTTGTAGATATTGTTTGAAAAACATTCATGAGAAGTATTTGTTATTAGCCACAACATACCCAAACAATTCAGTAAGACTGAACTATTTCTTAGCAGCAAGTGAATACTTTAGTCAAAAGGAAAACTTTGATTATGATAATGCTTTGAAACTTCGACCTTACGGAGGACTTATTGGGATAGATAACTCTTCTTTAGATTCATACCTAAACAACTCCAAAATTCTACGATTACACGCAATTTTGCATGACGCTGGTGGTTTCATCCAGGAGCTCTACACTGAAGGACCCGGCTACTCGTATATGCTTCCCTGGAAGCTTAATAGTTGTTTCACTGGACATCTGACAGGAATTCTTTTTTGTTTGTATATTAAATTTTTCCACTCAAAAATTTATCACTTGTTGGAATGTTAAGCAGTAAAACAGTTCTGTTAGACCTTGAAGGTTTCCGTCACAGGAAAGAAAAATTTATTGTTAAAGAGTTTGGTATATGTACTGAAGATTACAACGATTGTGTTTTGTTTTCACCACCATCAAAATTTTCCGATTTGACAAATCCGCAGAAAACTTCAATCAGTTGGTTATCTAAAAACTTACATGGCTTAGATTGGAACTCTGAAAACTATCCTTACATTTATCTAACACAAATTGTCCAAAGCGTTCGCTTAAGAAACCCAAGAGCGGTTTACTACGCTAAAGGTTTTGAAAAGTCTCAACTTTTATCGGAGTTGCTCGATTGTCCAGTAATCGATTTAAATACTCTGAAGTGTCCAAAAATATCTTACAGTTTTTTACAGTTAACTGTGGGAATCATAGCTCAACACAACGTGGTATCTTCAACAATCATTGTGCACGGGAAAAAGCTTGTTTCTATTTTGACTGGTTGACAAATGAGAGAGGAATTGACGAAAGTGGAAGCACCCTTGTCAGCGAATTCGACTATTTGCGCCTTGATCACGAAGGAGGGGACACTGAACCTTTCAATTTGCAAAGGAGAAGCGATAAAAAGTGGTACTCAAATTCGTCACAAAAAAGTTAGGGTGTTATTGACAGAGGAGGAAATTCGTTCGATTATACACTTGGTTTTTTACATCGAGCCTTTCATTCAGTGGAGAAAACAAAATGTCAGATTCTCAACGCAAAGTCTCGCCTCCAAAACTTCTATTGATATCGAAACATCCAACTGGTAAAGAAGTAGATCAAAATGACAAAATGCTGCCTGAAGAAATTCAGGAACTCGTGAACAAGGACAAAGTCAAAAAAATTGTGTACTATGAAAAAACTACAAGATTACCCGCATGTTTCATGGTGCACATGAATGAATTTTTGAGTGATTATAGTTGTTATGAACTGCTCTATGTAAAACATTAAAAAGTACAATAAATTTTCATTTTATACACATTTTCTTTTGTGATGGAACAAGTAACAGTTGATCAAGTTGTGCAAGAAACTCTTTTCGAAAAGCAAAGTAGTGGAAAATCAACTTGGAAATTTTGTAACCAGATAACATTACCACGGTCGGAAGTTGTGTTTTTTGTTCAAATGTTTGTAATTTTGATGCTAATAGTTCTTTGCATTGTGAAATTGACTGTGCTTTAACCAACTTGTGAGGAAACATCAGTTTGGATTTCGATTTTGTCAAGTTTAGTTGGATATATCTTACCAAATCCTCGATTATGAACAAAATTATCCCTACCAGTGACAGAATCTTTATGGCCGTGGTAGGTCCGTCGGGTTGTGGTAAAACGAATTTAATTTTCAGAATATTAACAGGAAACACCTTTTATCCAAAGTTTAAAAATGTTATTTTTCTTTACCACGAAATGCAACCAATATACTCACAAGTTGACCAGCATTCAAACATTGTTTTAAAAAATTCACAAACTTGGAGTTTTTGCAAAATACTGAAAATTGTTTGCTTATATTTGATGATTCTTGTGAGGAAATTTTTAATGACAAAGAGTTTGTCAAGCTGGCTACCGCAGGTCGACACAAGAACATTAATGTCATTTATGTGAAACACAATCTTTACCAGCAA
Organism: Convolutriloba macropyga; assembly: GCF_964194025.1. Taxonomy (NCBI): domain Eukaryota; kingdom Metazoa; phylum Xenacoelomorpha; order Acoela; family Convolutidae; genus Convolutriloba; species Convolutriloba macropyga. Next base: position 70,994 of record NC_134482.1, on the reverse strand, counting down.
AGTAAATGGTCACGAACAATAGATTTGAATACAACTCATATCATTTTGTTCAAATCACCACGTGACGTTCAGCAAGTCGAGTTTCTCGGTAAGCAACTGAATCTTACTCATTTTTTAAAAAAATTGTTATGAAATAGCAACAAGAGAAACTTTTGGACACTTATTGCTTGACCTGGATCCAAAAACTTCGGACTGTCTACGATTTTGTTCAAACATTACAGAGCCTGGACCGTCGGTCTTCTACATACCTTCAGACAAAGCCGATATTACTCACATATCAAATGAACGAGAAAAAATTCTTTATACTCAAGCGAATGGTACTTTTATCTGATTCTGAGTTGAGGAAATTTCTCCGCACTTACGACGACAATATTGTATTGGTACTGTGTGAATGTTTTTACAACGTAATCAGAGGACATGTAAAAGTTCAGATTAACGATTTGGAGCAATATGAAAACGTGATCAAGACTATTCTTCGTAAAAACGTTTCAGTTGAAAAGAAAAGAGCCATACTACTCACAAAAACAGGTTTTGATTTAGTTCGACCCATTATTCATTTTTGCTACCAGTATTTGAGCCAATCATAAAAGAGAAGAAAATGACAACTGCTGAGGAATTTATTTTAATTCCCAAAAAAGTTTATATGAAAACTCAACCATACCAAACCCGGGTCTTAGAGAATCCTGACATTAAACACAAATCAGCACAGCTCTCTATTATAAATAGAATGCGACCAAAGGAACACATTGAAGCACAGTTCAATGACAAACTGTCGGAACAAGACTCTGGTGTTGATGATGATGAAAATCGGCTCAAACATTCAAATAGACGGGCAGATCAGGTCCTAAAAACATTGTCATCTCTCTTGCCTCATTCAAAATACCTAAAGTGTAATTATATTGTTGATCTAATTAAAAAGTCTAATCGTGTGCTCATTGGTGAAGACGAGAAGTTACTCATTGACAACAGTCCAACTGACATAAACGCATTCACTTTCTTGTACAATTTACAGCAACCAACAAAGAAAATTGACAGTCCTGATTATTTTGAATTATTAAAAGTGTTACAAATAAAGGAAGAACAAGTAATTAACAGCAATGCTAAAACTTCGATCAGGAAAAGTTCTCCAGAAACCGCAACAAAAAGAAAAAAATTGTCAATAAATCACAGAAACAAAAACGTTCAAATTTTCAAAAGCCCCCAAAACAAGACAACCAGAAGCAGCAACAGACCAGCAGAGCACTACTCACCGAAGACGAAAGCAGTAGTGACGAAAAAGAAGAGGAAGGTTTCGAAACTCCGTACGAACCAAGTGCACAGAAGGAAAAACAATGGGATTCTTACGACGAGTGAAGAAAAATTGCTGCAGTCAATGTACACAAAAGGGCCAGCTGCGTTTGGAAGCGTTGAAAATTTACAAAAAAACACAAAATTACAACCTCGCAAAGTGAAACAGTTTCTAGAGACCAAGAATGCTCACACAAAATATAAGGGTTTTCGAAAAAGTTTTGCACGTTTGAAAGTTATTGCATATGACCTTGATGAAATTTGGTCTCTTGACTTGGCACACGTGGACAAACTGTCAAAACAAAACGCAGGTATTAAGTACTTATTGATTGCTGTTGACTGTCTTTCACGCTATCTACGTGTCGAACCACTCAAATCAAAATATGCAACGACAACAGCTGAAGCCTTCAAACGTATGATTAAGCATAAACAGCCGAAAAAAGTTTGGGTGGATGCTGGAACAGAGTTTAAGGAAAACTTCAAAACACTTTGCCAGAGCAGAAACATTACAATTTATCAAACTTTCAGCGAAAAGAAGGCTGCGTTTGCAGAAAGGAACATCCGCTCTTTAAAGAATATTATTTACAAGTATCTGGAAGAAAAATGGACATATTCATATATCTCTCAGTTGAAAAATTTTGTGCAAACAATAAACTCACGCATCAACCGTGTAACAAAAATAGCTCCGAACAAAGTAACCAAAAAAGACGTTCCTTATCTGTTATCATTAAATGCAAGTGCATCCGAGAAATTAGTTAGTCGACCCAAATTTCGAATTGGTGATTTTGTTAGAATATCAAAAATTGATTTACCCTTCCGAAAAGGTTACAAACAAACATTTACCGACGAAGTGTTTGAAGTTTACGATATTTCAACGATAAACCCTCCAACATACAGCCTAATTGATTCGAATCAGAATCCAATCAGTGGTAAGTTCTATCAATTGGAACTAGTGAAAGTTGCTGACAACAGCGAAGCGTTCACAAAGCATGCATGAGTTTACCATACATTTAGTTTCATCAGCTTCCATGGACATTTTTCCAGAAAACGCTTTGGCTAACTTCAAAAACTTTTTCAATGAAGAAATCAGTCTGCAAGGTGATTGGAGAGTAGCTTTGAGTGAAATTATCTTCCCATCCAGAGTCAACCAGGTTAATAACACTCGAATCATAAAGTATTCCTCTGAAGGTAACAAAAACCATCAGAGAAGTATTCCATCTGGTGCTGTTTCAAAACCATACAAAGGGGAGACAGTCTTGATCAATACTGGAAGCTATGAGAACTTGGAACACCTGATAAAAGCCATCAAGACAGCTACTGGTCTAACTAAATTCAGTCATCAGTACAATAAAATCACAGGCGTTTTGGTTTTGTTTTTTGGTAAAAATGAAGGAATTACATTTCCTGACGAAGAAATATCAAGCATTCTGGGCTTTGAAGGAATCAAAGATGGGTCAGGTACTCATATTGGTTATAAAATGATAGATTCCTTTGACAATTTGGCACTGGGTGACGGAGAAGCAAAAGCTTTTGTTGCTGATTACCCTTTTGATCTGCTTGCAGGAAAACAATTGATATTTGTATACAGCAACATAATTGAGTATCAACACATTGGAGACACAAAAGCTCCGCTGATTCGTATCATTGATTCAAAACAACGCCTGAAAAACGGTAGCCTTTGTGAAATTGAACCTACGCATAGAATAGTTTTTAGCAATTTGGAATATAAGAAATTGTTGTCAAACAATTTTCAGTGTATTGAAGTTCAGTTGAGAACCGAAACTGGCAAATTTGTTCCATTTACGGGAACAGGAAAAGTTATTCTTACTTTAAATTTTAAAAAATTTAATTAAATGGAAGCTTACTATCAACAACAATCAGTTTCACCATACTTCGCAGGACACTATCGTCAACGAGGCAGTGGGTTCGGGGCTTTAGCGGCTGGAATTGGTAGGGCGGCCATACCGATAGCTAAAAAGTTTTTGTGGCCTGTTGCTAAAAAGATTGGAAGAGAACTGTTTGTACAGGCGGCACCAGAGATTATTGACGTTGTAGCCAAAAAGAAGAGTCCTAAAGAAGCACTCAAGTCAACTGTTCAGAAAACGGTAAAGAAACAAGTCGGTGGCTCAAGAGCCCGAATTGGAGGTGTTCGTGGTGGAAATGTTTATAAAAAACAGAAACAGAGCGGTCCTGTCAAATCCCGAAAAATCATTCAGAGAAAACAACCGTTACTGAGAAGTCGGTCAGATTTCTTTTCCAAAGTGAAAAATGAATACTAATTTATTGCCAGCAGAGGCAACACACACAACTCTAGACTTGTTTGAAAAGCAGCCTCTCCTGATCACCTTTGACAATGCTTTTAACCAAAAGGTTGGTCCATCATACTCAACGGATGGTCCAATGCTGGAATTCGAAGTTGTTGGCGACAGGAACAACTTTATTGATTTGCAAAAGTTTCTATTTGAAATAAAATGCAAAATCACGAGAACCAATGACGCCGATTTGAGAACTGGTACTGATGCCACAAACACAGATTCGCCGTATTTTAGCAATAACGCATTACACTCTCTGTTTTCAGAGTGTACAGTTTCGGCAAATGGCGTTAAATTGTCAAATACAAACGGCAACTACGCACACAAGGCTTTCATAGAAACAGAATTCTCATCCGGAAGAACAGCAAAGAGCACATGGTTAGTTTGTCAAGGCTATTATTATGAAGACGAACCGGCTAAAATTGATGGAGCTGACAACAGAGCTACTGATGTTGCTGCGCGAAAAGCTTTAGTTGCTGACTCTCTGGAATGTTATCTACTTGGAAAACCGGCCAGTGATATATTGACCTGTGACAAACATCTTCTCAGTGGTGTTACACTACGCATCTCCTTCAGAAGGTCTCCAAACGATTTTACCGTCATATCCGAATCTAATAAACATTACAGAGTAAAAATTGTTGAAGCAAATCTGTACGTGCGCAAAATGACCATGGCTGATCATGTGTTGTCTGCGATAGAAAAAACTTTGCTAAAAACACCAGCTGTCTATCGGTACACGGAGGTGTTGCCCAGAACTTTTCTTGCCACTGCTGGCATCCGCAGTTGGAGTCAAGAAGACATCTTCTCCAAAGAACCAGTTCGAAGAATGATTATAGCAATGTCAACCAATCAATCATATTTAGGAACTAACAGAACGAATCCTTTCCATTACCAGAAATTCAATTTGAATGAAATAGTAATTTATCGAAATGGACTACCGGTTGTTGGAACACCAATTTCAACAACCTCAGATCAACGAGTCTACTTCAACACGCTTGAAGCTTTAGATTTTCTTGATAAAGGTGGTCATGGCATTCCCCTAGCTGATTATCCAAATCACTTTATTTTGGCCTTTGACCTTACTTCAACACAGGAGGCTTCACACGATTTTATTCATCCTGAATTAACAAATTGTTCAATTTCAGTGGAGCTCACTTTTGGAACACCTTTGGGTGACAACGTTGAAATTTTATTCCTAGGCGAACGAAGTTCAACTTTTTACGTCAACTCTGAACGAAAAGTAACCAAAAACTCGGTTATTACATATCCTGCTGATGGATAATTTTGAGATAACTTATCTAGTAAATAAATGGTTTCATCTGAAGCACAAGTTTTGTGGAGTTTTTGCAGCTGACAATTTTCCAAGACTACCAGAAAATTGCTTTGCTGTGGTCAATGCCTCAATATCAACATCATCGGGTAGTCATTGGCTACTGATTTGTGATTATAAAAAAACAATGTACTTTGCTGATCCACTTGGGCAAGCACTGGATTGCTAACAATTTGTATACACTCGACTGCTGCAGTTCTACTTCGAAGAAGAAGTCGTTCAGTGTCTCAGATTGCAGCCAATTCAGAGCCCAAACTCCAAAATGTGTGGACTCTTTTGTATTTATATTGCTCATATTATTTTCACATATAGCTATCCGTTTGTACACTACATGAATGATGATGATTTACTACGATTTGCTAAGCAAATGATGTAGGACAAATCAATCAATTTAAATTTTTTAGCATCAACTGTTTTCATAAATTCGTAACTTTTTCCCCTTGATGCTAGATCACTCATTTTTTAATAAAACAAGTAGGATTAATTTTTTAATTCAAATCGAAAGTTACATTTTACATTCTCATTATCAACATTCAGGGAGCCATATCCACTAATAATAATATCAATAATTTTTGAAAATTCTGCATAAGAACTGTTCTGATAAATACTTAAAAATCGGTTAAAAGTACAAGTTGGTAAGAAATCAGTTTGAACTTGAACATTCTCAGTTTGACAGTCTCCAGTTCAAAGATATTTGGAAGCTTTCTTTTGGAGCTATATAAATCTAGCTGATGTTGGTGATTGTAAATGACTGCTTGCTGCAACTTCTCAAAAATTTCACCGTGAAAAGTGATGTTGACAGATTGTGTTTTGTGGAGTAGAAGTCTGAAACATGTGTATAGGCAAGGTATAGAATAGGGTTTTGAAGAATTTTTTTTGAAAGCCTCTGTTACTTGATCCAAAGCTGCAATAACATGATAGTGTTGTTCTTTTATTCTACAAAAGCTGTTATTCTCATGCAAACTGTAAGCAAAACTGTTGTTGATTTCTTTAGTATCAAATATTGGCTCACTTCTGCAGATAAAATAGTGAAATTTCTTTCGAAACTGTCGAAAGAATTCAGGTGTTCGTTCAAACATTGCCTCAACCATTTTCAATACTGTGTGTCGCTCTCAGAACTTTTCTTCGCTTTCTTCTTTGATCGACCAGCAACCTGAGTTGAATTAAAGCTATTCGTCTCCGGTGAGAAGGCAAACTGATAACGTCGTTTCCTTCCCGTTATCTTATTGTGTTCTTTTTTGATAGGTTGTTCTGGTTGTCCGGTCCTTAGTTTTTCACAGAGTGAATTGTAGCTTTGAGATAATTGTTCAAACTCGGCTAAAGATAGTGTTATTCTCTGGTTGAACTTGAAACCATCACTGTTACAATTGTTTCTGTTGTCTTGGGTTTGATCACGGAAGTTATCTTTTTTTAAAAGTTTTACCGTTATATATGTTCCAGTAGAGTCATAAGTTTTCACACAAGCAACTACATAACGTTTTTCTGTACATGTAATATCGTGAGAAAAGTCAAAGAAGGAACAATCGTCAACCGCTGGCATAGTTTGTTTACAAATCAAACTCAAACTGAAACTCAAACAAATTCTTTTAATTTTGCTCTATTGCTGTACAAGTACTGTGTTAAACTGTAATAACAAAACCACCCAATGCAGACAGTTGAACATGTAAACTTATTCAAAAATAAATCATAGACACTCTCGGTCGATCGGTCTCCCAATCACAATGGAATACGACAACTACTCGTGTATAGTGACCTTTGACCTTCGGCAGTGACTATAGTAGTTAGTCATAGTATACATTATATTCTAAAAATAGATTGATGACACAGAGAGTTCTTACAACAACACATGCATAGCAACAACCACTCACCTCCCTGCCTATTACTATATTTTATTCTCATGCATTATCAAATAAAGGGTTATAAAAGTATTTGAGAGTACTGACTGATAGTAACAGACATAAAGAATACTACAAACAGTCAACAACCTATTGATGACAGTTTTTGGTTATAAAACATTTGATATAATCTTAGTACCAGGTAAAATGATGTCCACAAAAAATTAACATTAACACCTGCAACCCAGCGCAAATTGTGTTTCACACAATTTTAATACTTCAAAATTTTTGAATTTTCCCAAAATTTTTCAAAGTTTTTTTTCAATGATTAGGCCCACCAGGTGAGATAAGGTCAACAAAAAATCGCCTTTGAGACCTGAAACCCAGCGCAAAATTCATTTCACACAATTTTAGTACTTCAAAATTTTTGAATTTTCCGAAAATTTTTCAAAGTTTTTTTTCAATGATTAGGCCCACCAGGTGAGATGAGGTCAACAAAAAATCGCCTTTGAGACCTGAAACCCAGCGCAAAATTCATTTCACACAATTTTAGTACTTCAAAATTTTTGAATTTTCCCAAAATTTTTCAAAGTTTTTTTTTCAATGATTAGGCCCACCAGGTGAGATGAGGTCAACAAAAAATCGTCTTTGAGACCTGAAACCCAGCGCAAAATACAATTCATGCAATTTTAACACTTTGAATTTTTCATTTTTTTTTTTAATTTTTCAAAAAATTTTTTTTACTGATGAGGCTCACCTGGGCTGATTACAAAATGACAACCACTGGAACAGCAGTGCTTTTTCTCGACTAACATATAAAACAAACCAAACCTACCAAAAAACGTCAAAAAATTCAGAAATTTGCCAAAAATGTGTCCTACTGGGCACGCAACGGGGGGGGGGGCATTTGGGTGTTACTGTGTTCGCAACGGGGGGGGACACGAAAAAATTTTTCGAAAAGGCGATAGTTTTTGGCGTTTTCCACCGCTCTTGCCAAAACGCCAAAAACTATCAACTTTTCGAAAAAATTTTTCGTGTCCCCCCCCCCGTTGCGAACACAGTAACACCCAAAAGTCCCCCCCCCCCGTTGCGTGCCCAGTAAGACACCTTACTACTTACTTGATTAGAATCAAGAAATATTCTCCCATTAACCATAAAAAATTTAAACGTTATTGATGTTCAGGAAACGTAGGTCTTAATACCAGGGTAAAACGTATGCCTTAATACCACGGTAAAAACATATAAGTAAAAACAAGCCATGGCGCGATGAATAGTTGCCTAATGTCATATCCGTTGCATTGTTTTGTTTCTCTTTGCTGATCTCAGCTGCAGTTTATAGCGCGAAAAATATGCGATTCTTACTTTGTAACACTTAATTCTTACTTTGAGAGAAATTTTCATTGGGCATAGGGGTTTAAAGGAGCTATTTAAACAAAAAATTTTAAACTACTGAACAGTATTTGCAAACTTTTTGTTTGATATTTTACTTGGCTCCCAATTTTGAGGATTTAGTGTGACGATGATTTCCTTTTTGAGATTCTTTTGTTCAAAGGAAATGTTTTTTATGCTTGTGGGACCACGAGAAAAAAGAACAACTAAGTTTGTCTACCAGCAAACAAATAACAATTGATTGTAGGTTGATGGCACACTTTGAAAGTATACAGTTTTGGCAGCGACAGTTTTTTCCCAGCTCAGTTTGTTCACATCTATTTTCCTTGACAAAGACTAGGGAGTTTGTTGGTTTTCGGATGTTTTCCAACTCTAATCTGGCAAAGTGGAGTGATTGCACATGACATAAGGGGGAATATCATATTTAAAATGTTTAAATTGGTTTTAACTGAAGGTACTTTATCAGATTTCACATACTTTAGACCATAACTGCAGATAACCAAATTTTGTGCGAGAAAAAAAGAGATCTTTTTCTGTATTACGTTTCAATAACTTTTCCCAAAAAGTAAATTATAAACTATAAAATTAGCGCTTCTTGTACGGGCTTTAAGTGATTAAGGGATTGGTATGAAAAAATGAAGAAAATTTTCAGTTTTATTAATATTTGAATTTAGAAAGATTGTTTTTTTTTGAAAAAAAAAAATAGAAAAAATATCGAGTTTTCACTTTTAAGTTACTGTAGATTACTCTGAGCCGTAGTTCATGCTGTCCTTGCGGTTTAATAAGAGGTCAATTATTGTGAAGCTGATGAAAATGGGATACATGACACAAGAATAATGGGCTATGCTGAAAAAACATTGACCATAAAGTTTTTGTCTAATTGAATTAAAATTTAGCTAAGATTTAGCTATATGTATTTCATAGCCAAAAAGAAAAAAATCATCGTTCAAAAACATTAGTAATGTTTTTTCAAAAAAGACTCTTTACTAATATTATATTTCAAAAACATATTTCAAAAAAAACTCTTTACTAATTACCGAAAAAGCTTACCGAAAAAGGCGACCATTTTTTTCTTGAATAAGAAAGTTACTGATCTAGATTCTAGATTCTTTCAATTGGAGCTGTATATTTCCAAAAACAAAATTATGGAAAACAAAAAAGTTAACAACCTTTGCATCGCGGTAACTCTAATATAATAGACCAATTTTTGTTTTTCTTTAACTAATGTTCAATTTATTCAAAGCCGTCAGTCACAATTAGAGTTTGTCATCCCTTGGGCAATAGGAGGAGAGGCTAACAATCCTATGGTAGCTTTCAAGTTTTTTTCATTAAAACGACCAAACTGAGTTATGTAATTGTCCACCAGTTCTTGCCAACTTCAGAAACCCCCTAAATTTTAAACCTGTATACATTGAATAGAGCTTCCAGCTACACGATTCAGAAATTTAGAGGATTCCAAAGCAATTGGATTTGATAAAAATTCGATTTTCAACTGGAGCTGTATATTTCCAAAAACAAAATCATGAAAAATAAAAAAAAAAATTAACAACCTTTGCATAGCGGTAACTCTAACATAATAGACCTATTTCTGTTTTTCTTTAACAAATGTTCAAATTACTCAATGTATTCAGTCACAAATTAAACTTGTCACCCCTTGGGCTATAGGAGGAGAGGCTAGAGACCCTACGGTAGTTTTCAATTTTTTTTTCATTACAACCAAAAAATAAAAAAAAATTAACAAACTTTGCATCGCGGTAACTCTAACATACTGGACCTAGTTCTGTTTTTTTTTAACAAAAGTTCAAATTATTCAATGCCGTCAGTCAAATTAGAATTTGTCATCCCTTGGGCTATAGAAGGAGAGGCTAGAGACCCTACGGTAGTTTTCAAGTTTTTTTTTTCATTACAACGACAAAACTGAGTTACGTAGTTGTCCACAAATTCTTGCCAACTTCAGAAACCCCTTAACTTTAAACTTGTATACATTGAATAGCGCATTCAGCAATGCGATTCAAAATTTTAGAGGAGTAAAAACCCATTGGATTTGGAAACAATGACCTGCAACTACACCTAGTGTAAAAATCTTGGCAAAAACCGTTGTTGAAATAAAATTTGATTTTGTTATATGTATTTTATAGAAAATTTGCTTTTTTTTTTTAGAAATGAACTGAATTTTGTCCTACTGCAGACATGAAAATTTTCCCAAATTGGCGTTCAAAACCGAGGACCTGACGAAAATTTTCTTACCTATAATTCTTACATATTACCAGAAAAAGCTAGCTGAAAATAGCAACCAATTTTTTCCTGACTAAGAATTTTAGTGATCTAGAGTCTAGATTGACTCAATTGGAGCTCAATACATCTAACTACAAATAAAAAGTAAAAAAAAACGCTTAAAGCGCGGTAATGGAACAAGTTTTGTTTTTCTTTAGCAAATGTTAAAATTATCCAATGCCGTCAGACACAATACAAATTTTTCTACCCTTGGGCATTAAGAGGAGAATTCGCATACGGTAGCTGTCACGTTTTTTGTTCATTACAGCAACAAAACTGAAATATGTAACCGTCCACATTAAAGAGCGCGTTCAGCAACAAAATTCAGAAATTTAGAAGAGTACGCACAATTTGTAATTGATAGTAGTAAAGGAAAGTGACTAATCACTGTTCTATCACTGTTCTAAACAAACAAACAAACAAATATATATCACTGTTCTAAACAAAGAAACAGACGCCGCAGCAAACAATTAGTGATAACAAAAACTGGGTCAAGCTTGTAAACAAATTGAGCAAAGTTAAAATCAGCCGAAAGTTAAAAGAGAAGAAAATTTTGAAAAAAAATCGGGGGGTGACCAGGGGTACAACGGGGGGGGGGGAGTGACTAGAAACTCAACGCGGGGGGACGGACAATTTATGCAACGCACATCTACAACGGGGTGGGACACTTCGAAACTTTTATCGATTGCAAAAACTGTCCCCCATGTAAACAAACAAACAGACCCCGCAGCAAACAGTTAGTCGTAACAAAACTGGGTCAAGCTTGTAAACAAATTGAACAAAGTTAAAATCGGTTGACCCAGTTTTGTTACGACTAACTGTTTGCTGCGGGGTCTGTTTGTTTGTTTACATGGGGGACAATTTTTGCAATCGATAAAATTTTCGAAGTGTCCCACCCCGTTGTAGATGTGCGTTGCATAAATTGTCCGTCCCCCCGCGTTGAGTTTCTAGTCACTCCCCCCCCGTTGTACCCCTGGTCACCCCCCGATTTTTTTTTCAATATTTTCTTCTCTTTTAACTTTCGGCTGATTTTAACTTTGTTCAATTTGTTTACAAGCTTGACCCAGTTTTTGTTATCACTAATTGTTTGCTGCGGCGTCTGTTTGTTTGTTTAGAACAGTGATATATATTAAGCACTGCTATTGCTAGCATTGCGATTACAGGTTTTGTGTATGATAAAAGTATTCAGATCCAGTTTTTCATATTTGAGAATTTACCGCTAATGGGCGTCGACACTTGTAAAAATTTTTAAAAAATGGGGTTGAAAATTTATTTTGTGTTTTTTCGGGTTTAATCAATGTGAAATTGTGTAACATGTTTTTTGGGTAGAAAAAGTTGTCTGAAAAAAATTTTTCAAAAATTGAAATTTTTACCCTTTAGGAGGCTCAGAACTTATAAAAAATTTTGAAAAATGGGGTTGAAAAATTTTTTTGCGTTTTTTCGGGTTTAATCAATGTGAAATTGTGTGAAACATGTTTTTTGAGTTAAAAAAGTTGTCGGGAAAAATTTTTTCAAAAATTGAAATTTTTACCCTTTAGAGGGCTCAGAACTTGTAAAAAATTGTGAAAAATGGGGTTGAAAAATTTTTTTGCGTTTTTTCGGGTTTAATCAATGTAAAATTGCGCGAAACATGTTTTTTGAGTAAAAAAAAATTTTTCGGGAAAAATTTTTTCAAAAATTGAAATTTTTACCCTTTAGAGGGCTCAGAACTTGTAAAAAATTTTGAAAAATGGGGTTGAATATTTTTTTGCGTTTTTTCGGGTTTAATCAATGTGAAATTGCGTGAAACATGTTTTTTGAGTTAAAAAAGTTGTCGGAAAAATTTTTTTCAAAAATTGAAATTTTTACCCTTTAGAGGGCTCAGAACTTGTAAAAAATTTTGAAAAATGGGGTTGAAATTTTTTTTGCGTTTTTTCGGGTTTAATCAATGTGAAATTGTGTGAAACATGTTTTTTGAGTAAAAAAAGTTGTCGGAAAAAATTTTTTGAAAAATTGAAATTTTTACCCTTTAGGAGGCTCAGAACTTGTAAAAAATTTTGAAAAATCGGGTTGAATTTTTTTTTTTGCGTTTTTTCGGGTTTAATCAATGTGAAATTGTGTGAAACATGTTTTTTGAGTAAAAAAAGTTGTCGGAAAAAATTTTTTCAAAAATTGAAATTTTTACCCTTTAGGAGGCTCAGAACTTGTAAAAAATTTTGAAAAATCGGGTTGAATTTTTTTTTTGCGTTTTTTCGGGTTTAATCAATGTGAAATTGCGTGAAACATGTTTTTTGAGTTAAAAAAGTTGTCGGAAAAATTTTTTTCAAAAATTGAAATTTTTACCCTTTAGAGGGCTCAGAACTTGTAAAAAATTTTGAAAAATGGGGTTGAAATTTTTTTTGCGTTTTTTCGGGTTTAATCAATGTGAAATTTTGTGAAACATGTTCTTTGAGTAAAAAAAGTTGTCGGAAAAAATTTTTTTCAAAAATTGAAATTTTTACCCTTTAGGAGGCTCAGAACTTGTAAAAAACTTTGAAAAATGGGGTTGAAAAGTTTTTTTGCACTTTTTCGGGTTTAATCAATGTAAAATTGTGTGAAACAAGTTTTTTGAGTAAAAAAAGTTTTTTGGGAAAAATTTTTTCAAAAATTGAAATTTTTACCCTTTAGAGGGCTCAGAACTTGTAAAAAATTTTGAAAAATCGGGTTGAATTTTTTTTTGCGTTTTTTCGGGTTTAATCAGTGTGAAATTGTGTGAAACATGTTTTTTGAGTAAAAAAAGTTGTCGGAAAAAATTTTTTCAAAAATTGAAATTTTTACCCTTTAGGAGGCTCAGAACTTGTAAAAAATTTTGAAAAATGGGGTTGAAAAATTTTTTTGCGTTTTTTCGGGTTTAATCAATGTGAAATTGTGTGAAACATGTTTTTTGAGTAAAAAAAGTTGTCGGAAAAAATTTTTTCAAAAATTGAAATTTTTACCCTTTAGAGGGCTCAGAACTTGTAAAAAATTTTGAAAAATCGGGTTGAATTTTTTTTTGCGTTTTTTCGGGTTTAATCAGTGTGAAATTGTGTGAAACATGTTTTTTGAGTAAAAAAAGTTGTCGGAAAAAATTTTTTCAAAAATTGAAATTTTTACCCTTTAGGAGGCTCAGAACTTGTAAAAAACTTTGAAAAATGGGGTTGAAAAGTTTTTTTGCACTTTTTCGGGTTTAATCAATGTAAAATTGCGCGAAACATGTTTTTTGAGTAAAAAAAAATTTTTCGGGAAAAATTTTTTCAAAAATTGAAATTTTTACCCTTTAGAGGGCTCAGAACTTGTAAAAAATTTTGAAAAATGGGGTTGAATATTTTTTTGCGTTTTTTCGGGTTTAATCAATGTGAAATTGCGTGAAACATGTTTTTTGAGTTAAAAAAGTTGTCGGAAAAATTTTTTTCAAAAATTGAAATTTTTACCCTTTAGAGGGCTCAGAACTTGAAAAAATTTTGAAAAATGGGGTTGAAATTTTTTTTGCGTTTTTTCGGGTTTAATCAATGTGAAATTTTGTGAAACATGTTCTTTGAGTAAAAAAAGTTGTCGGAAAAAATTTTTTTCAAAAATTGAAATTTTTACCCTTTAGGAGGCTCAGAACTTGTAAAAAACTTTGAAAAATGGGGTTGAAAAGTTTTTTTGCACTTTTTCGGGTTTATTCAATGTAAAATTGTGTGAAACAAGTTTTTTGAGTAAAAAAAGTTTTTTGGGAAAAATTTTTTCAAAAATTGAAATTTTTACCCTTTAGAGGGCTCAGAACTTGTAAAAAATTTTGAAAAATCGGGTTGAATTTTTTTTTGCGTTTTTTCGGGTTTAATCAGTGTGAAATTGTGTGAAACATGTTTTTTGAGTAAAAAAAGTTGTCGGAAAAAATTTTTTCAAAAATTGAAATTTTTACCCTTTAGGAGGCTCAGAACTTGTAAAAAATTTTGAAAAATGGGGTTGAAAAATTTTTTTGCGTTTTTTCGGGTTTAATCAATGTGAAATTTTGTGAAACATGTTTTTTGAGTAAAAAAAGTTGTCGGAAAAAATTTTTTGAAAAATTGAAATTTTTACCCTTTAGGAGGCTCAGAACTTGTAAAAAAGTTTGAAAAATGGGGTTGAAAAATTTTCTGCGTTTTTTCGGGTTTAATCAATGTGAAATTGTGTGAAACATGTTTTTTGAGTTAAAAAAGTTGTCGGGAAAAATTTTTTCAAAAATTGAAATTTTTACCCTTTAGAGGGCTCAGAACTTGTAAAAGATTTTGAAAAATGGGGTTGAAAAATTTTTTTGCGTTTTTTCGGGTTTAATCAATGTAAAATTGCGTGAAACATGTTTTTTGAGTAAAAAAAGTTTTCGGGAAAAATGTTTTCAAAAATTGAAATTTTTACCCTTTAGAGGGCTCAGAACTTGTAAAAAATTTTGAAAAATGGGGTTGAAAAATTTTTTTGCGTTTTTTCGGGTTTAATCAATGTGAAATTGTGTGAAACATGTTTTTTGAGTAAAAAAAGTTGTCGGAAAAAATTTTTTCAAAAATTGAAATTTTTACCCTTTAGGAGGCTCAGAACTTTAAAAAATTTTGAAAAATGGGGTTGAAAATTTTTTTTGCGTTTTTTCGGGTTTAATCAATGTGAAATTGTGTGAAACATGTTTTTTGAGTAAAAAAAGTTGTCGGAAAAAATTTTTTGAAAAATTGAAATTTTTACCCTTTAGGAGGCTCAGAACTTGTAAAAAATTTTGAAAAATTGGGTTGAAAAATTTTATGCGTTTTTTCGGGTTTAATCAATGTGAAATTGTGTGAAACATGTTTTTTGAGTTAAAAAAGTTGTCGGGAAAATTTTTTCAAAAATTGAAATTTTTACCCTTTAGAGGGCTCAGAACTTGTAAAAAATTGTGAAAAATGGGGTTGAAAAATTTTTTTGCGTTTTTTTGGGTTTAATCAATGTGAAATTATGTGAAACATGTTTTTTGAGTTAAAAAAGTTGTCGGGAAATTTTTTTTCAAAAATTGAAATTTTTACCCTTTAGAGGGCTCAGAACTTGTAAAAAATTGTGAAAAATGGGGTTGAAAAATTTTTTTGCGTTTTTTCGGGTTTAATCAATGTAAAATTGCGCGAAACATGTTTTTTGAGTAAAAAAAAATTTTTCGGGAAAAATTTTTTCAAAAATTGAAATTTTTACCCTTTAGAGGGCTCAGAACTTGTAAAAAATTCTGAAAAATTGGGTTGAAAAATTTTCTGCGTTTTTTCGGGTTTAATCAATGTGAAATTGTGTGAAACATGTTTTTTGAGTTAAAAAAGTTGTCGGGAAAAATTTTTTCAGAAATTGAAATTTTTACCCTTTAGAGGGCTCAGAACTTGTAAAAAATTGTGAAAAATGGGGTTGAAAAATTTTTTTGCGTTTTTTCGGGTTTAATCAATATAAAATTGCGCGAAACATGTTTTTTGAGTAAAAAAAGTTTTCGGGAAAAATTTTTTCAAAAATTGAAATTTTTACCCTTTAGAGGGCTCAGAACTTGTAAAAAATTTTGAAAAATGGGGTTGAAATTTTTTTTGCGTTTTTTCGGGTTTAATCAATGTGAAATTGTGTGAAACATGTTTTTTGAGTAAAAAAAGTTGTCGGAAAAAATTTTTTGAAAAATTGAAATTTTTACCCTTTAGGAGGCTCAGAACTTGTAAAAAAGTTTGAAAAATGGGGTTGAAAAATTTTCTGCGTTTTTTCGGGTTTAATCAATGTGAAATTGTGTGAAACATGTTTTTTGAGTTAAAAAAGTTGTCGGGAAAAATTTTTTCAAAAATTGAAATTTTTACCCTTTAGAGGGCTCAGAACTTGTAAAAGATTTTGAAAAATGGGGTTGAAAAATTTTTTTGCGTTTTTTCGGGTTTAATCAATGTAAAATTGCGTGAAACATGTTTTTTGAGTAAAAAAAGTTTTCGGGAAAGATGTTTTCAAAAATTGAAATTTTTACCCTTTAGAGGGCTCAGAACTTGTAAAAAATTTTGAAAAATGGGGTTGAAAAATTTTTTTGCGTTTTTTCGGGTTTAATCAATGTAAAATTGCGTGAAACATGTTTTTTGAGTAAAAAAAGTTTTCGGGAAAGATGTTTTCAAAAATTGAAATTTTTACCCTTTAGAGGGCTCAGAACTTGTAAAAAATTTTGAAAAATGGGGTTGAAAAATTTTTTTGCGTTTTTTCGGGTTTAATCAATGTGAAATTGTGTGAAACATGTTTTTTGAGTAAAAAAAGTTGTCGGAAAAAATTTTTTCAAAAATTGAAATTTTTACCCTTTAGGAGGCTCAGAACTTTAAAAAATTTTGAAAAATGGGGTTGAAAATTTTTTTTGCGTTTTTTCGGGTTTAATCAATGTGAAATTGTGTGAAACATGTTTTTTGAGTAAAAAAAGTTGTCGGAAAAAATTTTTTGAAAAATTGAAATTTTTACCCTTTAGGAGGCTCAGAACTTGTAAAAAATTTTGAAAAATTGGGTTGAAAAATTTTATGCGTTTTTTCGGGTTTAATCAATGTGAAATTGTGTGAAACATGTTTTTTGAGTTAAAAAAGTTGTCGGGAAAATTTTTTCAAAAATTGAAATTTTTACCCTTTAGAGGGCTCAGAACTTGTAAAAAATTGTGAAAAATGGGGTTGAAAAATTTTTTTGCGTTTTTTTGGGTTTAATCAATGTGAAATTATGTGAAACATGTTTTTTGAGTTAAAAAAGTTGTCGGGAAATTTTTTTTCAAAAATTGAAATTTTTACCCTTTAGAGGGCTCAGAACTTGTAAAAAATTTTGAAAAATGGGGTTGAAAATTTTTTTTGCGTTTTTTCGGGTTTAATCAATGTGAAATTGTGTGAAACATGTTTTTTGAGTAAAAAAAGTTGTCGGAAAAAATTTTTTGAAAAATTGAAATTTTTACCCTTTAGGAGGCTCAGAACTTGTAAAAAATTTTGAAAAATTGGGTTGAAAAATTTTATGCGTTTTTTCGGGTTTAATCAATGTGAAATTGTGTGAAACATGTTTTTTGAGTTAAAAAAGTTGTCGGGAAAATTTTTTCAAAAATTGAAATTTTTACCCTTTAGAGGGCTCAGAACTTGTAAAAAATTGTGAAAAATGGGGTTGAAAAATTTTTTTGCGTTTTTTTGGGTTTAATCAATGTGAAATTATGTGAAACATGTTTTTTGAGTTAAAAAAGTTGTCGGGAAATTTTTTTTCAAAAATTGAAATTTTTACCCTTTAGAGGGCTCAGAACTTGTAAAAAATTGTGAAAAATGGGGTTGAAAAATTTTTTTGCGTTTTTTCGGGTTTAATCAATGTAAAATTGCGCGAAACATGTTTTTTGAGTAAAAAAAAATTTTTCGGGAAAAATTTTTTCAAAAATTGAAATTTTTACCCTTTAGAGGGCTCAGAACTTGTAAAAAATTCTGAAAAATTGGGTTGAAAAATTTTCTGCGTTTTTTCGGGTTTAATCAATGTGAAATTGTGTGAAACATGTTTTTTGAGTTAAAAAAGTTGTCGGGAAAAATTTTTTCAAAAATTGAAATTTTTACCCTTTAGAGGGCTCAGAACTTGTAAAAGATTTTGAAAAATGGGGTTGAAAAATTTTTTTGCGTTTTTTCGGGTTTAATCAATGTAAAATTGCGTGAAACATGTTTTTTGAGTAAAAAAAGTTTTCGGGAAAAATGTTTTCAAAAATTGAAATTTTTACCCTTTAGAGGGCTCAGAACTTGTAAAAAATTTTGAAAAATGGGGTTGAAAAATTTTTTTGCGTTTTTTCGGGTTTAATCAATGTGAAATTGTGTGAAACATGTTTTTTGAGTAAAAAAAGTTGTCGGAAAAAATTTTTTCAAAAATTGAAATTTTTACCCTTTAGGAGGCTCAGAACTTTAAAAAATTTTGAAAAATGGGGTTGAAAATTTTTTTTGCGTTTTTTCGGGTTTAATCAATGTGAAATTGTGTGAAACATGTTTTTTGAGTAAAAAAAGTTGTCGGAAAAAATTTTTTGAAAAATTGAAATTTTTACCCTTTAGGAGGCTCAGAACTTGTAAAAAATTTTGAAAAATTGGGTTGAAAAATTTTATGCGTTTTTTCGGGTTTAATCAATGTGAAATTGTGTGAAACATGTTTTTTGAGTTAAAAAAGTTGTCGGGAAAATTTTTTCAAAATTGAAATTTTTACCCTTTAGAGGGCTCAGAACTTGTAAAAAATTGTGAAAAATGGGGTTGAAAAATTTTTTTGCGTTTTTTTGGGTTTAATCAATGTGAAATTATGTGAAACATGTTTTTTGAGTTAAAAAAGTTGTCGGGAAATTTTTTTTCAAAAATTGAAATTTTTACCCTTTAGAGGGCTCAGAACTTGTAAAAAATTGTGAAAAATGGGGTTGAAAAATTTTTTTGCGTTTTTTCGGGTTTAATCAATGTAAAATTGCGCGAAACATGTTTTTTGAGTAAAAAAAAATTTTTCGGGAAAAATTTTTTCAAAAATTGAAATTTTTACCCTTTAGAGGGCTCAGAACTTGTAAAAAATTCTGAAAAATTGGGTTGAAAAATTTTCTGCGTTTTTTCGGGTTTAATCAATGTGAAATTGTGTGAAACATGTTTTTTGAGTTAAAAAAGTTGTCGGGAAAAATTTTTTCAGAAATTGAAATTTTTACCCTTTAGAGGGCTCAGAACTTGTAAAAAATTGTGAAAAATGGGGTTGAAAAATTTTTTTGCGTTTTTTCGGGTTTAATCAATATAAAATTGCGCGAAACATGTTTTTTGAGTAAAAAAAGTTTTCGGGAAAAATTTTTTCAAAAATTGAAATTTTTACCCTTTAGAGGGCTCAGAACTTGTAAAAAATTTTGAAAAATGGGGTTGAAATTTTTTTTTGCGTTTTTTCGGGTTTAATCAATGTGAAATTGTGTGAAACATGTTTTTTGAGTAAAAAAAGTTGTCGGAAAAAATTTTTTCAAAAATTGAAATTTTTACCCTTTAGAGGGCTCAGAACTTGTAAAAAATTTTGAAAAATGGGGTTGAAATTTTTTTTGCGTTTTTTCGGGTTTAATCAATGTGAAATTGTGTGAAACATGTTTTTTGAGTAAAAAAAGTTGTCGGAAAAAATTTTTTTCAAAAATTGAAATTTTTACCCTTTAGGAGGCTCAGAACTTGTAGAAAACTTTGAAAAATGGGGTTGAAAAGTTTTTTTGCGTTTTTTCGGGTTTAATCAATGTAAAATTGTGTGAAACATGTTTTTTGAGTAAAAAAAGTTTTTTGGGAGAAATTTTTTCAAAAATTGAAATTTTTACCCTTTAGAGGGCTCAGAACTTGTAAAAAATTTTGAAAAATCGGGTTGAATTTTTTTTTTGCGTTTTTTCGGGTTTAATCAGTGTGAAATTGTGTGAAACATGTTTTTTGAGTAAAAAAAGTTGTCGGAAAAAATTTTTTCAAAAATTGAAATTTTTACCCTTTAGGAGGCTCAGAACTTGTAAAAAATTTTGAAAAATGGGGTTGAAAAGTTTTTTTGCGTTTTTTCGGGTTTAATCAATGTAAAATTGTGTGAAACATGTTTTTTGAGTAAAAAAAGTTTTTTGGGAAAAATTTTTTCAAAAATTGAAATTTTTACCCTTTAGAGGGCTCAGAACTTGTAAAAAATTTTGAAAAATCGGGTTGAATTTTTTTTTTGCGTTTTTTCGGGTTTAATCAGTGTGAAATTGTGTGAAACATGTTTTTTGAGTTAAAAAAGTTGTCGGGAAAAATTTTTTCAAAAATTGAAATTTTTACCCTTTAGAGGGCTCAGAACTTGTAAAAAATTGTGAAAAATGGGGTTGAAAAATTTTTTTGCGTTTTTTTGGGTTTAATCAATGTGAAATTATGTGAAACATGTTTTTTGAGTTAAAAAAGTTGTCGGGAAAAATTTTTTCAGAAATTGAAATTTTTACCCTTTAGAGGGCTCAGAACTTGTAAAAAATTGTGAAAAATGGGGTTGAAAAATTTTTTTGCGTTTTTTCGGGTTTAATCAATATAAAATTGCGCGAAACATGTTTTTTGAGTAAAAAAAGTTTTCGGGAAAAATTTTTTCAAAAATTGAAATTTTTACCCTTTAGAGGGCTCAGAACTTGTAAAAAATTTTGAAAAATGGGGTTGAAATTTTTTTTGCGTTTTTTCGGGTTTAATCAATGTGAAATTGTGTGAAACATGTTTTTTGAGTAAAAAAAGTTGTCGGAAAAAATTTTTTCAAAAATTGAAATTTTTACCCTTTAGAGGGCTCAGAACTTGTAAAAAATTTTGAAAAATGGGGTTGAAATTTTTTTTGCGTTTTTTCGGGTTTAATCAATGTGAAATTGTGTGAAACATGTTTTTTGAGTAAAAAAAGTTGTCGGAAAAAATTTTTTTCAAAAATTGAAATTTTTACCCTTTAGGAGGCTCAGAACTTGTAGAAAACTTTGAAAAATGGGGTTGAAAAGTTTTTTTGCGTTTTTTCGGGTTTAATCAATGTAAAATTGTGTGAAACATGTTTTTTGAGTAAAAAAAGTTTTTTGGGAAAAATTTTTTCAAAAATTGAAATTTTTACCCTTTAGAGGGCTCAGAACTTGTAAAAAATTTTGAAAAATCGGGTTGAATTTTTTTTTTGCGTTTTTTCGGGTTTAATCAGTGTGAAATTGTGTGAAACATGTTTTTTGAGTAAAAAAAGTTGTCGGAAAAAATTTTTTCAAAAATTGAAATTTTTACCCTTTAGGAGGCTCAGAACTTGTAAAAAATTTTGAAAAATGGGGTTGAAAAATTTTTTTGCGTTTTTTCGGGTTTAATCAATGTGAAATTGTGTGAAACCTGTTTTTTGAGTAAAAAAAGTTGTCGGAAAAAATTTTTTGAAAAATTGAAATTTTTACCCTTTGGAAGGCTCAGAACTTGTAAAAAATTTTGAAAAATGGGGTTGAAAAATTTTCTGCGTTTTTTCGGGTTTAATCAATGTGAAATTGTGTGAAACATGTTTTTTGAGTTAAAAAAGTTGTCGGGAAAAATTTTTTCAAAAATTGAAATTTTTACCCTTTAGAGGGCTCAGAACTTGTAAAAAATTGTGAAAAATGGGGTTGAAAAATTTTTTTGCGTTTTTTCGGGTTTAATCAATGTGAAATTGTGTGAAACATGTTTTTTGAGTAAAAAAAGTTGTCGGAAAAAATTTTTTTCAAAAATTGAAATTTTTACCCTTTAGGAGGCTCAGAACTTGTAAAAAATTTTGAAAAATGGGGTTGAAAAATTTTTTTGCGTTTTTTCGGGTTTAATCAATGTGAAATTGTGTGAAACATGTTTTTTGAGTAAAAAAAAATGTCGGAAAAAATTTTTTGAAAAATTGAAATTTTTACCCTTTAGGAGGCTCAGAACTTGTAAAAAATTTTGAAAAATGGGGTTGAAAAATTTTCTGCGTTTTTTCGGGTTTAATCAATGTGAAATTGTGTGAAACATGTTTTTTGAGTAAAAAAAGTTTTTTGGGAAAAATTTTTTCAAAAATTGAAATTTTTACCCTTTAGAGGGCTCAGAACTTGTAAAAAATTTTGAAAAATCGGGTTGAATTTTTTTTTTGCGTTTTTTCGGGTTTAATCAGTGTGAAATTGTGTGAAACATGTTTTTTGAGTAAAAAAAGTTGTCGGAAAAAATTTTTTTCAAAAATTGAAATTTTTACCCTTTAGGAGGCTCAGAACTTGTAAAAAATTTTGAAAAATGGGGTTGAAAAATTTTTTTGCGTTTTTTCGGGTTTAATCAATGTGAAATTGTGTGAAACATGTTTTTTGAGTAAAAAAAAATGTCGGAAAAAATTTTTTGAAAAATTGAAATTTTTACCCTTTAGGAGGCTCAGAACTTGTAAAAAATTTTGAAAAATGGGGTTGAAAAATTTTCTGCGTTTTTTCGGGTTTAATCAATGTGAAATTGTGTGAAACATGTTTTTTGAGTTAAAAAAGTTGTCGGGAAAATTTTTTTCAAAAATTGAAATTTTTACCCTTTAGAGGGCTCAGAACTTGTAAAAAACTTTGAAAAATGGGGTTGAAAAATTTTTTTGCGTTTTTTCGGGTTTAATCAATGTAAAATTGCGTGAAACATGTTTTTTGAGTAAAAAAAGTTTTTTGGGAAAAATTTTTTCAAAAATTGAAATTTTTACCCTTTAGAGGGCTCAGAACTTGTAAAAAATTTTGAAAAATCGGGTTGAATTTTTTTTTTGCGTTTTTTCGGGTTTAATCAGTGTGAAATTGTGTGAAACATGTTTTTTGAGTAAAAAAAGTTGTCGGAAAAAATTTTTTTCAAAAATTGAAATTTTTACCCTTTAGGAGGCTCAGAACTTGTAAAAAATTTTGAAAAATGGGGTTGAAAAATTTTTTTTGCGTTTTTTCGGGTTTAATCAATGTGAAATTGTGTGAAACATGTTTTTTGAGTAAAAAAAAATGTCGGAAAAAATTTTTTGAAAAATTGAAATTTTTACCCTTTAGGAGGCTCAGAACTTGTAAAAAATTTTGAAAAATGGGGTTGAAAAATTTTCTGCGTTTTTTCGGGTTTAATCAATGTGAAATTGTGTGAAACATGTTTTTTGAGTTAAAAAAGTTGTCGGGAAAATTTTTTTCAAAAATTGAAATTTTTACCCTTTAGAGGGCTCAGAACTTGTAAAAAACTTTGAAAAATGGGGTTGAAAAATTTTTTTGCGTTTTTTCGGGTTTAATCAATGTAAAATTGCGTGAAACATGTTTTTTGAGTAAAAAAAGTTTTCGGGAAAAATGTTTTCAAAAATTGAAATTTTTACCCTTTAGAGGGCTCAGAACTTGTAAAAAATTTTGAAAAATGGGGTTGAAAAATTTTTTTGCGTTTTTTCGGGTTAAATCAATGTGAATTTGTGTGAAACATGTTTTTTGAGTAAAAAAAGTTGTCGGAAAAAATTTTTTGAAAAATTGAAATTTTTACACTTTAGGAGGCTCAGAACTTGTAAAAAATTTTGAAAAATCGGGTTGAATTTATTTTTTTTGCGTTTTTTCGGGTTTAATCAATGTGAAATTGTGTGAAACATGTTTTTTGAGTAAAAAAACTTGTCGGAAAAAATTTTTTCAAAAATTGAAATATTTACCCTTTAGGAGGCTCAGAACTTGTAAAAAATTTTGAAAAATGGGTTGAAAAATTTTTTTTGCGTTTTTTCGGGTTTAATCAATGTGAAATTGTGTGAAACATGTTTTTTGAGTAAAAAAAAATGTCGGAAAAAATTTTTTGAAAAATTGAAATTTTTACCCTTTAGGAGGCTCAGAACTTGTAAAAAATTTTGAAAAATGGGGTTGAAAAATTTTCTGCGTTTTTTCGGGTTTAATCAATGTGAAATTGTGTGAAACATGTTTTTTGAGTTAAAAAAGTTGTCGGGAAAATTTTTTTCAAAAATTGAAATTTTTACCCTTTAGAGGGCTCAGAACTTGTAAAAAACTTTGAAAAATGGGGTTGAAAAATTTTTTTGCGTTTTTTCGGGTTTAATCAATGTAAAATTGCGTGAAACATGTTTTTTGAGTAAAAAAAGTTTTCGGGAAAAATGTTTTCAAAAATTGAAATTTTTACCCTTTAGAGGGCTCAGAACTTGTAAAAAATTTTGAAAAATGGGGTTGAAAAATTTTTTTTGCGTTTTTTCGGGTTAAATCAATGTGAATTTGTGTGAAACATGTTTTTTGAGTAAAAAAAGTTGTCGGAAAAAATTTTTTGAAAAATTGAAATTTTTACACTTTAGGAGGCTCAGAACTTGTAAAAAATTTTGAAAAATCGGGTTGAATTTATTTTTTTTGCGTTTTTTCGGGTTTAATCAATGTGAAATTGTGTGAAACATGTTTTTTGAGTAAAAAAACTTGTCGGAAAAAATTTTTTCAAAAATTGAAATATTTACCCTTTAGGAGGCTCAGAACTTGTAAAAAATTTTGAAAAATGGGTTGAAAAATTTTTTTGCGTTTTTTCGGGTTTAATCAATGTGAAATTGTGTGAAACATGTTTTTTGAGTAAAAAAAGTTGTCGGAAAAATTTTTTTCAAAAATTGAAATTTTTACCCTTTAGGAGGCTCAGAACTTGTAAAAATTTTGAAAAATGGGTTGAAAAATTTTTTTGCGTTTTTTCGGGTTTAATCAATGTAAAATTGTGTGAAACATGTTTTTTGAGTAAAAAAAGGTTTTAAGGAAAAATTTTTTCAAAAATTTGAAATTTTTACCCTTTAGAGGGCTCAGAACTTGTAAAAAATTTTGAAAAATGGGGTTGAAAAATTTTTTTGCGTTTTTTCGGGTTTAATCAATGTGAAATTGTGTGAAACATGTTTTTTGAGTAAAAAAAGTTGTCGGAAAAATTTTTTTCAATTGAAATTTTTGCCCTTTAGGAGGCTCAGAACTTGTAAAAAATTTTGAAAAATGGGGTTGAAAAATTTTTTTGCGTTTTTTCGGGTTTAATCAATGTGAAATTGTGTGAAACATGTTTTTTGAGTAAAAAAAGTTGTCGGAAAAAATTTTTTGAAAAATTGAAATTTTTACCCTTTAGGAGGCTCAGAACTTGTAAAAAATTTTGAAAAATCGGGTTGAATTTTTTTTTGCGTTTTTTCGGGTTTAATCAATGTGAAATTTGTGAAATTGTGTGAAACATGTTTTTTGAGTAAAAAAAGTTGTCGGAAAAAATTTTTTCAAAAATTGAAATATTTACCCTTTAGGAGGCTCAGAACTTGTAAAAAATTTTGAAAAATGTGTTGAAAAATTTTTTTGCGTTTTTTCGGGTTTAATCAATGTGAAATTGTGTGAAACATGTTTTTTGAGTGAAAAAAGTTGTCGGAAAAAATTTTTTGAAAAATTGAAATTTTTACCCTTTAGGAGGCTCAGAACTTGTAAATAATTTTGAAAAATCGGGTTGAATTTTTTTTTTGCGTTTTTTCGGGTTTAATCAATGTGAAATTGTGTGAAACATGTTTTTTGAGTAAAAAAAGTTGTCGGAAAAAATTTTTTCAAAAATTGAAATATTTACCCTTTAGGAGGCTCAGAACTTGTAAAAAATTTTGAAAATGGGGTTGAAAAATTTTTTTGCGTTTTTTCATGTTTAATCAATGTGAAATTGTGTGAAACATGTTTTTTGAGTAAAAAAAGTTGTCGGAAAAAATTTTTTGAAAAATTGAAATTTTTACCCTTTAGGAGGCTCAGAACTTGTAAATAATTTTGAAAAATCGGGTTGAATTTTTTTTTTTGCGTTTTTTCGGGTTTAATCAATGTGAAATTGTGTGAAACATGTTTTTTGAGTAAAAAAAGTTGTCGGAAAAAATTTTTTCAAAAATTGAAATATTTACCCTTTAGGAGGCTCAGAACTTGTAAAAAATTTTGAAAAATGTGTTGAAAAATTTTTTTGCGTTTTTTCGGGTTTAATCAATGTGAAATTGTGTGAAACATGTTTTTTGAGTAAAAAAAGTTGTCGGAAAAAAATTTTTTCAAAAATTGAAATTTTTACCCTTTAGGAGGCTCAGAACTTGTAAAAAATTTTGAAAAATGGGTTGAGAATTTTTTTTGCGTTTTTTCGGGTTTAATCAATGTAAAATTGTGTGAAACATATTTTTTGAGTAAAAAAAGTTGTCGGAAAAAATTTTTTCAAAAATTGAAATATTTACCCTTTAGGAGGCTCAGAACTTGTAAAAAATTTTGAAAAATGTGTTGAAAAATTTTTTTGCGTTTTTTCGGGTTTAACCAATGTGAAATTGTGTGAAACATGTTTTTTGAGTAAAAAAAGTTGTCGGAAAAAATTTTTTGAAAAATTGAAATTTTTACCCTTTAGGAGGCTCAGAACTTGTAAATAATTTTGAAAAATCGGGTTGAATTTTTTTTTTTGCGTTTTTTCGGGTTTAATCAATGTGAAATTGTGTGAAACATGTTTTTTGAGTAAAAAAAGTTGTCGGAAAAAATTTTTTCAAAAATTGAAATATTTACCCTTTAGGAGGCTCAGAACTTGTAAAAAATTTTGAAAATGGGGTTGAAAAATTTTTTTGCGTTTTTTCATGTTTAATCAATGTGAAATTGTGTGAAACATGTTTTTTGAGTAAAAAAAGTTGTCGGAAAAAATTTTTTGAAAAATTGAAATTTTTACCCTTTAGGAGGCTCAGAACTTGTAAATAATTTTGAAAAATCGGGTTGAATTTTTTTTTTTGCGTTTTTTCGGGTTTAATCAATGTGAAATTGTGTGAAACATGTTTTTTGAGTAAAAAAAGTTGTCGGAAAAAATTTTTTCAAAAATTGAAATATTTACCCTTTAGGAGGCTCAGAACTTGTAAAAAATTTTGAAAAATGTGTTGAAAAATTTTTTTGCGTTTTTTCGGGTTTAATCAATGTGAAATTGTGTGAAACATGTTTTTTGAGTAAAAAAAGTTGTCGGAAAAAAATTTTTTCAAAAATTGAAATTTTTACCCTTTAGGAGGCTCAGAACTTGTAAAAAATTTTGAAAAATGGGTTGAGAATTTTTTTTGCGTTTTTTCGGGTTTAATCAATGTAAAATTGTGTGAAACATATTTTTTGAGTAAAAAAAGTTGTCGGAAAAAATTTTTTCAAAAATTGAAATATTTACCCTTTAGGAGGCTCAGAATTTGTAAAAAATTTTGAAAAATGTGTTGAAAAATTTTTTTGCGTTTTTTCGGGTTTAACCAATGTGAAATTGTGTGAAACATGTTTTTTGAGTAAAAAAAGTTGTCGGAAAAAATTTTTTGAAAAATTGAAATTTTTACCCTTTAGGAGGCTCAGAACTTGTAAATAATTTTGAAAAATCGGGTTGAATTTTTTTTTTTGCGTTTTTTCGGGTTTAATCAATGTGAAATTGTGTGAAACATGTTTTTTGAGTAAAAAAAGTTGTCGGAAAAAATTTTTTCAAAAATTGAAATATTTACCCTTTAGGAGGCTCAGAACTTGTAAAAAATTTTGAAAATGGGGTTGAAAAATTTTTTTGCGTTTTTTCATGTTTAATCAATGTGAAATTGTGTGAAACATGTTTTTTGAGTAAAAAAAGTTGTCGGAAAAAATTTTTTGAAAAATTGAAATTTTTACCCTTTAGGAGGCTCAGAACTTGTAAATAATTTTGAAAAATCGGGTTGAATTTTTTTTTTGCGTTTTTTCGGGTTTAATCAATGTGAAATTGTGTGAAACATGTTTTTTGAGTAAAAAAAGTTGTCGGAAAAAATTTTTTCAAAAATTGAAATATTTACCCTTTAGGAGGCTCAGAACTTGTAAAAAATTTTGAAAAATGTGTTGAAAAATTTTTTTGCGTTTTTTCGGGTTTAATCAATGTGAAATTGTGTGAAACATGTTTTTTGAGTAAAAAAAGTTGTCGGAAAAAAATTTTTTCAAAAATTGAAATTTTTACCCTTTAGGAGGCTCAGAACTTGTAAAAAAATTTTGAAAAATGGGTTGAGAATTTTTTTTGCGTTTTTTCGGGTTTAATCAATGTAAAATTGTGTGAAACATATTTTTTGAGTAAAAAAAGTTGTCGGAAAAAATTTTTTGAAAAATTGAAATTTTTACCCTTTAGGAGGCTCAGAACTTGTAAATAATTTTGAAAAATCGGGTTGAATTTTTTTTTGCGTTTTTTCGGGTTTAATCAATGTGAAATTGTGTGAAACATGTTTTTTGAGTAAAAAAAGTTGTCGGAAAAAATTTTTTCAAAAATTGAAATATTTACCCTTTAGGAGGCTCAGAACTTGTAAAAAATTTTGAAAAATGGGTTGAAAAATTTTTTTGCGTTTTTTCGGGTTTAATCAATGTGAAATTGTGTGAAACATGTTTTTTGAGTAAAAAAAGTTGTCGGAAAAAAATTTTTTCAAAAATTGAAATTTTTACCCTTTAGGAGGCTCAGAACTTGTAAAAAATTTTGAAAAATGGGTTGAAAAATTTTTTTGCGTTTTTTCGGGTTTAATCAATGTGAAATTGTGTGAAACATGTTTTTTGAGTAAAAAAAGTTGTCGGAAAAAATTTTTTCAAAAATTGAAATATTTACCCTTTAGGAGGCTCAGAACTTGTAAAAAAAATTTTGAAAAATGGGTTGAAAAATTTTTTTGCGTTTTTTCGGGTTTAATCAATGTGAAATTGTGTGAAACATGTTTTTTGAGTAAAAAAAGGTTTTTGGGAAAAATTTTTTCAAAAATTGAAATTTTTACCCTTTAGAGGGCTCAGAACTTGTAAAAAATTTTGAAAAATGGGTTGAAAAATTTTTTTGCGTTTTTTCGGGTTTAATCAATGTGAAATTGTGTGAAACATGTTTTTTGAGTAAAAAAAGTTGTCGGAAAAAATTTTTTCAAAAATTGAAATATTTACCCTTTAGGAGGCTCAGAACTTGTAAAAAATTTTGAAAAATGGGTTGAAAAATTTTTTTGCGTTTTTTCGGGTTTAATCAATGTGAAATTGTTTGAAACATGTTTTTTGAGTAAAAAAAGTTGTCGGAAAAAATTTTTTCAAAAATTGAAATATTTACCCTTTAGGAGGCTCAGAACTTGTAAAAAATTTTGAAAAATGGGTTGAAAAATTTTTTTGCGTTGTTTCGGGTTTAATCAATGTGAAATTGTGTGAAACATGTTTTTTGAGTAAAAAAAGTTGTCGGAAAAAAATTTTTTCAAAAATTGAAATTTTTACCCTTTAGGAGGCTCAGAACTTGTAACAAATTTTGAAAAATGGGTTGAGAAATTTTTTTGCGTTTTTTCGGGTTTAATCAATGTAAGATTGTGTGAAACATGTTTTTTGAGTAAAAAAAGTTGTCGGAAAAAATTTTTTGAAAAATTGAAATTTTTACCCTTTAGGAGGCTCAGAACTTGTAAATAATTTTGAAAAATCGGGTTGAATTTTTTTTTTGCGTTTTTTCGGGTTTAATCAATGTGAAATTGTGTGAAACATGTTTTTTGAGTAAAAAAAGTTGTCGGAAAAAATTTTTTCAAAAATTGAAATATTTACCCTTTAGGAGGCTCAGAACTTAGAAAAAATTTTGAAAAATGGGTTGAAAAATTTTTTTGCGTTTTTTCGGGTTTAATCAATGTGAAATTGTGTGAAACATGTTTTTTGAGTAAAAAAAGTTGTCGGAAAAAAATTTTTTCAAAAATTGAAATTTTTACCCTTTAGGAGGCTCAGAACTTGTAAAAAATTTTGAAAAATGGGTTGAAAAATTTTTTTGCGTTTTTTCGGGTTTAATCAATGTGAAATTGTGTGAAACATGTTTTTTGAGTAAAAAAAGTTGTCGGAAAAAATTTCAAAAATTGAAATTTTTACCCTTTAGGAGGCTCAGAACTTGTAAAAAATTTTGAAAAATGGGTTGAAAAATTTTTTTGCGTTTTTTCGGGTTTAATCAATGTGAAATTGTGTGAAACATGTTTTTTGAGTAAAAAAAGTTGTCGGAAAAAATTTTTTCAAAAATTGAAATATTTACCCTTTAGGAGGCTCAGAACTTGTAAAAAAAATTTTGAAAAATGGGTTGAAAAATTTTTTTGCGTTTTTTCGGGTTTAATCAATGTGAAATTGTGTGAAACATGTTTTTTGAGTAAAAAAAGGTTTTTGGGAAAAATTTTTTCAAAAATTGAAATTTTTACCCTTTAGAGGGCTCAGAGCTTGTAAAAAATTTTGAAAAATGGGTTGAAAAATTTTTTTGCGTTTTTTCGGGTTTAATCAATGTGAAATTGTGTGAAACATGTTTTTTGAGTAAAAAAAGTTGTCGGAAAAAATTTTTTCAAAAATTGAAATATTTACCCTTTAGGAGGCTCAGAACTTGTAAAAAATTTTGAAAAATGGGTTGAAAAATTTTTTTGCGTTTTTTCGGGTTTAATCAATGTGAAATTGTGTGAAACATGTTTTTTGAGTAAAAAAAGTTGTCGGAAAAAATTTTTTCAAAAATTGAAATATTTACCCTTTAGGAGGCTCAGAACTTGTAAAAAATTTTGAAAAATGGGTTGAAAAATTTTTTTGCGTTTTTTCGGGTTTAATCAATGTGAAATTGTGTGACACATGTTTTTTGAGTAAAAAAAGTTGTCGGAAAAAAATTTTTTCAAAAATTGAAATTTTTACCCTTTAGGAGGCTCAGAACTTGTAAAAAATTTTGAAAAATGGGTTGAGAAATTTTTTTGCGTTTTTTCGGGTTTAATCAATGTAAGATTGTGTGAAACATGTTTTTTGAGTAAAAAAAGTTGTCGGAAAAAATTTTTTGAAAAATTGAAATTTTTACCCTTTAGGAGGCTCAGAACTTGTAAATAATTTTGAAAAATCGGGTTGAATTTTTTTTTGCGTTTTTTCGGGTTTAATCAATGTGAAATTGTGTGAAACATGTTTTTTGAGTAAAAAAAGTTGTCGGAAAAAATTTTTTCAAAAATTGAAATATTTACCCTTTAGGAGGCTCAGAACTTAGAAAAAATTTTGAAAAATGGGTTGAAAAATTTTTTTGCGTTTTTTCGGGTTTAATCAATGTGAAATTGTGTGAAACATGTTTTTTGAGTAAAAAAAGTTGTCGGAAAAAAATTTTTTCAAAAATTGAAATTTTTACCCTTTAGGAGGCTCAGAACTTGTAAAAAATTTTGAAAAATGGGTTGAAAAATTTTTTTGCGTTTTTTCGGGTTTAATCAATGTGAAATTGTGTGAAACATGTTTTTTGAGTAAAAAAAGTTGTCGGAAAAAATTTTTTCAAAAATTGAAATTTTTACCCTTTAGGAGGCTCAGAACTTGTAAATAATTTTGAAAAATCGGGTTGATTTTTTTTTTTGCGTTTTTTCGGGTTTAATCAATGTGAAATTGTGTGAAACATGTTTTTTGAGTAAAAAAAGTTGTCGGAAAAATTTTTTTCAAAAATTGAAATATTTACCCTTTAGGAGGCTCAGAACTTGTAAAAAATTTTGAAAAATGGGTTGAAAAATTTTTTTGCGTTTTTTCGGGTTTAATCAATGTGAAATTGTGTGAAGCATGTTTTTTGAGTAAAAAAAGTTGTCGGAAAAAAATTTTTTCAAAAATTGAAATTTTTACCCTTTAGGAGGCTCAGAACTTGTAAAAAATTTTGAAAAATGGGTTGAGAAATTTTTTTGCGTTTTTTCGGGTTTAATCAATGTAAAATTGTGTGAAACATGTTTTTTGAGTAAAAAAAGTTTTTTGGGAAAAATTTTTTCAAAAATTGAAATTTTTACCCTTTAGAGGGCTCAGAACTTGTAAAAAATTTTGAAAAATCGGGTTGATTTTTTTTTGCGTTTTTTCGGGTTTAATCAATGTGAAATTGTGTGAAACATGTTTTTTGAGTAAAAAAAGTTGTCGGAAAAAATTTTTTCAAAAATTGAAATTTTTACCCTTTAGGAGGCTCAGAACTTGTAAAAAATTTTGAAAAATGGGTTGAAAAAATTTTTTGCGATTTTCGGGTTTAATCAATGTGAAATTGTGTGAAACATGTTTTTTGAGTAAAAAAAGTTGTCGGAAAAAAATTTTTTCAAAAATTGAAATTTTTACCCTTTAGGAGGCTCAGAACTTGTAAAAAATTTTGAAAAATGGGTTGAGAAATTTTTTTGCGTTTTTTCGGGTTTAATCAATGTGAAATTGTGTGAAACATGTTTTTTGAGTAAAAAAAGTTGTCGGAAACAATTTTTTGAAAAATTGAAATTTTTACCCTTTAGGAGGCTCAGAACTTGTAAATAATTTTGAAAAATCGGGTTGAATTTTTTTTTTGCGTTTTTTCGGGTTTAATCAATGTGAAATTGTGTGAAACATGTTTTTTGAGTAAAAAAAGTTGTCGGAAAAAATTTTTTCAAAAATTGAAATATTTACCCTTTAGGAGGCTCAGAACTTGTAAAAAATTTTGAAAAATGGGTTGAAAAATTTTTTTGCGTTTTTTCGGGTTTAATCAATGTGAAATTGTGTGAAACATGTTTTTTGAGTAGAAAAAGTTGTCGGAAAAAATTTTTTCAAAAATTGAAATATTTACCCTTTAGGAGGCTCAGAACTTGTAAAAAATTTTGAAAAATGGGTTGAGAAATTTTTTTGCGTTTTTTCGGGTTTAATCAATGTGAAATTGTGTGAAACATGTTTTTTGAGTAAAAAAAGTTGTCGGAAACAATTTTTTGAAAAATTGAAATTTTTACCCTTTAGGAGGCTCAGAACTTGTAAATAATTTTGAAAAATCGGGTTGAATTTTTTTTTTGCGTTTTTTCGGGTTTAATCAATGTGAAATTGTGTGAAACATGTTTTTTGAGTAAAAAAAGTTGTCGGAAAAAATTTTTTCAAAAATTGAAATATTTACCCTTTAGGAGGCTCAGAACTTGTAAAAAATTTTGAAAAATGGGTTGAAAAATTTTTTTGCGTTTTTTCGGGTTTAATCAATGTGAAATTGTGTGAAACATGTTTTTTGAGTAGAAAAAGTTGTCGGAAAAAAATTTTTTCAAAAATTGAAATTTTTACCCTTTAGGAGGCTCAGAACTTGTAAAAAATTTTGAAAAATGGGTTGAAAAATTTTTTTGCGTTTTTTCGGGTTTAATCAATGTGAAATTGTGTGAAACATGTTTTTTGAGTAAAAAAAGTTGTCGGAAAAAATTTTTTCAAAAATTGAAATTTTTACCCTTTAGGAGGCTCAGAACTTGTAAAAAATTTTGAAAAATGGGGTTGAAAAATTTTTTTGCGTTTTTTCGGGTTTAATCAATGTGAAATTGTGTGAAACATGTTTTTTGAGTAAAAAAAGTTGTCGGAAAAAATTTTTTGAAAAATTGAAATTTTTACCCTTTAGGAGGCTCAGAACTTGTAAAAAATTTTGAAAAATGGGTTGAAAAAATTTTTTGCGTTTTTTCGGGTTTAATCAATGTGAAATTGTGTGAAACATGTTTTTTGAGTAAAAAAAGTTGTCGGAAAAAAATTTTTTCAAAAATTGAAATTTTTACCCTTTAGGAGGCTCAGAACTTGTAAAAAATTTTGAAAAATGGGTTGAGAAATTTTTTTGCGTTTTTTCGGGTTTAATCAATGTAAAATTGTGTGAAACATGTTTTTTGAGTAAAAAAAGTTGTCGGAAAAAATTTTTTGAAAAATTGAAATTTTTACCCTTTAGGAGGCTCAGAACTTGTAAATAATTTTGAAAAATCGGGTTGAATTTTTTTTTTGCGTTTTTTCGGGTTTAATCAATGTGAAATTGTGTGAAACATGTTTTTTGAGTAAAAAAAGTTGTCGGAAAAAATTTTTTCAAAAATTGAAATATTTACCCTTTAGGAGGCTCAGAACTTGTAAAAAATTTTGAAAAATGGGTTGAAAAATTTTTTTGCGTTTTTTCGGGTTTAATCAATGTGAAATTGTGTGAAACATGTTTTTTGAGTTAAAAAAGTTGTCGGAAAAAAATTTTTTCAAAAATTGAAATTTTTACCCTTTAGGAGGCTCAGAACTTGTAAAAAATTTTGAAAAATGGGTTGAAAAATTTTTTTGCGTTTTTTCGGGTTTAATCAATGTGAAATTGTGTGAAACATGTTTTTTGAGTAAAAAAAGTTGTCGGAAAAAATTTTTTCAAAAATTGAAATTTTTACCCTTTAGGAGGCTCAGAACTTGTAAAAAATTTTGAAAAATGGGGTTGAAAAATTTTGCGTTTTTTCATGTTTAATCAATGTGATATTGTGTGAAACATGTTTTTTGAGTAAAAAAAGTTGTCGGAAAAAATTTTTTGAAAAATTGAAATTTTTACCCTTTAGGAGGCTCAGAACTTGTAAATAATTTTGAAAAATCGGGTTGATTTTTTTTTTGCGTTTTTTCGGGTTTAATCAATGTGAAATTGTGTGAAAACATGTTTTTTGAGTAAAAAAAGTTGTCGGAAAAATTTTTTTCAAAAATTGAAATATTTACCCTTTAGGAGGCTCAGAACTTGTAAAAAATTTTGAAAAATGGGTTGAAAAATTTTTTTGCGTTTTTTCGGGTTTAATCAATGTGAAATTGTGTGAAACATGTTTTTTGAGTAAAAAAAGTTGTCGGAAAAAAATTTTTTCAAAAATTGAAATTTTACCCTTTAGGAGGCTCAGAACTTGTAAAAAATTTTGAAAAATGGGTTGAGAAATTTTTTTGCGTTTTTTCGGGTTTAATCAATGTGAAATTGTGTGAAACATGTTTTTTGAGTAAAAAAAGTTGTCGGAAACAATTTTTTGAAAAATTGAAATTTTTACCCTTTAGGAGGCTCAGAACTTGTAAATAATTTTGAAAAATCGGGTTGAATTTTTTTTTTGCGTTTTTTCGGGTTTAATCAATGTGAAATTGTGTGAAACATGTTTTTTGAGTAAAAAAAGTTGTCGGAAAAAATTTTTTCAAAAATTGAAATATTTACCCTTTAGGAGGCTCAGAACTTGTAAAAAATTTTGAAAAATGGGTTGAAAAATTTTTTTGCGTTTTTTCGGGTTTAGTCAATGTGAAATTGTGTGAAACATGTTTTTTGAGTAGAAAAAGTTGTCGGAAAAAATTTTTTCAAAAATTGAAATATTTACCCTTTAGGAGGCTCAGAACTTGTAAAAAATTTTGAAAAATGGGTTGAGAAATTTTTTTGCGTTTTTCGGGTTTAATCAATGTGAAATTGTGTGAAACATGTTTTTTGAGTAAAAAAAAGTTGTCGGAAACAATTTTTTGAAAAATTGAAATTTTTACCCTTTAGGAGGCTCAGAACTTGTAAATAATTTTGAAAAATCGGGTTGAATTTTTTTTTTGCGTTTTTTCGGGTTTAATCAATGTGAAATTGTGTGAAACATGTTTTTTGAGTAAAAAAAGTTGTCGGAAAAAATTTTTTCAAAAATTGAAATATTTACCCTTTAGGAGGCTCAGAACTTGTAAAAAATTTTGAAAAATGGGTTGAAAAATTTTTTTGCGTTTTTTCGGGTTTAATCAATGTGAAATTGTGTGAAACATGTTTTTTGAGTAGAAAAAGTTGTCGGAAAAAAATTTTTTCAAAAATTGAAATTTTTACCCTTTAGGAGGCTCAGAACTTGTAAAAAATTTTGAAAAATGGGTTGAAAAATTTTTTTGCGTTTTTTCGGGTTTAATCAATGTGAAATTGTGTGAAACATGTTTTTTGAGTAAAAAAAGTTGTCGGAAAAAATTTTTTCAAAAATTGAAATTTTTACCCTTTAGGAGGCTCAGAACTTGTAAAAAATTTTGAAAAATGGGGTTGAAAAATTTTTTTGCGTTTTTTCGGGTTTAATCAATGTGAAATTGTGTGAAACATGTTTTTTGAGTAAAAAAAGTTGTCGGAAAAAATTTTTGAAAAATTGAAATTTTTACCCTTTAGGAGGCTCAGAACTTGTAAAAAATTTTGAAAATGGGTTGAAAAAATTTTTTGCGTTTTTTCGGGTTTAATCAATGTGAAATTGTGTGAAACATGTTTTTTGAGTAAAAAAAGTTGTCGGAAAAAAATTTTTTCAAAAATTGAAATTTTTACCATTTAGGAGGCTCAGAACTTGTAAAAAATTTTGAAAAATGGGTTGAGAAATTTTTTTGCGTTTTTTCGGGTTTAATCAATGTAAAATTGTGTGAAACATGTTTTTTGAGTAAAAAAAGTTGTCGGAAAAAATTTTTTGAAAATTGAAATTTTTACCCTTTAGGAGGCTCAGAACTTGTAAATAATTTTGAAAAATCGGGTTGAATTTTTTTTTTGCGTTTTTTCGGGTTTAATCAATGTGAAATTGTGTGAAACATGTTTTTTGAGTAAAAAAAGTTGTCGGAAAAAATTTTTTCAAAAATTGAAATATTTACCCTTTAGGAGGCTCAGAACTTGTAAAAAATTTTGAAAAATGGGTTGAAAAATTTTTTTGCGTTTTTTCGGGTTTAATCAATGTGAAATTGTGTGAAACATGTTTTTTGAGTTAAAAAAGTTGTCGGAAAAAAATTTTTTCAAAAATTGAAATTTTTACCCTTTAGGAGGCTCAGAACTTGTAAAAAATTTTGAAAAATGGGTTGAAAAATTTTTTTGCGTTTTTTCGGGTTTAATCAATGTGAAATTGTGTGAAACATGTTTTTTGAGTAAAAAAAGTTGTCGGAAAAAATTTTTTCAAAAATTGAAATTTTTACCCTTTAGGAGGCTCAGAACTTGTAAAAAATTTTGAAAAATGGGGTTGAAAAATTTTGCGTTTTTTCATGTTTAATCAATGTGATATTGTGTGAAACATGTTTTTGAGTAAAAAAAGTTGTCGGAAAAAATTTTTTGAAAAATTGAAATTTTTACCCTTTAGGAGGCTCAGAACTTGTAAATAATTTTGAAAAATCGGGTTGATTTTTTTTTTGCGTTTTTTCGGGTTTAATCAATGTGAAATTGTGTGAAACATGTTTTTTGAGTAAAAAAAGTTGTCGGAAAAATTTTTTTCAAAAATTGAAATATTTACCCTTTAGGAGGCTCAGAACTTGTAAAAAATTTTGAAAAATGGGTTGAAAAATTTTTTTGCGTTTTTTCGGGTTTAATCAATGTGAAATTGTGTGAAACATGTTTTTTGAGTAAAAAAAGTTGTCGGAAAAAAATTTTTTCAAAAATTGAAATTTTTACCCTTTAGGAGGCTCAGAACTTGTAAAAAATTTTGAAAAATGGGTTGAGAAATTTTTTTGCGTTTTTTCGGGTTTAATCAATGTAAAATTGTGTGAAACATGTTTTTTGAGTAAAAAAAGTTTTTTGGGAAAAATTTTTTCAAAAATTGAAATTTTTACCCTTTAGAGGGCTCAGAACTTGTAAAAAATTTTGAAAAATCGGGTTGAATTTTTTTTTTGCGTTTTTTCGGGTTTAATCAATGTGAAATTGTGTGAAACATGTTTTTTGAGTAAAAAAAGTTGTCGGAAAAAATTTTTTCAAAAATTGAAATTTTTACCCTTTAGGAGGCTCAGAACTTGTAAAAAATTTTGAAAAATGGGGTTGAAAAATTTTTTTTGCGTTTTTTCGGGTTTAATCAATGTGAAATTGTGTGAAACATGTTTTTTGAGTAAAAAAAAGTTGTCGGAAAAAATTTTTTGAAAAATTGAAATTTTTACCCTTTAGGAGGCTCAGAACTTGTAAAAAATTTTGAAAAATGGGGTTGAAAAATTTTCTGCGTTGTTTCGGGTTTAATCAATGTGAAATTGTGTGAAACATGTTTTTTGAGTTAAAAAAGTTGTCGGGAAAATTTTTTCAAAAATTGAAATTTTTACCCTTTAGAGGGCTCAGAACTTGTAAAAAATTTTGAAAAATGGGGTTGAAAAATTTTTTTTGCGTTTTTTCGGGTTCAATCAATGTGAAATTGTGTGAAACATGTTTTTTGAGTAAAAAAAGTTGTCGGAAAAAATTTTTTCAAAAATTGAAATTTTTACCCTTTAGGAGGCTCAGAACTTGTAAAAAATTTTGAAAAATGGGTTGAAAAATTTTTTTGCGTTTTTTCGGGTTTAATCAATGTAAAATTGTGTGAAACATGTTTTTTGAGTAAAAAAAGTTTTTTGGGAAAAATTTTTTCAAAAATTGAAATTTTTACCCTTTAGAAGGCTCAGAACTTGTAAAAAATTTTGAAAAATCGGGTTGAATTTTTTTTTGCGTTTTTTCGGGTTTAATCAATGTGAAATTGTGTGAAACATGTTTTTTGAGTAAAAAAAGTTGTCGGAAAAAATTTTTTCAAAAATTGAAATTTTTACCCTTTAGGAGGCTCAGAACTTGTAAAAAATTTTGAAAAATGGGGTTGAAAAATTTTTGCGTTTTTTCGGGTTTAATCAATGTGAAATTGTGTGAAACATGTTTTTTGAGTAAAAAAAGTTGTCGGAAAAAATTTTTTGAAAAATTGAAATTTTTACCCTTTAGGAGGCTCAGAACTTGTAAAAAATTTTGAAAAATGGGGTTGAAAAATTTTCTGCGTTGTTTCGGGTTTAATCAATGTGAAATTGTGTGAAACATGTTTTTTGAGTTAAAAAAGTTGTCGGGAAAAATTTTTTCAAAAATTGAAATTTTTACCCTTTAGAGGGCTCAGAACTTGTAAAAAATTTTGAAAAATGGGGTTGAAAAATTTTTTTGCGTTTTTTCGGGTTCAATCAATGTGAAATTGTGTGAAACATGTTTTTTGAGTAAAAAAAGTTGTCGGAAAAAATTTTTTCAAAAATTGAAATTTTTACCCTTTAGGAGGCTCAGAACTTGTAAAAAATTTTGAAAAATGGGTTGAAAAATTTTTTTGCGTTTTTTCGGGTTTAATCAATGTAAAATTGTGTGAAACATGTTTTTTGAGTAAAAAAAGTTTTTTGGGAAAAATTTTTTCAAAAATTGAAATTTTTACCCTTTAGAGGGCTCAGAACTTGTAAAAAATTTTGAAAAATCGGGTTGAATTTTTTTTTGCGTTTTTTCGGGTTTAATCAATGTGAAATTGTGTGAAACATGTTTTTTGAGTAAAAAAGTTGTCGGAAAAAATTTTTTCAAAAATTGAAATTTTT
This sequence comes from Convolutriloba macropyga, assembly GCF_964194025.1. Classification (NCBI taxonomy): domain Eukaryota; kingdom Metazoa; phylum Xenacoelomorpha; order Acoela; family Convolutidae; genus Convolutriloba; species Convolutriloba macropyga. Next base: position 32,225 of record NC_134482.1, on the reverse strand, counting down.
ACCCTTTAGGAGGCTCAGAACTTGTAAGAAATTTTGAAAAATGGGGTTGAAAAATTTTTTTGCGTTTTTTCGGGTTTAATCAATGTGAAATTGTGTGAAACATGTTTTTTGAGTAAAAAAAGTTGTCGGAAAAAATTTGAAAAATTGAAATTTTTACCCTTTAGGAGGCTCAGAACTTGTAAGAAATTTTGAAAAATGGGGTTGAAAAATTTTTTTGCGTTTTTTCGGGTTTAATCAATGTGAAATTGTGTGAAACATGTTTTTTGAGTAAAAAAAGTTGTCGGAAAAAATTTGAAAAATTGAAATTTTTACCCTTTAGGAGGCTCAGAACTTGTAAAAAATTTTGAAAAATGGGGTTGAAAAATTTTCTGCGTTGTTTCGGGTTTAATCAATGTGAAATTGTGTGAAACATGTTTTTTGAGTTAAAAAAGTTGTCGGGAAAAATTTTTTCAAAAATTGAAATTTTTACCCTTTAGAGGGCTCAGAACTGGTAAAAAATTTTGAAAAATGGGGTTGAAAAATTTTTTTGCGTTTTTTCGGGTTCAATCAATGTGAAATTGTGTGAAACATGTTTTTTGAGTAAAAAAAGTTGTCGGAAAAAATTTGAAAAATTGAAATTTTTACCCTTTAGGAGGCTCAGAACTTGTAAAAAATTTTGAAAAATGGGGTTGAAAAATTTTCTGCGTTGTTTCGGGTTTAATCAATGTGAAATTGTGTGAAACATGTTTTTTGAGTTAAAAAAGTTGTCGGGAAAAATTTTTTCAAAAATTGAAATTTTTACCCTTTAGAGGGCTCAGAACTTGTAAAAAATTTTGAAAAATGGGTTGAAAAATTTTTTTGCGTTTTTTCGGGTTTAATCAATGTAAAATTGTGTGAAACATGTTTTTTGAGTAAAAAAAGTTTTTTGGGAAAAATTTTTTCAAAAATTGAAATTTTTACCCTTTAGAGGGCTCAGAACTTGTAAAAAATTTTGAAAAATCGGGTTGAATTTTTTTTTGCGTTTTTTCGGGTTTAATCAATGTGAAATTGTGTGAAACATGTTTTTTGAGTAAAAAAGTTGTCGGAAAAAATTTTTTCAAAAATTGAAATTTTTACCCTTTAGGAGGCTCAGAACTTGTAAGAAATTTTGAAAAATGGGGTTGAAAATTTTTTTTGCGTTTTTTCGGGTTTAATCAATGTGAAATTGTGTGAAACATGTTTTTTGAGTAAAAAAAGTTGTCGGAAAAAATTTGAAAAATTGAAATTTTTACCCTTTAGGAGGCTCAGAACTTGTAAAAAATTTTGAAAAATGGGGTTGAAAAATTTTCTGCGTTTTTTCGGGTTTAATCAATGTGAAATTGTGTGAAACATGTTTTTTGAGTTAAAAAAGTTGTCGGGAAAAATTTTTTCGAAAATTGAAATTTTTACCCTTTAGAGGGCTCAGAACTTGTAAAAAATTTTGAAAAATGGGGTTGAAAAATTTTTTTGCGTTTTTTTGGGTTTAATCAATGTAAAATTGCGTGAAACATGTTTTTTGAGTAAAAAAAGTTTTCGGGAGAAATTTTTTCAAAAATTGAAATTTTTACCCATTAGAGGGCTCAGAACTTGTAAAAAATTTTGAAAAATGGGGTTGAAAAATTTTTTTGCGTTTTTTCGGGTTTAATCAATGTGAAATTGTGTGAAACATGTTTTTTGAGTAAAAAAAGTTGTCGGAAAAAATTTTTTCAAAAATTGAAATTTTTACCCTTTAGGAGGCTCAGAGCTTGTAAAAAATTTTGAAAAATGGGGTTGAAAAATTTTTTTGCGTTTTTTCGGGTTTAATCAATGTGAAATTGTGTGAAACATGTTTTTTGAGTTAAAAAAGTTGTCGGGAAAAATTTTTTCGAAAATTGAAATTTTTACCCTTTAGAGGGCTCAGAACTTGTAAAAAATTTTGAAAAATGGGGTTGAAAAATTTTTTTGCGTTTTTTTGGGTTTAATCAATGTAAAATTGCGTGAAACATGTTTTTTGAGTAAAAAAAGTTTTCGGGAGAAATTTTTTCAAAAATTGAAATTTTTACCCATTAGAGGGCTCAGAACTTGTAAAAAATTTTGAAAAATGGGGTTGAAAAATTTTTTTGCGTTTTTTCGGGTTTAATCAATGTGAAATTGTGTGAAACATGTTTTTTGAGTAAAAAAAGTTGTCGGAAAAAATTTTTTCAAAAATTGAAATTTTTACCCTTTAGGAGGCTCAGAGCTTGTAAAAAATTTTGAAAAATGGGGTTGAAAAATTTTTTGCGTTTTTTCGGGTTTAATCAATGTGAAATTGTGTGAAACATGTTTTTTGAGTAAAAAAAGTTGTCGGAAAAAATTTTTTGAAAAATTGAAATTTTTACCCTTTAGGAGGCTCAGAACTTGTAAAAAATTTTGAAAAATGGGGTTGAAAAATTTTTTTGCGTTTTTTCGGGTTTAATCAATGTAAAATTGCGTGAAACATGTTTTTTGAGTAAAAAAAGTTGTCGGAAAAAATTTTTTTGAAAAATTGAAATTTTTACCCTTTAGGAGGCTCAGAGCTTGTAAAAAATTTTGAAAAATGGGGTTGAAAAATTTTTTTTGCGTTTTTTCGGGTTTAATCAATGTGAAATTGTGTGAAACATGTTTTTTGAGTAAAAAAAAGTTGTCGGAAAAAATTTTTTGAAAAATTGAAATTTTTACCCTTTAGGAGGCTCAGAACTTATAAAAAATTTTGAAAAATCGGGTTGAATTTTTTTTTGCGTTTTTTCGGGTTTAATCAATGTGAAATTGTGTGAAACATGTTTTTTGAGTAAAAAAAGTTGTCGGAAAAAATTTTTTCAAAAATTGAAATTTTTACCCTTTAGGAGGCTCAGAACTTGTAAAAAATTTTGAAAAATGGGGTTGAAAAATTTTTTTGCGTTTTTTCGGGTTTAATCAATGTAAAATTGCGTGAAACATGTTTTTTGAGTAAAAAAAGTTTTCGGGAAAAATTTTTTCAAAAATTGAAATTTTTACCCATTAGAGGGCTCAGAACTTGTAAAAAATTTTGAAAAATGGGGTTGAAAAATTTTTCTGCGTTTTTTCGGGTTTAATCAATGTGAAATTGTGTGAAACATGTTTTTTGAGTAAAAAAAGTTGTCGGAAAAAATTTTTTCAAAAATTGAAATTTTTACCCTTTAGGAGGCTCAGAGCTTGTAAAAAATTTTGAAAAATGGGGTTGAAAAATTTTTTTGCGTTTTTTCGGGTTTAATCAATGTGAAATTGTGTGAAACATGCTTTTTGAGTAAAAAAAGTTGTCGGAAAAAATTTTTTGAAAAATTGAAATTTTTACCCTTTAGGAGGCTCAGAACTTGTAAAAAATTTTGAAAAATCGGGTTGAATTTTTTTTTTGCGTTTTTTCGGGTTTAATCAATGTGAAATTGTGTGAAACATGTTTTTTGAGTAAAAAAAGTTGTCGGAAAAAATTTTTTCAAAAATTGAAATTTTTACCCTTTAGGAGGCTCAGAACTTGTAAAAAATTTTGAAAAATGGGGTTGAAAAATTTTCTGCGTTTTTTCGGGTTTAATCAATGTGAAATTGTGTGAAACATGTTTTTTGAGTAAAAAAAGTTGTCGGAAAAAATTTTTTGAAAAATTGAAATTTTTACCCTTTAGGAGGCTCAGAACTTGTAAAAAATTTTGAAAAATCGGGTTGAATTTTTTTTTTGCGTTTTTTCGGGTTTAATCAATGTGAAATTGTGTGAAACATGTTTTTTGAGTAAAAAAAGTTGTCGGAAAAAATTTTTTCAAAAATTGAAATTTTTTACCCTTTAGGAGGCTCAGAACTTGTAAAAAATTTTGAAAAATGGGGTTGAAAAATTTTTTTTGCGTTTTTTCGGGTTTAATCAATGTAAAATTGTGTGAAACATGTTTTTTGAGTAAAAAAAGTTTTTTGGGAAAAATTTTTTCAAAAATTGAAATTTTTACCCTTTAGAGGGCTCAGAACTTGTAAAAAATTTTGAAAAATGGGGTTGAAAAATTTTCTGCGTTTTTTCGGGTTTAATCAATGTGAAATTGTGTGAAACATGTTTTTTGAGTAAAAAAAGTTGTCGGAAAAAATTTTTTGAAAAATTGAAATTTTTACCCTTTAGGAGGCTCAGAACTTGTAAAAAATTTTGAAAAATCGGGTTGAATTTTTTTTTTGCGTTTTTTCGGGTTTAATCAATGTGAAATTGTGTGAAACATGTTTTTTGAGTAAAAAAAGTTGTCGGAAAAAATTTTTTCAAAAATTGAAATTTTTACCCTTTAGGAGGCTCAGAACTTGTAAAAAATTTTGAAAAATGGGGTTGAAAAATTTTTTTGCGTTTTTTCGGGTTTAATCAATGTAAAATTGTGTGAAACATGTTTTTTGAGTAAAAAAAGTTTTTTGGGAAAAATTTTTTCAAAAATTGAAATTTTTACCCTTTAGAGGGCTCAGAACTTGTAAAAAATTTTGAAAAATCGGGTTGATTTTTTTTTGCGTTTTTTCGGGTTTAATCAATGTGAAATTGTGTGAAACATGTTTTTTGAGAAAAAAAAGTTGTCGGAAAAAATTTTTTCAAAAATTGAAATTTTTACCCTTTAGGAGGCTCAGAACTTGTAAAAAATTTTGAAAAATCGGGTTGAATTTTTTTTTTGCGTTTTTTCGGGTTTAATCAATGTGAAATTGTGTGAAACATGTTTTTTGAGTAAAAAAAAGTTGTCGGAAAAAAATTTTTTCAAAAATTGAAATTTTTACCCTTTAGGAGGCTCAGAACTTGTAAAAAAATTTTGAAAAATGGGGTTGAAAAATTTTCTGCGTTTTTTCGGGTTTAATCAATGTGAAATTGTGTGAAACATGTTTTTTGAGTAAAAAAAGTTGTCGGAAAAAATTTTTTGAAAAATTGAAATTTTTACCCTTTAGGAGGCTCAGAACTTGTAAAAAATTTTGAAAAATCGGGTTGAATTTTTTTTTTGCGTTTTTTCGGGTTTAATCAATGTGAAATTGTGTGAAACATGTTTTTTGAGTAAAAAAAGTTGTCGGAAAAAATTTTTTCAAAAATTGAAATTTTTACCCTTTAGGAGGCTCAGAACTTGTAAAAAATTTTGAAAAATGGGGTTGAAAAATTTTTTTGCGTTTTTTCGGGTTTAATCAATGTAAAATTGTGTGAAACATGTTTTTTTGAGTAAAAAAAGTTTTTTGGGAAAAATTTTTTTCAAAAATTGAAATTTTTACCCTTTAGAGGGCTCAGAACTTGTAAAAAATTTTGAAAAATCGGGTTGATTTTTTTTTGCGTTTTTTCGGGTTTAATCAATGTGAAATTGTGTGAAACATGTTTTTTGAGTAAAAAAAGTTGTCGGAAAAAATTTTTTCAAAAATTGAAATTTTTACCCTTTATGAGGCTCAGAACTTGTAAAAAATTTTGAAAAATGGGGTTGAAAAATTTTTTTGCGTTTTTTCGCGGGTTTAATCAATGTGAAATTGTGTGAAACATGTTTTTTGAGTAAAAAAAGTTGTCGGAAAAAATTTTTTGAAAAATTGAAATTTTTACCCTTTAGGAGGCTCAGAACTTGTAAAAAAATTTTGAAAAATGGGGTTGAAAAATTTTCTGCATTTTTTCGGGTTTAATCAATGTGAAATTGTGTGAAACATGTTTTTTGAGTTAAAAAAGTTGTCGGGAAAAATTTTTTCAAAAATTGAAATTTTTACCCTTTAGTGGGCTCAGAACTTGTAAAAAATTTTGAAAAATGGGGTTGAAAAATTTTTTTGCGTTTTTTCGGGTTTAATCAATGTAAAATTGCGTGAAATATGTTTTTTGAGTAAAAAAAGTTTTCGGGAAAATTTTTTTCAAAAATTGAAATTTTTACCCTTTAGAGGGCTCAGAACTTGTAAAAAATTTTGAAAAATGGGGTTGAAAAATTTTTTTGCGTTTTTTCGGGTTTAATCAATGTGAAATTGTGTGAAACATGTTTTTTGAGAAAAAAAAGTTGTCGGAAAAAATTTTTTCAAAAATTGAAATTTTTAGCCTTTAGAGGGCTCAGAACTTGTAAAAAATTTTGAAAAATGGGGTTGAAAAATTTTTTTGCGTTTTTTCGGGTTTAATCAATGTGAAATTGTGTGAAACATGTTTTTTGAGTAAAAAAAGTTGTCGGAAAAAATTTTTTCAAAAATAGAAATTTTTACCCTTTAGGAGGCTCAGAACTTGTAAAAAATTTTGAAAAATGGGGTTGAAAAATTTTCTGCGTTTTTTCGGGTTTAATCAATGTGAAATTGTGTGAAACATGTTTTTTGAGTAAAAAAAGTTGTCGGAAAAAATTTTTTGAAAAATTGAAATTTTTACCCTTTAGGAGGCTCAGAACTTGTAAAAAATTTTGAAAAATCGGGTTGAATTTTTTTTTTGCGTTTTTTCGGGTTTAATCAATGTGAAATTGTGTGAAACATGTTTTTTGAGTAAAAAAAGTTGTCGGAAAAAATTTTTTCAAAAATTGAAATTTTTACCCTTTAGGAGGCTCAGAACTTGTAAAAAATTTTGAAAAATGGGGTTGAAAAATTTTTTTGCGTTTTTTCGGGTTTAATCAATGTAAAATTGTGTGAAACATGTTTTTTGAGTAAAAAAAGTTTTTTGGGAAAAATTTTTTCAAAAATTGAAATTTTTACCCTTTAGAGGGCTCAGAACTTGTAAAAAATTTTGAAAAATCGGGTTGATTTTTTTTTGCGTTTTTTCGGGTTTAATCAATGTGAAATTGTGTGAAACATGTTTTTTGAGTAAAAAAAGTTGTCGGAAAAAATTTTTTCAAAAATTGAAATTTTTACCCTTTATGAGGCTCAGAACTTGTAAAAAATTTTGAAAAATGGGGTTGAAAAATTTTTTTTGCGTTTTTTCGGGTTTAATCAATGTGAAATTGTGTGAAACATGTTTTTTGAGTAAAAAAAGTTGTCGGAAAAAATTTTTTGAAAAATTGAAATTTTTACCCTTTAGGAGGCTCAGAACTTGTAAAAAATTTTGAAAAATGGGGTTGAAAAATTTTCTGCATTTTTTCGGGTTTAATCAATGTGAAATTGTGTGAAACATGTTTTTTGAGTTAAAAAAGTTGTCGGGAAAAATTTTTTCAAAAATTGAAATTTTTACCCTTTAGTGGGCTCAGAACTTGTAAAAAATTTTGAAAAATGGGGTTGAAAAATTTTTTTGCGTTTTTTCGGGTTTAATCAATGTAAAATTGCGTGAAATATGTTTTTTGAGTAAAAAAAGTTTTCGGGAAAATTTTTTTCAAAAATTGAAATTTTTACCCTTTAGAGGGCTCAGAACTTGTAAAAAATTTTGAAAAATGGGGTTGAAAAATTTTTTTGCGTTTTTTCGGGTTTAATCAATGTGAAATTGTGTGAAACATGTTTTTTGAGAAAAAAAAGTTGTCGGAAAAAATTTTTTCAAAAATTGAAATTTTTAGCCTTTAGAGGGCTCAGAACTTGTAAAAAATTTTGAAAAATGGGGTTGAAAAATTTTTTTGCGTTTTTTCGGGTTTAATCAATGTGAAATTGTGTGAAACATGTTTTTTGAGTAAAAAAAGTTGTCGGAAAAAATTTTTTCAAAAATAGAAATTTTTACCCTTTAGGAGGCTCAGAACTTGTAAAAAATTTTGAAAAATGGTGTTGAAAAATTTTTTTGCGTTTTTTCGAGTTTAATCAATGTGAAATTGTGTGAAACATGTTTTTTGAGTAAAAAAAGTTGTCGGAAAAAATTTTTTCAAAAATTGAAATTTTTACCCTTTAGGAGGCTCAGAACTTGTAAAAAATTTTGAAAAATGGGGTTGAAAAATTTTGCGTTTTTTCGGGTTTAATCAATGTAAAATTGCGTGAAATATGTTTTTTGAGTAAAAAAAGTTTTCGGGAAAATTTTTTTCAAAAATTGAAATTTTTACCCTTTAGAGGGCTCAGAACTTGTAAAAAATTTTGAAAAATGGGGTTGAAAAATTTTTTTGCGTTTTTTCGGGTTTAATCAATGTGAAATTGTGTGAAACATGTTTTTTGAGAAAAAAGTTGTCGGAAAAAATTTTTTCAAAAATTGAAATTTTTAGCCTTTAGAGGGCTCAGAACTTGTAAAAAATTTTGAAAAATGGGGTTGAAAAATTTTTTTGCGTTTTTTCGGGTTTAATCAATGTGAAATTGTGTGAAACATGTTTTTTGAGTAAAAAAAAGTTGTCGGAAAAAATTTTTTCAAAAATTGAAATTTTTACCCTTTAGGAGGCTCAGAACTTGTAAAAAATTTTGAAAAATGGGGTTGAAAATTTTTTTTGCGTTTTTTCGGGTTTAATCAATGTGAAATTGTGTGAAACATGTTTCTTGAGTAAAAAAAGTTGTCGGAAAAAATTTTTTGAAAAATTGAAATTTTTACCCTTTAGGAGGCTCAGAACTTGTAAAAAATTTTGAAAAATGGGGTTGAAAAATTTTCTGCGTTTTTTCGGGTTTAATCAATGTGAAATTGTGTGAAACATGTTTTTTGAGTTAAAAAAGTTGCCGGGAAAAATTTTTTCAAAAATTGAAATTTTTACTCTTTAGAGGGCTCAGAACTTGTAAAAAATTTTGAAAAATGGGGTTGAATTTTTTTTTTGCGTTTTTTCGGGTTTAATCAATGTGAAATTGTGTGAAACATGTTTTTTGAGTAAAAAAGCTGTCGGAAAATTTTTCAAAAATTGAAATTTTTACCCTTTAGAGGGCTCAGAACTTGTAAAAAATTTTGAAAAATGGGGTTGAAAAATTTTTTTGCGTTTTTTTCGGGTTTAATCAATGTGAAATTGTGTGAAACATGTTTTTTGAGAAAAAAAAGTTGTCCGAAAAAATTTTTTCAAAAATTGAAATTTTTAGCCTTTAGAGGGCTCAGAACTTGTAAAAAATTTTGAAAAATGGGGTTGAAAAATTTTTTTTGCGTTTTTTCGGGTTTAATCAATGTGAAATTGTGTGAAACATGTTTTTTGAGTAAAAAAAGTTGTCGGAAAAAATTTTTTCAAAAATTGAAATTTTTACCCTTTAGGAGGCTCAGAACTTGTAAAAAATATTGAAAAATGGGGTTGAAAAATTTTCTGCGTTTTTTCGGGTTTAATCAATGTGAAATTGTGTGAAACATGTTTTTTGAGTTAAAAAAGTTGCCGGGAAAAATTTTTTCAAAAATTGAAATTTTTACTCTTTAGAGGGCTCAGAACTTGTAAAAAATTTTGAAAAATGGGGTTGAATTTTTTTTTGCGTTTTTTCGGGTTTAATCAATGTGAAATTGTGTGAAACATGTTTTTTGAGTAAAAAAGCTGTCGGAAAATTTTTCAAAAATTGAAATTTTTACCCTTTAGGAGGCTCAGAACTTGTAAAAAATTTTGAAAAATGGGGTTGAAAAAATTTTTTTGCGTTTTTTCGGGTTTAATCAATGTGAAATTGTGTGAAACATGTTTTTTGAGTAAAAAAAGTTTTCGGAAAAAATTTTTTCAAAAATTGAAATTTTTACCCTTTAGAGGGCTCAGAACTTGTAAAAAATTTTGAAAAATGGGGTTGAAAAATTTTTTTGCGTTTTTTCGGGTTTAGTCAATGTGAAATTGTGTGAAACATGTTTTTTGAGTAAAAAAAGTTGTCGGAAAAAATTTTTTCAAAAATTGAAATTTTTACCCTTTAGGAGGCAGAGAACTTGTAAAAAATTTTGAAAAATGGGGTTGAAAATTTTTTTTGCGTTTTTTCGGGTTTAATCAATGTGAAATTGTGTGAAACATGTTTTTTGAGTTAAAAAAGTTGTCGGGAAAAATTTTTTCAAAAATTGAAATTTTTACCCTTTAGAGGGCTCAGAACTTGTAAAAAATTTTGAAAAATGGGGTTGAATTTTTTTTTGCGTTTTTTCGGGTTTAATCAATGTGAAATTGTGTGAAACATGTTTTTTGAGTAAAAAAAGCTGTCGGAAAATTTTTCAAAAATTGAAATTTTTACCCTTTAGGAGGCTCAGAACTTGTAAAAAATTTTGAAAAATGGGGTTGAAAAAATTTTTTGCGTTTTTTCGGGTTTAATCAATGTGAAATTGTGTGAAACATGTTTTTTGAGTAAAAAAAGTTGTTGGAAAAAATTTTTTCAAAAATTGAAATTTTTACCCTTTAGAGGGCTCAGAACTTGTAAAAAATTTTGAAAAATGGGGTTGAAAAATTTTTTTGCGTTTTTTCGGGTTTAATCAATGTAAAATTGCGTGAAACATGTTTTTTGAGTAAAAAAAGTTTTCGGAAAAAATTTTTTCAAAAATTGAAATTTTTACCCTTTAGAGGGCTCAGAACTTGTAAAAAATTTTGAAAAATGGGGTTGAAAAACTTTTTTGCGTTTTTTCGGGTTTAATCAATGTGAAATTGTGTGAAACATGTTTTTTGAGTAAAAAAAGTTGTCGGAAAAAATTTTTTCAAAAATTGAAATTTTTACCCTTTAGGAGGCAGAGAACTTGTAAAAAATTTTGAAAAATGGGGTTGAAAATTTTTTTTGCGTTTTTTCGGGTTTAATCAATGTGAAATTGTGTGAAACATGTTTTTTGAGTTAAAAAAGTTGTCGGGAAAAATTTTTTCAAAAATTGAAATTTTTACCCTTTAGAGGGCTCAGAACTTGTAAAAAATTTTGAAAAATGGGGTTGAATTTTTTTTTGCGTTTTTTCGGGTTTAATCAATGTGAAATTGTGTGAAACATGTTTTTTGAGTAAAAAAAGCTGTCGGAAAAAATTTTTCAAAAATTGAAATTTTTACCCTTTAGAGGGCTCAGAACTTGTAAAAAATTTTGAAAAATGGGGTTGAAAAATTTTTTTGCGTTTTTTCGGGTTTAATCAATGTAAAATTGCGTGAAACATGTTTTTTGAGTAAAAAAAGTTTTCGGAAAAAATTTTTTCAAAAATTGAAATTTTTACCCTTTAGAGGGCTCAGAACTTGTAAAAAATTTTGAAAAATGGGGTTGAAAAACTTTTTTGCGTTTTTTCGGGTTTAATCAATGTGAAATTGTGTGAAACATGTTTTTTGAGTAAAAAAAGTTGTCGGAAAAAATTTTTTCAAAAATTGAAATTTTTACCCTTTAGGAGGCAGAGAACTTGTAAAAAATTTTGAAAAATGGGGTTGAAAATTTTTTTTGCGTTTTTTCGGGTTTAATCAATGTGAAATTGTGTGAAACATGTTTTTTGAGTTAAAAAAGTTGTCGGGAAAAATTTTTTCAAAAATTGAAATTTTTACCCTTTAGAGGGCTCAGAACTTGTAAAAAATTTTGAAAAATGGGGTTGAATTTTTTTTTGCGTTTTTTCGGGTTTAATCAATGTGAAATTGTGTGAAACATGTTTTTTGAGTAAAAAAAGCTGTCGGAAAAAATTTTTCAAAAATTGAAATTTTTACCCTTTAGGAGGCTCAGAACTTGTAAAAAATTTTGAAAAATGGGGTTGAAAAATTTTTTTGCGTTTTTTCGGGTTTAATCAATGTGAAATTGTGTGAAACATGTTTCTTGAGTAAAAAAAGTTGTCGGAAAAAATTTTTTGAAAAATTGAAATTTTTACCCTTTAGGAGGCTCAGAACTTGTAAAAAATTTTGAAAAATGGGGTTGAAAAATTTTCTGCGTTTTTTCGGGTTTAATCAATGTGAAATTGTGTGAAACATGTTTTTTGAGTTAAAAAAGTTGCCGGGAAAAATTTTTTCAAAAATTGAAATTTTTACCCTTTAGAGGGCTCAGAACTTGTAAAAAATTTTGAAAAATGGGGTTGAATTTTTTTTTGCGTTTTTTCGGGTTTAATCAATGTGAAATTGTGTGAAACATGTTTTTTGAGTAAAAAAAGCTGTCGGAAAAAATTTTTCAAAAATTGAAATTTTTACCCTTTAGGAGGCTCAGAACTTGTAAAAAATTTTGAAAAATGGGGTTGAAAAATTTTTTTGCGTTTTTTCGGGTTTAATCAATGTGAAATTGTGTGAAACATGTTTCTTGAGTAAAAAAAGTTGTCGGAAAAAATTTTTTGAAAAATTGAAATTTTTACCCTTTAGGAGGCTCAGAACTTGTAAAAAATTTTGAAAAATGGGGTTGAATTTTTTTTTGCGTTTTTTCGGGTTTAATCAATGTGAAATTGTGTGAAACATGTTTTTTGAGTAAAAAAAGCTGTCGGAAAAAATTTTTCAAAAATTGAAATTTTTACCCTTTAGGAGGCTCAGAACTTGTAAAAAATTTTGAAAAATGGGGTTGAAAAATTTTTTTGCGTTTTTTCGGGTTTAATCAATGTGAAATTGTGTGAAACATGTTTCTTGAGTAAAAAAAGTTGTCGGAAAAAATTTTTTGAAAAATTGAAATTTTTACCCTTTAGGAGGCTCAGAACTTGTAAAAAATTTTGAAAAATGGGGTTGAAAAATTTTCTGCGTTTTTTCGGGTTTAATCAATGTGAAATTGTGTGAAACATGTTTTTTGAGTTAAAAAAGTTGCCGGGAAAAATTTTTTCAAAAATTGAAATTTTTACCCTTTAGAGGGCTCAGAACTTGTAAAAAATTTTGAAAAATGGGGTTGAATTTTTTTTTGCGTTTTTTCGGGTTTAATCAATGTGAAATTGTGTGAAACATGTTTTTTGAGTAAAAAAAGCTGTCGGAAAAAATTTTTCAAAAATTGAAATTTTTACCCTTTAGGAGGCTCAGAACTTGTAAAAAATTTTGAAAAATGGGGTTGAAAAATTTTTTTGCGTTTTTTCGGGTTTAATCAATGTGAAATTGTGTGAAACATGTTTCTTGAGTAAAAAAAGTTGTCGGAAAAAATTTTTTGAAAAATTGAAATTTTTACCCTTTAGGAGGCTCAGAACTTGTAAAAAATTTTGAAAAATGGGGTTGAAAAATTTTCTGCGTTTTTTCGGGTTTAATCAATGTGAAATTGTGTGAAACATGTTTTTTGAGTTAAAAAAGTTGCCGGGAAAAATTTTTTCAAAAATTGAAATTTTTACTCTTTAGAGGGCTCAGAACTTGTAAAAAATTTTGAAAAATGGGGTTGAATTTTTTTTTGCGTTTTTTCGGGTTTAATCAATGTGAAATTGTGTGAAACATGTTTTTTGAGTAAAAAAGCTGTCGGAAAATTTTTCAAAAATTGAAATTTTTACCCTTTAGGAGGCTCAGAACTTGTAAAAAATTTTGAAAAATGGGGTTGAAAAAATTTTTTGCGTTTTTTCGGGTTTAATCAATGTGAAATTGTGTGAAACATGTTTTTTGAGTAAAAAAGTTTTCGGAAAAAATTTTTTCAAAAATTGAAATTTTTACCCTTTAGAGGGCTCAGAACTTGTAAAAAATTTTGAAAAATGGGGTTGAAAAATTTTTTTGCGTTTTTTCGGGTTTAGTCAATGTGAAATTGTGTGAAACATGTTTTTTGAGTAAAAAAAGTTGTCGGAAAAAATTTTTTCAAAAATTGAAATTTTTACCCTTTAGGAGGCAGAGAACTTGTAAAAAATTTTGAAAAATGGGGTTGAAAATTTTTTTTGCGTTTTTTCGGGTTTAATCAATGTGAAATTGTGTGAAACATGTTTTTTGAGTTAAAAAAGTTGTCGGGAAAAATTTTTTCAAAAATTGAAATTTTTACCCTTTAGAGGGCTCAGAACTTGTAAAAAATTTTGAAAAATGGGGTTGAATTTTTTTTTGCGTTTTTTCGGGTTTAATCAATGTGAAATTGTGTGAAACATGTTTTTTGAGTAAAAAAAGCTGTCGGAAAATTTTTCAAAAATTGAAATTTTTACCCTTTAGGAGGCTCAGAACTTGTAAAAAATTTTGAAAAATGGGGTTGAAAAAATTTTTTGCGTTTTTTCGGGTTTAATCAATGTGAAATTGTGTGAAACATGTTTTTTGAGTAAAAAAAGTTGTTGGAAAAAATTTTTTCAAAAATTGAAATTTTTACCCTTTAGAGGGCTCAGAACTTGTAAAAAATTTTGAAAAATGGGGTTGAAAAATTTTTTTGCGTTTTTTCGGGTTTAATCAATGTAAAATTGCGTGAAACATGTTTTTTGAGTAAAAAAAGTTTTCGGAAAAAATTTTTTCAAAAATTGAAATTTTTACCCTTTAGAGGGCTCAGAACTTGTAAAAAATTTTGAAAAATGGGGTTGAAAAACTTTTTTGCGTTTTTTCGGGTTTAATCAATGTGAAATTGTGTGAAACATGTTTTTTGAGTAAAAAAAGTTGTCGGAAAAAATTTTTTCAAAAATTGAAATTTTTACCCTTTAGGAGGCAGAGAACTTGTAAAAAATTTTGAAAAATGGGGTTGAAAATTTTTTTTGCGTTTTTTCGGGTTTAATCAATGTGAAATTGTGTGAAACATGTTTTTTGAGTTAAAAAAGTTGTCGGGAAAAATTTTTTCAAAAATTGAAATTTTTACCCTTTAGAGGGCTCAGAACTTGTAAAAAATTTTGAAAAATGGGGTTGAATTTTTTTTTGCGTTTTTTCGGGTTTAATCAATGTGAAATTGTGTGAAACATGTTTTTTGAGTAAAAAAAGCTGTCGGAAAAAATTTTTCAAAAATTGAAATTTTTACCCTTTAGGAGGCTCAGAACTTGTAAAAAATTTTGAAAAATGGGGTTGAAAAATTTTTTTGCGTTTTTTCGGGTTTAATCAATGTGAAATTGTGTGAAACATGTTTTTTGAGTAAAAAAAGTTGTTGGAAAAAATTTTTTCAAAAAATATAAATTTTTACCCTTTAGAGGGCTCAGAACTTGTAAAAAATTTTGAAAAATGGGGTTGAAAAATTTTTTTGCGTTTTTTCGGGTTTAATCAATGTAAAATTGCGTGAAACATGTTTTTTGAGTAAAAAAAGTTTTCGGGAAAAATTTTTTCAAAAATTGAAATTTTTACCCTTTAGAGGGCTCAGAACTTAAAAAAAATTTTGAAAAATGGGGTTGAAAAATTTTTTTGCGTTTTTTCGGGTTTAATCAATGTGAAATTGTGTGAAACATGTTTTTTGAGAAAAAAAAGTTGTCGGAAAAAATTTTTTTCAAAAATTGAAATTTTTACCCTTTAGAGGGCTCAGATCTTGTAAAAAATTTTGAAAAATGGGGTTGAAAAATTTTTTTGCGTTTTTTCGGGTTTAATCAATGTGAAATTGTGTGAAACATGTTTTTTGAGTAAAAAGTTGTCGGAAAAAATTTTTTCAAAAATTGAAATTTTTACCCTTTAGAGGGCTCAGAACTTGTAAAAAATTTTGAAAAATGGGGTTGAAAAATTTTTTTGCGTTTTTTCGGGTTTAATCAATGTAAAATTGCGTGAAACATGTTTTTTGAGTAAAAAAAGTTTTCGGGAAAAATTTTTTCAAAAATTGAAATTTTTACCCTTTAGAGGGCTCAGAACTTAAAAAAATTTTTGAAAAATGGGGTTGAAAAATTTTTGCGTTTTTTCGGGTTTAATCAATGTGAAATTGTGTGAAACATGTTTTTTGAGTAAAAAAAGTTGTTGGAAAAAATTTTTTCAAAAAATATAAATTTTTACCCTTTAGAGGGCTCAGAACTTGTAAAAAATTTTGAAAAATGGGGTTGAAAAATTTTTTTGCGTTTTTTCGGGTTTAATCAATGTAAAATTGCGTGAAACATGTTTTTTGAGTAAAAAAAGTTGTCGGAAAAAATTTTTTCAAAAATTGAAATTTTTACCCTTTAGGAGGCAGAGAACTTGTAAAAAATTTTGAAAAATGGGGTTGAAAATTTTTTTTTGCGTTTTTTCGGGTTTAATCAATGTGAAATTGTGTGAAACATGTTTTTTGAGTTAAAAAAGTTGTCGGGAAAAATTTTTTCAAAAATTGAAATTTTTACCCTTTAGAGGGCTCAGAACTTGTAAAAAATTTTGAAAAATGGGGTTGAATTTTTTTTTGCGTTTTTTCGGGTTTAATCAATGTGAAATTGTGTGAAACATGTTTTTTGAGTAAAAAAAGCTGTCGGAAAAAATTTTTCAAAAATTGAAATTTTTACCCTTTAGGAGGCTCAGAACTTGTAAAAAATTTTGAAAAATGGGGTTGAAAAATTTTTTTGCGTTTTTTCGGGTTTAATCAATGTGAAATTGTGTGAAACATGTTTTTTGAGTAAAAAAAGTTGTTGGAAAAAATTTTTTCAAAAAATATAAATTTTTACCCTTTAGAGGGCTCAGAACTTGTAAAAAATTTTGAAAAATGGGGTTGAAAAATTTTTTTGCGTTTTTTCGGGTTTAATCAATGTAAAATTGCGTGAAACATGTTTTTTGAGTAAAAAAAGTTTTCGGGAAAAATTTTTTCAAAAATTGAAATTTTTACCCTTTAGAGGGCTCAGAACTTAAAAAAAATTTTGAAAAATGGGGTTGAAAAATTTTTTTGCGTTTTTTCGGGTTTAATCAATGTGAAATTGTGTGAAACATGTTTTTTGAGAAAAAAAAGTTGTCGGAAAAAATTTTTTTCAAAAATTGAAATTTTTACCCTTTAGAGGGCTCAGATCTTGTAAAAAATTTTGAAAAATGGGGTTGAAAAATTTTTTTGCGTTTTTTCGGGTTTAATCAATGTGAAATTGTGTGAAACATGTTTTTTGAGTAAAAAGTTGTCGGAAAAAATTTTTTCAAAAATTGAAATTTTTACCCTTTAGAGGGCTCAGAACTTGTAAAAAATTTTGAAAAATGGGGTTGAAAAATTTTTTTGCGTTTTTTCGGGTTTAATCAATGTAAAATTGCGTGAAACATGTTTTTTGAGTAAAAAAAGTTTTCGGGAAAAATTTTTTCAAAAATTGAAATTTTTACCCTTTAGAGGGCTCAGAACTTAAAAAAAATTTTGAAAAATGGGGTTGAAAAATTTTTGCGTTTTTTCGGGTTTAATCAATGTGAAATTGTGTGAAACATGTTTTTTGAGTAAAAAAAGTTGTTGGAAAAAATTTTTTCAAAAAATATAAATTTTTACCCTTTAGAGGGCTCAGAACTTGTAAAAAATTTTGAAAAATGGGGTTGAAAAATTTTTTTGCGTTTTTTCGGGTTTAATCAATGTAAAATTGCGTGAAACATGTTTTTTGAGTAAAAAAAGTTTTCGGGAAAAATTTTTTCAAAAATTGAAATTTTTACCCTTTAGAGGGCTCAGAACTTAAAAAAAATTTTGAAAAATGGGGTTGAAAAATTTTTTTGCGTTTTTTCGGGTTTAATCAATGTGAAATTGTGTGAAACATGTTTTTTGAGAAAAAAAAGTTGTCGGAAAAAATTTTTTTCAAAAATTGAAATTTTTACCCTTTAGAGGGCTCAGATCTTGTAAAAAATTTTGAAAAATGGGGTTGAAAAATTTTTTTGCGTTTTTTCGGGTTTAATCAATGTGAAATTGTGTGAAACATGTTTTTTGAGTAAAAAGTTGTCGGAAAAAATTTTTTCAAAAATTGAAATTTTTACCCTTTAGAGGGCTCAGAACTTGTAAAAAATTTTGAAAAATGGGGTTGAAAAATTTTTTTGCGTTTTTTCGGGTTTAATCAATGTAAAATTGCGTGAAACATGTTTTTTGAGTAAAAAAAGTTTTCGGGAAAAATTTTTTCAAAAATTGAAATTTTTACCCTTTAGAGGGCTCAGAACTTAAAAAAAATTTTGAAAAATGGGGTTGAAAAATTTTTGCGTTTTTTCGGGTTTAATCAATGTGAAATTGTGTGAAACATGTTTTTTGAGTAAAAAAAGTTGTCGGAAAAAATTTTTTCAAAAATTGAAATTTTTACCCTTTAGGAGGCAGAGAACTTGTAAAAAATTTTGAAAAATGGGGTTGAAAATTTTTTTTGCGTTTTTTCGGGTTTAATCAATGTGAAATTGTGTGAAACATGTTTTTTGAGTAAAAAAAGTTGTCGGAAAAAATTTTTTGAAAAATTGAAATTTTTACCCTTTAGGAGGCTCAGAACTTGTAAAAAATTTTGAAAAATGGGGTTGAAAAATTTTCTGCGTTTTTTCGGGTTTAATCAATGTGAAATTGTGTGAAACATGTTTTTTGAGTTAAAAAAGTTGTCGGGAAAAATTTCAAAAATTGAAATTTTTACCCTTTAGAGGGCTCAGAACTTGTAAAAAA
Source organism: Convolutriloba macropyga (assembly GCF_964194025.1). Classification (NCBI taxonomy): domain Eukaryota; kingdom Metazoa; phylum Xenacoelomorpha; order Acoela; family Convolutidae; genus Convolutriloba; species Convolutriloba macropyga. The sequence continues at coordinate 14,246 of NC_134482.1, read as the reverse complement.
TTTTGAAAAATGGGGTTGAATTTTTTTTTGCGTTTTTTCGGGTTTAATCAATGTGAAATTGTGTGAAACATGTTTTTTGAGTAAAAAAAGCTGTCGGAAAAAATTTTTCAAAAATTGAAATTTTTACCCTTTAGGAGGCTCAGAACTTGTAAAAAATTTTGAAAAATGGGGTTGAAAAATTTTTTTGCGTTTTTTCGGGTTTAATCAATATGAAATTGTGTGAAACATGTTTTTTGAGTAAAAAAAGTTGTTGGAAAAAATTTTTTCAAAAATTGAAATTTTTACCCTTTAGAGGGCTCAGAACTTGTAAAAAATTTTGAAAAATGGGGTTGAAAAATTTTTTTGCGTTTTTTCGGGTTTAATCAATGTAAAATTGCGTGAAACATGTTTTTTGAGTAAAAAAAGTTTTCGGGAAAAATTCTTTCAAAAATTGAAATTTTTACCCTTTTGTCGGAAAAATTTTTTTTCAAAAATTGAAATTTTTACCCTTTAGAGGGCTCAGAACTTGTGAAAAATTTTGAAAAATGGGGTTGAAAAATTTTTTTGCGTTTTTTCGGGTTTAATCAATGTGAAATTGTGTGAAACATGTTTTTTGAGTAAAAAGTTGTCGGAAAAAATTTTTTCAAAAATTGAAATTTTTACCCTTTAGGAGGCTCAGAACTTGTAAAAAATTTTGAAAAATGGGGTTGAAAAATTTTTTTGCGTTTTTTCGGGTTTAGTCAATGTGAAATTGTGTGAAACGTGTTTTTTGAGTAAAAAAAGTTGTCGGAAAAAATTTTTTGAAAAATTGAAATTTTTACCCTTTAGGAGGCTCAGAACTTGTAAAAAAATTTGAAAAATGGGGTTGAAAAATTTTCTGCGTTTTTTCGGGTTTAATCAATGTGTAATTGTGTGAAACATGTTTTTTTTAGTAAAAAAAGTTGTTGGAAAAAATTTTTTGAAAAATTGAAATTTTTACCCTTTAGGAGGCTCATAACTTGTAAAAAATTTTGAAAAATGGGGTTGAATTTTTTTTTGCGTTTTTTCGGGTTTAATCAATGTGAAATTGTGTGAAACATGTTTTTTGAGTAAAAAAAGTTGTCGGAAAAAATTTTTCAAAAACTGAAATTTTTACCCTTTAGGAGGCTCTGAACTTGTAAAAAATTTTGAAAAATGGGGTTGAATTTTTTTTTGCGTTTTTTCGGGTTTAATCAATGTGAAATTGTGTGAAACATGTTTTTTGAGTAAAAAAAGCTGTCGGAAAAAATTTTTCAAAAATTGAAATTTTTACCCTTTAGGAGGCTCAGAACTTGTAAAAAATTTTGAAAAATGGGTTGAAAAATTTTTTTGCGTTTTTTCGGGTTTAATCAATGTGAAATTGCGTGAAACATGTTTTTTGAGTAAAAAAAGTTTTCGGGAAAAATTTTTTCAAAAATTGAAATTTTTACCCTTTAGGAGGCTCAGAACTTGTAAAAAATTTTGAAAAATGGGGTTGAAAAATTTTTTTGCGTTTTTTCGGGTTTAATCAATGTGAAATTGTGTGAAACATGTTTTTTGAGTAAAAAAAGTTGTTGGAAAAAATTTTTTCAAAAATTGAAATTTTTACCCTTTAGAGGGCTCAGAACTTGTAAAAAATTTTGAAAAATGGGGTTGAAAAATTTTTTTGCGTTTTTTCGGGTTTAATCAATGTGAAATTGTGTGAAACATGTTTTTTGAGTAAAAAAAGTTGTCGGAAAAAATTTTTTCAAAAATTGAAATTTTTACCCTTTAGGAGGCAGAGAACTTGTAAAAAATTTTGAAAAATGGGGTTGAAAATTTTTTTTGCGTTTTTTCGGGTTTAATCAATGTGAAATTGTGTGAAACATGTTTTTTGAGTAAAAAAAGTTGTCGGAAAAAATTTTTTGAAAAATTGAAATTTTTACCCTTTAGGAGGCTCAGAACTTGTAAAAAATTTTGAAAAATGGGGTTGAAAAATTTTCTGCGTTTTTTCGGGTTTAATCAATGTGAAATTGTGTGAAACATGTTTTTTGAGTTAAAAAAGTTGTCGGGAAAAATTTCAAAAATTGAAATTTTTACCCTTTAGAGGGCTCAGAACTTGTAAAAAATTTTGAAAAATGGGGTTGAATTTTTTTTTGCGTTTTTTCGGGTTTAATCAATGTGAAATTGTGTGAAACATGTTTTTTGAGTAAAAAAAGCTGTCGGAAAAAATTTTTCAAAAATTGAAATTTTTACCCTTTAGGAGGCTCAGAACTTGTAAAAAATTTTGAAAAATGGGGTTGAAAAATTTTTTTGCGTTTTTTCGGGTTTAATCAATATGAAATTGTGTGAAACATGTTTTTTGAGTAAAAAAAGTTGTTGGAAAAAATTTTTTCAAAAATTGAAATTTTTACCCTTTAGAGGGCTCAGAACTTGTAAAAAATTTTGAAAAATGGGGTTGAAAAATTTTTTTGCGTTTTTTCGGGTTTAATCAATGTAAAATTGCGTGAAACATGTTTTTTGAGTAAAAAAAGTTTTCGGGAAAAATTTTTTCAAAAATTGAAATTTTTACCCTTTTGTCGGAAAAATTTTTTTTCAAAAATTGAAATTTTTACCCTTTAGAGGGCTCAGAACTTGTGAAAAATTTTGAAAAATGGGGTTGAAAAATTTTTTTGCGTTTTTTCGGGTTTAATCAATGTGAAATTGTGTGAAACATGTTTTTTGAGTAAAAAGTTGTCGGAAAAAATTTTTTCAAAAATTGAAATTTTTACCCTTTAGGAGGCTCAGAACTTGTAAAAAATTTTGAAAAATGGGGTTGAAAAATTTTTTTGCGTTTTTTCGGGTTTAGTCAATGTGAAATTGTGTGAAACGTGTTTTTTGAGTAAAAAAAGTTGTCGGAAAAAATTTTTTGAAAAATTGAAATTTTTACCCTTTAGGAGGCTCAGAACTTGTAAAAAATTTTGAAAAATGGGGTTGAAAAATTTTCTGCGTTTTTTCGGGTTTAATCAATGTGAAATTGTGTGAAACATGTTTTTTGAGTTAAAAAAGTTGTCGGGAAAAATTTCAAAAATTGAAATTTTTACCCTTTAGAGGGCTCAGAACTTGTAAAAAATTTTGAAAAATGGGGTTGAATTTTTTTTTGCGTTTTTTCGGGTTTAATCAATGTGAAATTGTGTGAAACATGTTTTTTGAGTAAAAAAAGCTGTCGGAAAAAATTTTTCAAAAATTGAAATTTTTACCCTTTAGGAGGCTCAGAACTTGTAAAAAATTTTGAAAAATGGGGTTGAAAAATTTTTTTGCGTTTTTTCGGGTTTAATCAATATGAAATTGTGTGAAACATGTTTTTTGAGTAAAAAAAGTTGTTGGAAAAAATTTTTTCAAAAATTGAAATTTTTACCCTTTAGAGGGCTCAGAACTTGTAAAAAATTTTGAAAAATGGGGTTGAAAAATTTTTTTGCGTTTTTTCGGGTTTAATCAATGTAAAATTGCGTGAAACATGTTTTTTGAGTAAAAAAAGTTTTCGGGAAAAATTTTTTCAAAAATTGAAATTTTTACCCTTTTGTCGGAAAAATTTTTTTTCAAAAATTGAAATTTTTACCCTTTAGAGGGCTCAGAACTTGTGAAAAATTTTGAAAAATGGGGTTGAAAAATTTTTTTGCGTTTTTTCGGGTTTAATCAATGTGAAATTGTGTGAAACATGTTTTTTGAGTAAAAAGTTGTCGGAAAAAATTTTTTCAAAAATTGAAATTTTTACCCTTTAGGAGGCTCAGAACTTGTAAAAAATTTTGAAAAATGGGGTTGAAAAATTTTTTTGCGTTTTTTCGGGTTTAGTCAATGTGAAATTGTGTGAAACGTGTTTTTTGAGTAAAAAAAGTTGTCGGAAAAAATTTTTTGAAAAATTGAAATTTTTACCCTTTAGGAGGCTCAGAACTTGTAAAAAAATTTGAAAAATGGGGTTGAAAAATTTTCTGCGTTTTTTCGGGTTTAATCAATGTGTAATTGTGTGAAACATGTTTTTTTTAGTAAAAAAAGTTGTTGGAAAAAATTTTTTGAAAAATTGAAATTTTTACCCTTTAGGAGGCTCATAACTTGTAAAAAATTTTGAAAAATGGGGTTGAATTTTTTTTTGCGTTTTTTCGGGTTTAATCAATGTGAAATTGTGTGAAACATGTTTTTTGAGTAAAAAAAGTTGTCGGAAAAAATTTTTCAAAAACTGAAATTTTTACCCTTTAGGAGGCTCTGAACTTGTAAAAAATTTTGAAAAATGGGGTTGAATTTTTTTTTGCGTTTTTTCGGGTTTAATCAATGTGAAATTGTGTGAAACATGTTTTTTGAGTAAAAAAAGCTGTCGGAAAAAATTTTTCAAAAATTGAAATTTTTACCCTTTAGGAGGCTCAGAACTTGTAAAAAATTTTGAAAAATGGGGTTGAAAAATTTTTTTGCGTTTTTTCGGGTTTAATCAATGTGAAATTGTGTGAAACATGTTTTTTGAGTAAAAAAAGTTGTTGGAAAAAATTTTTTCAAAAATTGAAATTTTTACCCTTTAGAGGGCTCAGAACTTGTAAAAAATTTTGAAAAATGGGGTTGAAAAATTTTTTTGCGTTTTTTCGGGTTTAATCAATGTTAAATTGTGTGAAACATGTTTTTTGAGAAAAAAAAGTTGTCGGAAAAAATTTTTTTCAAAAATTGAAATTTTTACCCTTTAGAGGGCTCAGAACTTGTAAAAAATTTTGAAAAATGGGGTTGAAAAATTTTTTTGCGTTTTTTCGGGTTTAATCAATGTGAAATTGTGTGAAACATGTTTTTTGAGTAAAAAGTTGTCGGAAAAAATTTTTTCAAAAATTGAAATTTTTACCCTTTAGGAGGCTCAGAACTTGTAAAAAATTTTGAAAAATGGGGTTGAAAAATTTTTTTGCGTTTTTTCGGGTTTAGTCAATGTGAAATTGTGTGAAACATGTTTTTTGAGTAAAAAAAGTTGTCGGAAAAAATTTTTTGAAAAATTGAAATTTTTACCCTTTAGGAGGCTCAGAACTTGTAAAAAAATTTGAAAAATGGGGTTGAAAAATTTTCTGCGTTTTTTCGGGTTTAATCAATGTGTAATTGTGTGAAACATGTTTTTTTAGTAAAAGTTGTTGGAAAAAATTTTTTGAAAAATTGAAATTTTTACCCTTTAGGAGGCTCATAACTTGTAAAAAATTTTGAAAAATGGGGTTGAATTTTTTTTTTGCGTTTTTTCGGGTTTAATCAATGTGAAATTGTGTGAAACATGTTTTTTGAGTAAAAAAAGTTGTCGGAAAAAATTTTTCAAAAATTGAAATTTTTACCCTTTAGGAGGCTTTGAACTTGTAAAAAAATTTGAAAAATGGGGCTGAAAAATTTTTTTGCGTTTTTTCGGGTTTAATCAATGTGAAATTGTGTGAAACATGTTTTTTGAGTAAAAAAAGTTTTCGGGAAAAATTTTTTCAAAAATTGAAATTTTTACCCTTTAGAGGGCTCAGAACTTGTAAAAATTTTTGAAAAATGGGGTTGAAAAATTTTTTTGCGTTTTTTCGGGTTTAATCAATGTGAAATTGTGTGAAACATGTTTTTTGAGTAAAAACAGTTGTCGGAAAAAATTGTTTCAGAAATTGAAATTTTTACCCTTTAGGAGGCTCAGAGCTTGTAAAAAATTTTGAAAAATGGGGTTGAAAAATTTTTTTGCGTTTTTTCGGGTTTAATCAATGTGAAATTGTGTGAAACATGTTTTTTGAGTAAAAAAAGTTGTCGGAAAAAATTTTTTGAAAAATTGAAATTTTTACCCTTTAGGAGGCTCAGAACTTGTAAAAAATTTTGAAAAATCGGGTTGAATTTTTTTTTTTGCGTTTTTTCGGGTTTAATCAATGTGAAATTGTGTGAAACATGTTTTTTGAGTAAAAAAAGTTGTCGGAAAAAATTTTTTCAAAAATTGAAATTTTTACCCTTTAGGAGGCTCAGAACTTGTAAAAAATTTTGAAAAATGGGGTTGAAAAATTTTTTTGCGTTTTTTCGGGTTTAATCATTGTGAAATTGTGTGAAACATGTTTTTTGAGTAAAAAAAGTTGTCGGAAAAAATTTTTTGAAAAATTGAAATTTTTACCCTTTAGAGGGCTCAGAACTTGTAAAAAATTTTGAAAAATGGGGTTGAAAAATTTTTTTGCGTTTTTTCGGGTTTAATCAATGTGAAATTGTGTGAAACATGTTTTTTGAGTAAAAAAAGTTGTCGGAAAAAATTTTTTCAAAAATTGAAATTTTTACCCTTTAGGAGGCTCAGAACTTGTAAAAAATTTTGAAAAATGGGGTTGAAAAATTTTTTTGCGTTTTTTCGGGTTTAATCAATGTGAAATTGTGTGAAACATGTTTTTTGAGTAAAAAAAGTTGTCGGAAAAAATTTTTTGAAAAATTGAAATTTTTACCCTTTAGGAGGCTCAGAACTTGTAAAAAATTTTGAAAAATCGGGTTGAATTTTTTTTTTTGCGTTTTTTCGGGTTTAATCAATGTGAAATTGTGTGAAACATGTTTTTTGAGTAAAAAAAGTTGTCGGAAAAAATTTTTTCAAAAATTGAAATTTTTACCCTTTAGGAGGCTCAGAACTTGTAAAAAATTTTGAAAAATGGGGTTGAAAAATTTTTTTGCGTTTTTTCGGGTTTAATCAATGTGAAATTGTGTGAAACATGTTTTTTGAGTAAAAAAAGTTGTCGGAAAAAATTTTTTGAAAAATTGAAATTTTTACCCTTTAGGAGGCTCAGAACTTGTAAAAAATTTTGAAAAATCGGGTTGAATTTTTTTTTTTGCGTTTTTTCGGGTTTAATCAATGTGAAATTGTGTGAAACATGTTTTTTGAGTAAAAAAAGTTGTCGGAAAAAATTTTTTCAAAAATTGAAATTTTTACCCTTTAGGAGGCTCAGAACTTGTAAAAAAATTTGAAAAATGGGGTTGAAAAATTTTCTGCGTTTTTTCGGGTTTAATCAATGTGTAATTGTGTGAAACATGTTTTTTTAGTAAAATTTGTTGGAAAAAATTTTTTGAAAAATTGAAATTTTTACCCTTTAGGAGGCTCATAACTTGTAAAAAATTTTGAAAAATGGGGTTGAATTTTTTTTTGCGTTTTTTCGGGTTTAATCAATGTGAAATTGTGTGAAACATGTTTTTTGAGTAAAAAAAGTTGTCGGAAAAAATTTTTCAAAAATTGAAATTTTTACCCTTTAGGAGGCTTTGAACTTGTAAAAAAATTTGAAAAATGGGGCTGAAAAATTTTTTTGCGTTTTTTCGGGTTTAATCAATGTGAAATTGTGTGAAACATGTTTTTTGAGTAAAAAAAGTTGTCGGAAAAAATTTTTTGAAAAATTGAAATTTTTACCCTTTAGAGGGCTCAGAACTTGTAAAAAATTTTGAAAAATGGGGTTGAAAAATTTTTTTGCGTTTTTTCGGGTTTAATCAATGTGAAATTGTGTGAAACATGTTTTTTGAGTAAAAAAAGTTGTCGGAAAAAAATTTTTTCAAAAATTGAAATTTTTACCCTTTAGGAGGCTCAGAACTTGTAAAAAATTTTGAAAAATGGGGTTGAAAAATTTTTTTGCGTTTTTTCGGGTTTAATCAATGTGAAATTGTGTGAAACATGTTTTTTGAGTAAAAAAAGTTGTCGGAAAAAATTTTTTGAAAAATTGAAATTTTTACCCTTTAGGAGGCTCAGAACTTGTAAAAAATTTTGAAAAATCGGGTTGAATTTTTTTTTTTTGCGTTTTTTCGGGTTTAATCAATGTGAAATTGTGTGAAACATGTTTTTTGAGTAAAAAAAGTTGTCGGAAAAAATTTTTTCAAAAATTGAAATTTTTACCCTTTAGGAGGCTCAGAACTTGTAAAAAATTTTGAAAAATGGGGTTGAAAAATTTTTTTGCGTTTTTTCGGGTTTAATCAATGTGAAATTGTGTGAAACATGTTTTTTGAGTAAAAAAAGTTGTCGGAAAAAATTTTTTGAAAAAATTGAAATTTTTACCCTTTAGGAGGCTCAGAACTTGTAAAAAATTTTGAAAAATCGGGTTGAATTTTTTTTTTTGCGTTTTTTCGGGTTTAATCAATGTGAAATTGTGTGAAACATGTTTTTTGAGTAAAAAAAGTTGTCGGAAAAAATTTTTTCAAAAATTGAAATTTTTACCCTTTAGGAGGCTCAGAACTTGTAAAAAAATTTGAAAAATGGGGTTGAAAAATTTTCTGCGTTTTTCGGGTTTAATCAATGTGTAATTGTGTGAAACATGTTTTTTAGTAAAATTTGTTGGAAAAAATTTTTTGAAAAATTGAAATTTTTACCCTTTAGGAGGCTCATAACTTGTAAAAAATTTTGAAAAATGGGGTTGAATTTTTTTTTGCGTTTTTTCGGGTTTAATCAATGTGAAATTGTGTGAAACATGTTTTTTGAGTAAAAAAAGTTGTCGGAAAAAATTTTTCAAAAATTGAAATTTTTACCCTTTAGGAGGCTTTGAACTTGTAAAAAAAATTTGAAAAATGGGGCTGAAAAATTTTTTTTGCGTTTTTTCGGGTTTAATCAATGTGAAATTGTGTGAAACATGTTTTTTGAGTAAAAAAAGTTTTCGGGAAAAAATTTTTCAAAAATTGAAATTTTTACCCTTTAGAGGGCTCAGAACTTGTAAAAATTTTGAAAAATGGGGTTGAAAAATTTTTTTGCGTTTTTTCGGGTTTAATCAATGTGAAATTGTGTTAAACATGTTTTTTGAGTAAAAAAAGTTGTCGGAAAAAATTTTTTCAGAAATTGAAATTTTTACCCTTTAGGAGGCTCAGAGCTTGTAAAAAATTTTGAAAAATGGGGTTGAAAAATTTTTTTGCGTTTTTCGGGTTTAATCAATGTGAAATTGTGTGAAACATGTTTTTTGAGTAAAAAAAGTTGTCGGAAAAAATTTTTTGAAAAATTGAAATTTTTACCCTTTAGGAGGCTCAGAACTTGTAAAAAATTTTGAAAAATCGGGTTGAATTTTTTTTTGCGTTTTTTCGGGTTTAATCAATGTGTAATTGTGTGAAACATGTTTTTTTAGTAAAAGTTGTTGGAAAAAATTTTTTGAAAAATTGAAATTTTTACCCTTTAGGAGGCTCATAACTTGTAAAAATTTTGAAAAATGGGGTTGAATTTTTTTTTTGCGTTTTTTCGGGTTTAATCAATGTGAAATTGTGTGAAACATGTTTTTTGAGTAAAAAAGTTGTCGGAAAAAATTTTTCAAAAATTGAAATTTTTACCCTTTAGGAGGCTTTGAACTTGTAAAAAAATTTGAAAAATGGGGCTGAAAAATTTTTTTGCGTTTTTTCGGGTTTAATCAATGTGAAATTGTGTGAAACATGTTTTTTGAGTAAAAAAAGTTTTCGGGAAAAATTTTTTTCAAAAATTGAAATTTTTACCCTTTAGAGGGCTCAGAACTTGTAAAAATTTTTGAAAAATGGGGTTGAAAAATTTTTTTGCGTTTTTTCGGGTTTAATCAATGTGAAATTGTGTGAAAACATGTTTTTTGAGTAAAAAAAGTTGTCGGAAAAAAATTTTTTCAGAAATTGAAATTTTTACCCTTTAGGAGGCTCAGAGCTTGTAAAAAATTTTGAAAAATGGGGTTGAAAAATTTTTGTGCGTTTTTTCGGGTTTAATCAATGTGAAATTGTGTGAAACATGTTTTTTGAGTAAAAAAAGTTGTCGGAAAAAATTTTTTGAAAAATTGAAATTTTTACCCTTTAGGAGGCTCAGAACTTGTAAAAAATTTTGAAAAATCGGGTTGAATTTTTTTTTTTGCGTTTTTTCGGGTTTAATCAATGTGAAATTGTGTGAAACATGTTTTTTGAGTAAAAAAAGTTGTCGGAAAAAATTTTTTCAAAAATTGAAATTTTTACCCTTTAGGAGGCTCAGAACTTGTAAAAAATTTTGAAAAATGGGGTTGAAAATTTTTTTTGCGTTTTTTCGGGTTTAATCATTGTGAAATTGTGTGAAACATGTTTTTTGAGTAAAAAAAGTTGTCGGAAAAAATTTTTTGAAAAATTGAAATTTTTACCCTTTAGAGGGCTCAGAACTTGTAAAAAATTTTGAAAAATGGGGTTGAAAATTTTTTTGCGTTTTTTCGGGTTTAATCAATGTGAAATTGTGTGAAACATGTTTTTTGAGTAAAAAAAGTTGTCGGAAAAAATTTTTTCAAAAATTGAAATTTTTACCCTTTAGGAGGCTCAGAACTTGTAAAAAATTTTTGAAAAATGGGGTTGAAAAATTTTTTTGCGTTTTTCGGGTTTAATCAATGTGAAATTGTGTGAAACATGTTTTTTGAGTAAAAAAAGTTGTCGGAAAAAATTTTTTGAAAAATTGAAATTTTTACCCTTTAGGAGGCTCAGAACTTGTAAAAAATTTTGAAAAATCGGGTTGAATTTTTTTTTTTGCGTTTTTTCGGGTTTAATCAATGTGAAATTGTGTGAAACATGTTTTTTGAGTAAAAAAATTTGTCGGAAAAAATTTTTTCAAAAATTGAAATTTTTACCCTTTAGGAGGCTCAGAACTTGTAAAAAATTTTGAAAAATGGGGTTGAAAAATTTTTTTGCGTTTTTTCGGGTTTAATCAATGTGAAATTGTGTGAAACATGTTTTTTGAGTAAAAAAAGTCGGAAAAAATTTTTTGAAAAATTGAAATTTTTACCCTTTAGGAGGCTCAGAACTTGTAAAAAATTTTGAAAAATCGGGTTGAATTTTTTTTTTGCGTTTTTTCGGGTTTAATCAATGTGAAATTGTGTGAAACATGTTTTTTGAGTAAAAAAAGTTGTCGGAAAAAATTTTTTCAAAAATTGAAATTTTTACCCTTTAGGAGGCTCAGAACTTGTAAAAAAATTTTGAAAAATGGGGTTGAAAAATTTTTTTGCGTTTTTTCGGGTTTAATCAATGTGAAATTGTGTGAAACATGTTTTTTGAGTAAAAAAAGTTGTCGGAAAAATTTTTTCAAAAATTGAAATTTTTACACTTTAGGAGGCTCAGAACTTGTAAAAAATTTTGAAAAATGGGGTTGAAAAAATTTTTTGCGTTTTTTCGGGTTTAATCAATGTGAAATTGTGTGAAACATGTTTTTTGAGTAAAAAAAGTTGTCGGAAAAAATTTTTTGAAAAATTGAAATTTTTACCCTTTAGGAGGCTCAGAACTTGTAAAAAATTTTGAAAAATGGGGTTGAAAAATTTTTTTGCGTTTTTTCGGGTTTAATCAATGTGAAATTGTGTGAAACATGTTTTTTGAGTAAAAAAAGTTGTCGGAAAAAATTTTTTGAAAAATTGAAATTTTTACCCTTTAGGAGGCTCAGAACTTGTAAAAAATTTTGAAAAATCGGGTTGAATTTTTTTTTTTTGCGTTTTTTCGGGTTTAATCAATGTGAAATTGTGTGAAACATGTTTTTTGAGTAAAAAAAGTTGTCGGAAAAAATTTTTTCAAAAATTGAAATTTTTACCCTTTAGGAGGCTCAGAACTTGTAAAAAATTTTGAAAAATGGGGTTGAAAAATTTTTTTGCGTTTTTTCGGGTTTAATCAATGTGAAATTGTGTGAAACATGTTTTTTGAGTAAAAAAAGTTGTCGGAAAAAATTTTTTCAAAAATTGAAATTTTTACACTTTAGGAGGCTCAGAACTTGTAAAAAATTTTGAAAAATGGGGTTGAAAAAATTTTTTGCGTTTTTTCGGGTTTAATCAATGTGAAATTGTGTGAAACATGTTTTTTGAGTAAAAAAAGTTGTCGGAAAAAATTTTTTGAAAAATTGAAATTTTTACCCTTTAGGAGGCTCAGAACTTGTAAAAAATTTTTGAAAAATCGGGTTGAATTTTTTTTTTGCGTTTTTTCGGGTTTAATCAATGTGAAATTGTGTGAAACATGTTTTTGAGTAAAAAAAGTTGTCGGAAAAAATTTTTTCAAAAATTGAAATTTTTACCCTTTAGGAGGCTCAGAACTTGTAAAAAATTTTGAAAAATGGGGTTGAAAAATTTTTTTGCGTTTTTTCGGGTTTAATCAATGTGAAATTGTGTGAAACATGTTTTTTGAGTAAAAAAAGTTGTCGGAAAAAATTTTTTGAAAAATTGAAATTTTTACCCTTTAGGAGGCTCAGAACTTGTAAAAAATTTTGAAAAATCGGGTTGAATTTTTTTTTTTGCGTTTTTTCGGGTTTAATCAATGTGAAATTGTGTGAAACATGTTTTTTGAGTAAAAAAAGTTGTCGGAAAAAATTTTTTCAAAAATTGAAATTTTTACCCTTTAGGAGGCTCAGAACTTGTAAAAAATTTTGAAAAATGGGGTTGAAAAATTTTTTTTGCGTTTTTTCGGGTTTAATCAATGTGAAATTGTGTGAAACATGTTTTTTGAGTAAAAAAAGTTGTCGGAAAAAATTTTTTGAAAAATTGAAATTTTTACCCTTTAGAGGCTCAGAACTTGTAAAAAATTTTGAAAAATGGGGTTGAAAAATTTTTTTGCGTTTTTTCGGGTTTAATCAATGTGAAATTGTGTGAAACATGTTTTTTGAGTAAAAAAAGTTGTCGGAAAAAATTTTTTCAAAAATTGAAATTTTTACACTTTAGGAGGCTCAGAACTTGTAAAAAATTTTGAAAAATGGGGTTGAAAAAATTTTTTTGCGTTTTTTCGGGTTTAATCAATGTGAAATTGTGTGAAACATGTTTTTTGAGTAAAAAAAGTTGTCGGAAAAAATTTTTTGAAAAATTGAAATTTTTACCCTTTAGGAGGCTCAGAACTTGTAAAAAATTTTGAAAAATCGGGTTGAATTTTTTTTTTTGCGTTTTTTCGGGTTTAATCAATGTGAAATTGTGTGAAACATGTTTTTTGAGTAAAAAAAGTTGTCGGAAAAAATTTTTTCAAAAATTGAAATTTTTACCCTTTAGGAGGCTCAGAACTTGTAAAAAATTTTGAAAAATGGGGTTGAAAAATTTTTTTGCGTTTTTTCGGGTTTAATCAATGTGAAATTGTGTGAAACATGTTTTTTGAGTAAAAAAAGTTGTCGGAAAAAATTTTTTTCAAAAATTGAAATTTTTACCCTTTAGGAGGCTCAGAACTTGTAAAAAATTTTGAAAAATGGGGTTGAAAAATTTTTTTGCGTTTTTTCGGGTTTAATCAATGTGAAATTGTGTGAAACATGTTTTTGAGTAAAAAAGTCGGAAAAAATTTTTTGAAAAATTGAAATTTTTACCCTTTAGGAGGCTCAGAACTTGTAAAAAATTTTGAAAAATCGGGTTGAATTTTTTTTTTGCGTTTTTTTCGGGTTTAATCAATGTGAAATTGTGTGAAACATGTTTTTTGAGTAAAAAAAGTTGTCGGAAAAAATTTTTTCAAAAATTGAAATTTTTACCCTTTAGGAGGCTCAGAACTTGTAAAAAATTTTGAAAAATGGGGTTGAAAAATTTTTTTGCGTTTTTTCGGGTTTAATCAATGTGAAATTGTGTGAAACATGTTTTTTGAGTAAAAAAAGTTGTCGGAAAAAATTTTTTCAAAAATTGAAATTTTTACACTTTAGGAGGCTCAGAACTTGTAAAAAATTTTGAAAAATGGGGGTTGAAAAAATTTTTTGCGTTTTTCGGGTTTAATCAATGTGAAATTGTGTGAAACATGTTTTTTGAGTAAAAAAAGTTGTCGGAAAAAATTTTTTGAAAAATTGAAATTTTTACCCTTTAGGAGGCTCAGAACTTGTAAAAAATTTTGAAAAATGGGGTTGAAAAATTTTTTTGCGTTTTTTCGGGTTTAATCAATGTGAAATTGTGTGAAACATGTTTTTTGAGTAAAAAAAGTTGTCGGAAAAAATTTTTTGAAAAATTGAAATTTTTACCCTTTAGGAGGCTCAGAACTTGTAAAAAATTTTGAAAAATCGGGTTGAATTTTTTTTTTGCGTTTTTTCGGGTTTAATCAATGTGAAATTGTGTGAAACATGTTTTTTGAGTAAAAAAAAGTTGTCGGAAAAAAATTTTTTCAAAAATTGAAATTTTTACCCTTTAGGAGGCTCAGAACTTGTAAAAAATTTTGAAAAATGGGGTTGAAAAATTTTTTTTGCGTTTTTTCGGGTTTAATCAATGTGAAATTGTGTGAAACATGTTTTTTTGAGTAAAAAAAGTTGTCGGAAAAAATTTTTTCAAAAATTGAAATTTTTACACTTTAGGAGGCTCAGAACTTGTAAAAAATTTTGAAAAATGGGGTTGAAAAAATTTTTTTGCGTTTTTTCGGGTTTAATCAATGTGAAATTGTGTGAAACATGTTTTTTGAGTAAAAAAAGTTGT
>NC_134481.1:48878795-49039531 GCF_964194025.1 Convolutriloba macropyga | reverse complement strand
AGAAATCGTGCGACCATAGTGCGACCCAAAGACCTCTGATCAGACCATCGTGCGACCCAAAGTCCTCTGATCAGACCGTAGTGCGACCATCAGACCATAGTGCGACCCAAGAAAATGGTGGCGACCATAGTGCGACCCAGAAAATTTGTGCGACTTTTGTGCGACCATAGTGTGTGCTGAATTTGTGCGACTTTTGTGCGACCGAAAAATTGTGCGACCATAGTGCGACCCAGAGAATTTGAGTCGAACACTAGGGGCACCAGACAAAATTGATGTGCAAACTGGGAGTAAGGGGAGGGGGGGGGGGGGGGGGTAAACAGACTGGATGTGCAAACACTTTTGAACTATTGAAGTAACAAATATCATCGGTAAAATTTAACTTTCAGGATAATAGAGGTCATTATATGTATATAGTTTTTGTGTTCGTCATAAGTATATGAGTATATATAAATATGTATTTTCATAACTTTGAATCTTCAGACCATTTGGTTTACGTTTTTTTGAGATAATGTAGAAATAGATGTCAATCTTTTGAATTGTACAGGAAACTTGCAAAGAAATGTTAAATTAGGTGAAGAAATGGTCGAACTTCATGAAAAACTTTAGTTAAATATTTTTTGAAAAGACGAGTTGAAATGCGTATTATAGCCCATTTAGAAGCCATGACAATGTAAAAATAGAAACTTGTGTAGTACCAGATGCCAATTTTTTCCGACTGCTATGAGAACTTTTCAAAATATTGTTTAATAAGGTGAAGAAATTGTCGAACTCCATGAAAAACTTTGTTAAAGTTTTTTTGATCAAGGCGAGTTAAAATGAGTATGGTAGCTCACTTTGGTGGCCATTTTGATGTACTCTTAGAGTTTGTGATGACAGATGCCAAACTTTTGACTTCTATGAGAAATGTTCAAAGAATTGTTGAATTAGGTGGAGAAATTGTCGATCTTCATAGAAAACCTTTGTGAATGTTTTTGTAACAAGACGAGTTAAAATGTGTGTGATAGCTTATTTAGTTTTCATGGCAATTTAAATTAAGTTCAAGTGTAGTAACAGATGCCGATCTATTGACTTCGTTGATCTACTTTCAAATAATTGATGAATTAGATGAAGAAATTTTTAAATTTCATGAAAAACTTTTGTTAATAAATTTTTGAACAAGACGAGTTAAAAAGTGTTTGATAGCTCAATTGGTAGTCATAAAAATATACTTTTAGTGTTTGTGTAGTAACATATGACACACTTTTGACTTCTTGAGAAAATTTTAAAGAACTGTTGAATTAGGTGAAGAAATTGTCGAACTTCGAAAAAATGTTTCGTTTTTAACTTTCTGATCAAGATCAGATCAAATTTGAATGATAATTCATTTGGTAGCCTTGACAATTTTATTTATAATTTTAGGTTTAAATAGACAACAAATTTTTGACTTGAACAAAAAATTTAAAAAGATTTTTGGCTGAACTATGTGAAGAATTTGATGAACTTCATGACAAACATTTGTTGATAACTTTTTGAAAATGACGAGTTCAACGTCTATATAGCTCATTCGGTAGTCACAACAAGGTACTTTTGCATTTGTGTGGAAAGAAATGCAAATCTTTTGACTTCTGGTAGATATTATCAAAGAATTGTTGAATTAACTGAAGCGTGTTTTTCAAATTTTTTTAGAGAAAATTTTTTAAAAAAACTTTGTCAATATCTTTTTAAACAAGACGAATTAAAATGTGTATGATAGCTCCTTTGGTAGCCAACACAATGTACTTTTAGAGTTTGGTTAGTGACACACCCCAATTTTTTGACTTCTACAAGAAATTATTAAAGAATTGATGAATTAGTTGAAGAAATTTTCAAGTTTATGAAAAACCTTTGTCAATAATTTTTTGAACAAGACGAGTTAAAATAAGTATGGTAGCTCAATTGGTAGCCACGACAATGTATTTGCAGAGTCTCAAGTTACAGATGAAATGTTTTGGTTTCAGTAAGATACTAATAAATAGTTTTTGCGTTAGTTGAAGAAAAAGTCCAGCTTTATTAAAAACCTTTGTCAATAGCTTTACAATACGAGTTAAAATGTGTATAACATCTCATTTGGTAACCACATCAATTTATTCTCAGTTTTTGCGTAGTAACAGATGCGATTTTTTGATATTTATAAGAACATTTCAAAGAATTGTTGAATTAGGTGAGGAAATTTTTGAACTTCACGAAAAACTTTGGTTAAAAACTTTTTGAAAAGACGAGTTAAAATGTGTATGGTGGCTCAATTAGTAGCCAAGCTATTGAACTTTCAGAGTTTGGGTATTAACAGAATCCAATCTGCTGATATCATTAAGAAATTACCAGAGAATTGATGAATTAGGTGAAGAAAATGTTGAACTTCACAAAAAGGATTACTTAAAAACTTTTTGAAAAAGTTGAGTAAACCGTTTATGATAGTTCATATGTGAGCCGTGACAATGTTCTTTTAATGTTTGTGTAGAAACAGATGCTAATTACTTGATTTGTACAAAAAATTTTCAATGAATGGTTGATTTAGGTGAAAAATTATATAACTTCACAAAATACCTTCCTTAATATCTTTACGATAAAGACGAGTTGGAAAGTGTATGATAGCTTATTTGATTGCCGTGATAATGTGCTTTTACAATATATATATTTCAGTTTTCCATTCGGTTAATTTGTTTCAAAAATTTTAAAAGAACTGTCGATGTGGAGGCAAAAACTGGTCGTTTTTGTCGAACTTCGACTATTTTTTCCCTAAAAAAGCGCAAAACATACAAGTTTTTGGTATCATGAGAAACTAGAACTAACGCTTCCGACGACCATATAATTGTCTTTTTATAACAATGCCTATCAAGGAAATGCGAGAGCAATGTAGAGACCGAACTCAGGGTCGATTTTCGCGAAAAATTTGAATTTTCAAAGTTGTTTAGTTTAATAACTTTTTTGTTACACATCGTTTTTGAAAGTATATTATATCATTTTCTTGCCCATTTAATCCTCTTTACGAATCTATAAAGGTTGAAAAGTTTCGGTTTTATTTCATTGCCTAATTTTTCCAAATTTTGCTGAAAATAGGCAAATTTCAGCCAAATTGTCAAAAAAACGAGTTTGTATTCCTTCACTTTTTTAACTTTTTTAACGCCAGGTTGATGCCCCAGTTCATTCTAATTCCAAAACATATTCATTTTTTAAATTTGGTTTGGTAGTTTTTGAGATATAAGCCTTTTTCTGACTCATACCATAGGCCCAGTCACAACAAGCGATCACCACCACCTCCCCCCCCCCCACCCCCACCACCACCAACGCCCCTCAGTTGCAAACTTTTTTTATATATCTCTATTATACACTGTCCAGTTAGAGAGCTTCTCGAATATATTACTTTTACCACTTTTTGATTTACTTCATCTTTATAGCGGCTAACTGACATGAGGTAATGAAATTTTCGTTTGCATCCTCCATCCGGTCACATGACATGCTCATAGCGTATGCTGTCAGGTCAAGTGACAGCAAGGCCGCTGGGCTTGCCTACCTCCGTACCTCACCGAGGTAAGCATGTATAAAGATGAAAATGAAATGAAATAGAAAGTTTCAAAAGGTCACACAGAGAGCTCTCAGATTCTCGAATAGAATAGCGATGCGATCCGATCAAGTCGAAAGAAAATAGCGATTAATCCAGAATGTAGACGTAGTTGGGCTGGTACGTAGGCTGGTAGATGGGCCCCGGGTGCTGATAGAGAACCTCCCGGGTAGATCGCAGATAGAGAACCCCATTGCCCCGGGTAAATGGGGGGCCCGTAGACGTGCAATACATCGTTAGAATCAGGAAATAATGACCTTTTCAGATCAGATGGATAAAATTGAAGAGGGTCAAGCTGTTGGAAGTGCTGTTTTTGTGGAAGAGATGGAAAAACCAGGTGGTGAATGGAAAGCGGGAAGAGTAGAGAACTTTAAGTTGGCAAAGGAAGAGAAGGAGGAGAGAGCAAAGTTATGGCGGGCGAGAAGAAAGATAGAGGAGATGCTACCATTGTCGTTTAAGTTTGTTGGCTTTGATGCGAAAAACGTTGAACCAGAGCAAGTTGTGAACACTGTTGCGAAGCTGTCTGTTGGTGTTGACAGTGTAAAACTCGGAAAGTTGAGGCCGAATCAGAAGAAACGCAGAATTTATAACGGTTGGATCAATTTCTTGGGTGTTGGACATTGTAAGAGGGCAATTCGTGAAATAGAAGAAGGCAAGATTCCTGGAATGAAACTATTCAAAATCGGAAGAACAAAGGATTATAAATGCGGTGCGATTACCAAGAAAACCAAGGCGCCAACTTATCGCAGAAGACCTGTTCTCACATGTTGGGGAAGAAGCTTCGGCTCTCGTACAGAAAGTTTGCTAATGATGATTTCCAAATTCATGAATTTTGAGGTGTGCTTTGTTTTTGAATTGTTGTTTTTGAATCGTTGTATTTTAGATAAATTGTTCTCTTGAGCTATTAGATTGAGCTGTCAACCAATTTATACTTCCTAAAGTAACCGTTTTGGCCACATTGGCGTTTATGTTGTCAAGGATTTATCGGGTCAAGGATTTGTCCAAATCGAAACAAACTCGGTATCGAGTTTCCCATGGGTAACTAGATTGTAAAACAAGAAGAATTTTTGGTATTGCTTGCCTAGCAAAAAAGTTAGGTTTTCATACGGAATTTTGCGATTAATTCGAATAATTAATTTTAATTATTTTTTAAAAATAAGTCTTTTTGATTTGGTCTTACAGTTGTCCAAAGTTAACCAAACTCGGTATCGAGTATCCCATTGGTAACTAGATTGTAAAACAAAAAGAATTTTCGCTATTGGTTGCCTGAGAAAAAAGTTAGGTTTTCATACGGAAATTTGCGAATTTCGCAAATAATGAATTTTAAAAATAGGTCTTTTTTATCGGGTCAAGAAGTGGTTCAAATCTCTTCAAACTCATATCCAGAGTTCCTGTGTGTATACGAAGTATAATATGCCCAGAATTTTTAGTAGAGCTAGCCTAGGAAAAAAGTTAGCTTTTCATACGGAAATTTGCGATCATTTCAAATATTTAATTTTTAAATAAAGTATTTTTCATCGGGTCAAAGAGTTGTTCAAAGTGAACGAAATTGACATCCCAGACTACCAGTAACATTTAGGTTGTAATACAAGAAGAATGGTTGGCCTAACTTTTCTAGAAAAAAGTTCAAATTTCAATTGGAAAAATCGAATTATTCGCTTATTCTATTTTCAAAAATTAAGAAATTTTATCGGGTCAAGGAGTTGTTCAAATCGAATAAAACTGGGTATGGAGTATCCCATGGGTAACTAGATTGTAAAACAAAAAAAATTTTGGTATAGCTTACCTAGAAAAAAAGTTAGTTTTTCATACGGAAAATTGCTATTATTTCGAATAACGAATTTTAAAAAAGGTCTTTTTCTTCGGGTCAAGGAGTTGTCCAAATCGAACCAAACTCGGTATCGAGTATCCCATGGGAAACTAGATTGTAAAACAAAAAAAATTTTGGTATAGCTTACCTAGAAAAAAAGTTAGTTTTTCATACGGAAAATTGCTATTATTTCGAATAACGAATTTTAAAAAAGGTCTTTTTCTTCGGGTCAAGGAGTTGTCCAAATCGAACCAAACTCGGTATCGAGTATCCCATGGGAAACTAGATTGTAAAACAAAAAGAATTTTTGCTATAGCTTGCCTGAGAAAAAAGTTAGGTTTTCATACGGAAATTTGCGAATTTCGCAAATAATGAATTTTAAAAATAGGTCTTTTTTATCGGGTCAAGAAGTTGTTCAAATCTCTTCAAACTCATATCCAGAGTTCGTGTGTGTATACGGAGTATAATATGCCAAGAATTGTTGGTATAGCTAGCCTAGGAAAAAAGTTAGCTTTTCAAACGGAAAATTGCAATTATTTCAAATATTTAATTTTTAAATATAGTGTTTTTCATCGGGTCAAGGATTTGTCCAAATCGAACCAAACTCGGTATCGAGTATCCCAGGGTTAACAAGATTGTAAAACAAAAAGAATTGTTGGTATAGCTTGCCTAGGAAAATAGTTAGTTTTTCATACGGAAATTTGCGAATTTCGCAAATAACGAATTTTAAAAACAGGTCTTTTTTATCGGGTCAAGAAGTTGTTCCAATCTCTTCAAACTCATATCCAGAGTTCCTGTGTGTATACAGAGTATAATATGCCAAGAATTTTTGGTATAGCTAGCCTAGGAAAAAAGTTAGTTTTTCAAACGGAAGTTTGCAATTATTTCAAATATTTAATTTTTAAATATAGTGTTTTTCATCGGGTCAAGGATTTGTCCAAATCGAACCAAACTCGGTATCGAGTATCCCAGGGGTAACTAGATTGTAAAACAAAAAGAATTTTTGGTATAGCTTGCCTAGGAAAATAGTTAGTTTTTCATACGGAATTTTGCGATTAATTCGAATAATTATTTTTAATTATTTTTTAAAAATAGGTCTTTTTGATTAGGTCTTACAGTTGTCCAAAGATAACCAAACTCGGTATCGAGTATCCCATTGGTTACTAGATTTTAAAACAAAAAGAATTTTTGGTATAGCTTGCCTAGGAAAAAAGTTAGGTTTTCATACGGAAATTTGCGAATTTCGCAAATAACTAATTTTAAAAATAGGTCTTTTTCATCGGGTCAAGGATTTGTCCAAATCGAACCAAACTCGGTATCGAGTACCCCATGGGTAACTAGATTGTAAAACAAAAAGAATTTTTGGTATAGCTTGCCTAGGAAAAAAGTTAGGTTTTCATACGGAAATTTGCGAATTTCGCAAATAACTAATTTTAAAAATAGGTCTTTTTCATCGGGTCAAGGAGTTATCCACATCGAACCAAACTCGGTATCGAGTATCCCATGGGAAACTAGATTGTAGAACAAAAAGAATTTTTGCTATAGCTTGCCTAGGAAAAAGGTTAGCTTTTCATACGGAAATTTGCAAATTTCGCAAATAACGAATTTTTAAAATAGGTCTTCTTCATCGGATCAAGGAGTTGTTCAAAGTGAACCAAATTGATATCCCAGACTACCAGTAACATTTAGGTTGTAATACAAGAAGAATGGTTGGCCTAAATTTTCTAGAAAAAATGTTCCTGTTTCAATGGGAAAAATGGACTTATTCGCTTATTCTATTTTCAAAAATATAGAAATTTTATCTTTTCAAGGAATTGTTCAAATCGAACCAAACTGGGTATGGAGTATCCCATGGGTAACTAGATTGTAAAACGAAAAGAATTTTTGCTATAGCTTGCCTAGGAAAAAAGTTAGGTTTTCATACGGAAATTTGCGAATTTCGCAAATAATGAATTTAAAAATAGGTCTTTTTTATCGGGTCAAGAAGTTGTTCAAATCTCTTCAAACTCATATCCTCCTGTGTGTATACGAGTTCCTGTGTGTATACGGAGTTCAATATGCCAAGAATTTTTGGTATAGCTAGCCTAGGAAAAAAGTTAGCTTTTCATACGGAAATTTGCGATTATTTCAAATATTTAATTTTCAAAAATAGTGTTTTCCATCGGGTCAAGGATTTGTCCAAATCGAAACAAACTCGGTATCGAGTTTCCCATGGGTAACTAGATTGTAAAACAAGAAGAATTTTTGGTATTGCTTGCCTAGGAAAAAAGTTAGCTTTTCAAACGGAAGTTTGCAATTATTTCAAATATTTAATTTTTAAATATAGTGTTTTTCATCGGGTCAAGGATTTGTCCAAATCGAACCAAACTCGGTATCGAGTATCCCAGGGGTAACTAGATTGTAAAACAAAAAGAATTTTTGGTATAGCTTGCCTAGGAAAATAGTTAGTTTTTCATACGGAATTTTGCGATTAACTCGAATAATTATTTTTAATTATTTTTTAAAAATAGGTCTTTTTGATTAGGTCTTACAGTTGTCCAAAGATAACCAAACTCGGTATCGAGTATCCCATTGGTTACTAGATTTTAAAACAAAAAGAATTTTTGGTATAGCTTGCCTAGGAAAAAAGTTAGGTTTTCATACGGAAATTTGCGAATTTCGCAAATAACTAATTTTAAAAATAGGTCTTTTTCATCGGGTCAAGGATTTGTCCAAATCGAACCAAACTCGGTATCGAGTACCCCATGGGTAACTAGATTGTAAAACAAAAAGAATTTTTGGTATAGCTTGCCTAGGAAAAAAGTTAGGTTTTCATACGGAAATTTGCGAATTTCGCAAATAACTAATTTTAAAAATAGGTCTTTTTCATCGGGTCAAGGAGTTATCCACATCGAACCAAACTCGGTATCGAGTATCCCATGGGAAACTAGATTGTAGAACAAAAAGAATTTTTGCTATAGCTTGCCTAGGAAAAAGGTTAGCTTTTCATACGGAAATTTGCAAATTTCGCAAATAACGAATTTTTAAAATAGGTCTTCTTCATCGGATCAAGGAGTTGTTCAAAGTGAACCAAATTGATATCCCAGACTACCAGTAACATTTAGGTTGTAATACAAGAAGAATGGTTGGCCTAAATTTTCTAGAAAAAATGTTCCTGTTTCAATGGGAAAAATGGACTTATTCGCTTATTCTATTTTCAAAAATATAGAAATTTTATCGTTTCAAGGAATTGTTCAAATCGAACCAAACTGGGTATGGAGTATCCCATGGGTAACTAGATTGTAAAACGAAAAGAATTTTTGCTATAGCTTGCCTAGGAAAAAAGTTAGGTTTTCATACGGAAATTTGCGAATTTCGCAAATAATGAATTTAAAAATAGGTCTTTTTTATCGGGTCAAGAAGTTGTTCAAATCTCTTCAAACTCATATCCTCCTGTGTGTATACGAGTTCCTGTGTGTATACGGAGTTCAATATGCCAAGAATTTTTGGTATAGCTAGCCTAGGAAAAAAGTTAGCTTTTCATACGGAAATTTGCGATTATTTCAAATATTTAATTTTCAAAAATAGTGTTTTCCATCGGGTCAAGGATTTGTCCAAATCGAAACAAACTCGGTATCGAGTTTCCCATGGGTAACTAGATTGTAAAACAAGAAGAATTTTTGGTATTGCTTGCCTAGGAAAAAAGTTAGTTTTTCATACGGAATTTTGCGATTAATTCGAATAATTAATTTTAATTATTTTTTAAAAATAGGTCTTTTTGATTAGGTCTTACAGTTGTCAAAAGTTAACCAAACTCGGTATCGAGTATCCCATGGGTAACTAGATTGTAAAACAGAAAGAATGTTTGGTATAGCTTGCCTAGGAAAAAAGTTAGTTTTTCATACGGAATTTTGCGATTAGTTCGAATAATTAATTTTAATTATCTTTTAAAAATAGGTCTTTTTGATTAGGTCTTACAGTTGTCCAAAATTAACAAAACTCGGTATCGAGTATCCCATTGGTAACTAGATTGTAAAACAAAAAGAATTTTTGGTATAGCTTGCCTAGGAAAAAAGTTAGGTTTTCATACGGAAATTTGCGAATTTCGCAAATAACTAATTTTAAAAATAGGTCTTTTTCATCGGGTCAAGGATTTGTCCAAATCGAACCAAACTCGGTATCGAGTATCCCATGGGAAACTAGATTGTAAAACAAAAAGAATTTTTGCTATAGCTTGCCTAGGAAAAAAGTTAGCTTTTCATACGGAAGTTTGCGAATTTCGCAAATAACGAATTTTAAAAATAGGTCTTTTTCATCGGATCAAGGAGTTGTTCAAAGTGAACCAAATTGATATCCCAGACTACCAGTAACATTTAGGTTGTAATACAAGAAGAATGGTTGGCCTAACTTTTCTAGAAAAAAAGTTCATATTTCAATCGGAAAAATCGACTTATTCGCTTATTCTGTTTTCAAAAATATAGAAATTTTATCGGGTCAAGGAGTTGTTCAAATCAAACCAAACTGGGTATGGAGTATCCCATGGGTTACTAGATTGTAAAACGAAAAGAATTTTTGCTATAGCTTGCCTAGGAAAAAGTTAGGTTTTCATACGGAAATTTGCGAGTTTCGCAAATACCTAATTTTAAAAATAGGTCTTTTTCATCGGGTGAAGGAGTTGTCCAAATCAAACCAAAATCGGCATCGAGTATCACATGGGTAACTAGGTTGTAACACAAAAAGAATTTTTGCTATAGCTTGTCTAGGAAAAAAGTTAGTTTTTCATACGGAAATTTGCGATTATTTCGAATAATTAATTTTAAATAATTCTTAAAAATAAGTCTATTTCATCGGGTCAAGGAGTTGTCCAAATCGAATCAAAATCGGTATCGAGTATCCCATGGGTAACTAGGTTGTAAAACAAAAAGAATTTTTGCTATAGCTTGCCTAGGAAAAAAGTTAGGTTTTCATACGTAAATTTGCGAATTTCGCAAATAATGAATTTTAAAAATAGGTCTTTTTTATCGGGTCAAGAAGTTGTTCAAATCTTTTCAAACTCATATCCAGAGTTCCTGTGTGTATACGGAGTATAATATGCCAAGAATTATTGGTATAGCTAGCCTAGGAAAAAAGTTAGCTTTTCATACGGAAATTTGCGATTATTTCAAATATTTAAATTTTAAAAATAGTATTTTTCATCGGGTCAAGGAGTTGTCCAAATCGAACCAAACTCGGCATCGAGTATTCCATTGGAAACTAGATTGTAAAACAAAAAGAATTTTTGCTATAGTTTGCCTAGGAAAAAAGTTGGGTTTTCATACGGAAATTTGCGAGTTTCGCAAATACCTAATTTTTATAATAGGTCTTTTTCATCGGGTGAAGGAGTTGCCCAAATCGAACCAAACTCGGTATCGAGTATACCATGGGTATCTAGATTGTAAAACAAAAAGAATGTTTGGTGTAGCTTGCCTAGGAAAAAAGTTAGTTTTTCATACGGAATTTTGCGATTAATTCGAATAATTAATTTTAATTATCTTTTAAAAATAGGTCTTTTTGATTAGGTCTTACAGTTGTCCAAAATTAACCAAACTCGGTATCGAGTATCCCATGGGTAGCTAGATTGTAAAACGAAAAGAATTTTTGCTATAGCTTGCCTAGGAAAAAAAGTTAGGTTTTCATACGGAATTTTGCCAATTTCGCAAATAACTAATTTTAAAAATAGGTCTTTTTCATCGGGTCAAAGCGTTGTCCAAATCGAACCAAACTCGGCATCGAGTATTCCATGGGAAACTAGATTGTAAAACAAAAAGAATTTTTGGTATAGCTTGCCTAGGAAAAAAGTTAGTTTTTCATACGGAATTTTGCGATTAATTCGAATAATTAATTTTAATTATCTTTTAAAAATAGGTCTTTTTGATTAGGTCTTACAGTTGTCCAAAATTAACAAAACTCGGTATCGAGTATCCCATGGGTAACTAGATTGTAAAACAGAAAGAATGTTTGGTATAGCTTGCCTAGGAAAAAAGTTAGGTTTTCATACGGAAATTTGCGAGTTTCGCAAATACCTAATTTTAAAAATAGGTCTTTTTCATCGGGTCAAGGAGTTGTCCAAAATTAACAAAACTCGGTATCGAGTATCCCATGGGTAACTAGATTGTAAAACGAAAAGAATTTTTGCTATAGCTTGCTTAGGAAAAAAAGTTAGGTTTTCATACGGAATTTTGCCAATTTCGCAAATAACTAATTTTAAAAATAGGTCTTTTTCATCGGGTCAAAGAGTTGTCCAAATCGAACCAAACTCGGCATCGAGTATTCCATAGGAAACTAGATTGTAAAACAAAAAGAATTTTTGCTATAGCTTGCCTAGGAAAAAAGTTAGGTTTTCATACGGAAATTTGCGAGTTTCGCAAATACCTAATTTTTAAGATAGGTCTTTTTCATCGGGTGAAGGAGTTGTCCAAATCGAACCAAACTCGGTATCGAGTATCCCATGGGTAACTATATTGTAACACAAAAAGAATTTTTGGTATAGCTTTCCTAGGAAAAAAGTTAGTTTTTCATACGGAATTTTGCGATTAATTCGAATAATTAATTTTAATTATCTTTTAAAAATAGGTCTTTTTGATTAGGTCTTACAGTTGTCCAAAATTAACAAAACTCGGTATCGAGTATCCCATGGGTAACTAGATTGTAAAACAGAAAGAATGTTTGGTATAGCTTGCCTAGGAAAAAAGTTAGTTTTTCATACGGAATTTTGCGATTAATTCGAATAATTAATTTTAATTATCTTTTAAAAAAAGGTCTTTTTGATTAGGTCTTACAGTTGTCCAAAATTAACAAAACTCGGTATCGAGTATCCCATGGGTAACTAGATTGTAAAACGAAAAGAATTTTTGCTATAGCTTGCTTAGGAAAAAAAGTTAGGTTTTCATACGGAATTTTGCCAATTTCGCAAATAACTAATTTTAAAAATAGGTCTTTTTCATCGGGTCAAAGAGTTGTCCAAATCGAACCAAACTCGGCATCGAGTATTTCATAGGAAACTAGATTGTAAAACAAAAAGAATTTTTGCTATAGCTTGCCTAGGAAAAAAGTTAGGTTTTCATACGGAAATTTGCGAGTTTCGCAAATACCTAATTTTAAAAATAGGTCTTTTTCATCGGGTGAAGGAGTTGTCCAAATCGAACCAAAATCGGTATCGAGTATTCCATGGGTAACTAGGTTGTAAAACAAAAAAAAATTTTGCTATAGCTTGCCTAGGAAAAAAGTTAGTTTTTCATACGGAATTTTGCGATCAATTCGAATAATTAATTTTAATTATCTTTTAAAAATGGGTCTTTTTGATTAGGTCTTACAGTTGTCCAAAATTAACAAAACTCGGTATCGAGTATCCCATGGGTAACTAGATTGTAAAACGAAAAGAATCTTTGCTATAGCTTGCTTAGGAAAAAAAGTTAGGTTTTCATACGGAATTTTGCCAATTTCGCAAATAACTAATTTTAAAAATAGGTCTTTTTCATCGGGTCAAAGAGTTGTCCAAATCGAACCAAACTCGGCATCGAGTATCCCATGGGTAACTAGGTTGTAAAACAAAAAGAATTTTTGCTATAGCTTGCCTAGGAAAAAAGTTCGTTTTTCATACGGAAATTTGCGATTATTTCGAATAATTAATTTTAAATAATTCTTAAAAATAAGTCTTTTTCATCGGGTGAAGGAGTTTTCCAAATCGAACCAAACTCGGTATCGAGTATCCCATGGGTAACTATATTGTAAAACAAAAAGAATTTTTGGTATAGCTTGCCTAGGAAAAAAGTTAGTTTTTCATACGGAATTTTGCGATTAATTCGAATAATTAATTTTAATTATCTTTTAAAAATAGGTCTTTTTGATTAGGTCTTTTAGTTGTCCAAAATTAACAAAACTCGGTATCGAGTATCCCATGGGTAACTAGGTTGTAAAAGAAAAAGAATTTTTGCTATAGCTTGCCTAGGAAAAAAGTTAGTTTTTCATACGGAAATTTGCGATTATTTCGAATAATTAATTTTAAATAATTCTTAAAAATAAGTCTTTTTCATCGGGTGAAGGAGTTGTCCAAATCGAACCAAACTCGGTATCGAGTATCGCATGGGTAACTATATTGTAAAACAAAAAGAATTTTTGGTATAGCTTGCCTAGGAAAAAAGTTAGTTTTTCATACGGAATTTTGCGATTAATTCGAATAATTAATTTTAATTATCTTTTAAAAATAGGTCTTTTTGATTAGGTCTTACAGTTGTCCAAAATTAACAAAACTCGGTATCGAGTATCCCATGGGTAACTAGATTGTAAAACAGAAAGAATGTTTGGTATAGCTTGCCTAGGAAAAAAGTTAGTTTTTCATACGGAATTTTGCGATTAATTCGAATAATTAATTTTAATTATCTTTTAAAAATAGGTCTTTTTGATTAGGTCTTACAGTTGTCCAAAATTAACAAAACTCGGTATCGAGTATCCCATGGGTAACTAGATTGTAAAACGAAAAGAATTTTTGCTATAGCTTGCTTAGGAAAAAAGTTAGGTTTTCATACGGAATTTTGCCAATTTCGCAAATAACTAATTTTAAAAATAGGTCTTTTTCATCGGGTCAAAGAGTTGTCCAAATCGAACCAAACTCGGCATCGAGTATTTCATAGGAAACTAGATTGTAAAACAAAAAGAATTTTTGCTATAGCTTGCCTAGGAAAAAAGTTAGGTTTTCATACGGAAATTTGCGAGTTTCGCAAATACCTAATTTTAAAAATAGGTCTTTTTCATCGGGTGAAGGAGTTGTCCAAATCGAACCAAAATCGGTATCGAGTATCCCATGGGTAACTAGGTTGTAAAACAAAAAGAATTTTTGCTATAGCTTTCCTAGGAAAAAGTTAGTTTTTCATACGGAAATTTGCGATTATTTCGAATAATTAATTTTAAATAATTCTTAAAAATAAGTCTATTTCATCGGGTCAAGGAGTTGTCCAAATCGAACCAAAATCGGTATCGAGTATCCCATGGGTAACTAGGTTGTAAAACAAAAAGAATTTTTGCAATAGCTTGCCTAGGAAAAAAGTTAGGTTTTCATACGTAAATTTGCGAATTTCGCAAATAATGAATTTTAAAAATAGGTCTTTTTTATCGGGTCAAGAAGTTGTTCAAATCTCTTCAAACTCATATCCAGAGTTCCTGTGTGTATACGGAGTATAATATGCCAAGAATTATTGGTATAGCTAGCCTAGGAAAAAAGTTATTTCAAATATTGCGATTATTTCAAATATATAATTTTTAAAAATAGTATTTTTCATCGGGTCAAGGAGTTGTCCAAATCGAACCAAACTCGGCATCGAGTATTCCATGGGAAACTAGATTGTAAAACAAAAAGAATTTTTGCTATAGTTTGCCTAGGAAAAAAGTTAGGTTTTCATACGAAAATTTGCGAGTTTCGCAAATACCTAATTTTTATAATAAGTCTTTTTCATTGGGTGAAGGAGTTGTCCAAATCGAACCAAACTCGGTATCGAGTATACCATGGGTAACTAGATTGTAAAACAGAAAGAATGTTTGGTGTAGCTTGCCTAGGAGAAAAGTTAGTTTTTCATACGGAATTTTGCGATTAATTCGAATAATTAATTTTAATTATCTTTTAAAAATAGGTCTTTTTGATTAGGTCTTACAGTTGTCCAAAATTAACCAAACTCGGTATCGAGCATCCCATGGGTAACTAGATTGTAAAACAAAAAGAATTTTTGCTATAGCTTGCCTAGGAAAAAAAGTTAGGTTTTCATACGGAATTTTGCCAATTTCGTAAATAACTAATTTTAAAAATAGGTCTTTTTCATCGGGTCAAAGAGTTGTCCAAATCGAACCAAACTCGGCATCGAGTATTCCATGGGAAACTAGATTGTAAAACAAAAAGAATTTTTGCTATAGTTTTGCCTAGGAAAAAAGTTAGGTTTTCATACGGAAAATTGCGAGTTTCGCAAATACCTAATTTTTAAAATAGGTCTTTTTCATCGGGTGAAGGAGTTGTCCAAATCGAACCAAACTCGGTATCGAGCATCCCATGGGTAACTAGATTGTAAAACGAAAAGAATTTTTGCTATAGCTTGCCTAGGAAAAAAAGTTAGGTTTTCATACGGAATTTTGCCAATTTCGTAAATAACTAATTTTAAAAATAGGTCTTTTTCATCGGGTCAAAGAGTTGTCCAAATCGAACCAAACTCGGCATCGAGTATTCCATGGGAAACTAGATTGTAAAACAAAAAGAATTTTTGCTATAGTTTGCCTAGGAAAAAAGTTAGGTTTTCATACGGAAAATTGCGAGTTTCGCAAATACCTAATTTTTAAAATAGGTCTTTTTCATCGGGTGAAGGAGTTGTCCAAATCGAACCAAACTCGGCATCGAGTATCCCATGGGTAACAATATTGTAAAACGAAAAGAATTTTTGGTATAGCTTGCCTAGGAAAAAAGTTAGTTTTTCATACGGAAATTTGCGATTATTTCGAATAATTTATATTAAATAATTCTTAAAAATAGGTCTATTTCATCGGGTCAAGGAGTTGTCCAAATCGAACCAAAATCGGTATCGAGTATCCCATGGGTAACTAGATTGTAAAACAAAAAGAATTTTTGGTATGGCTTGCCTAGGAGAAAAGTTAGGTTTTCATACGTAAATTTGCGAATTTCGCAAATAATGAATTTTAAAAACAGGTATTTTTTATCGGGTCAAGAAGTTGTTCCAATCTCTTCAAACTCATAACCAGAGTTCCAGTGTGTATACGGAGTATAATATGCCAAGTATTTTTGGTATAGCTAGCCTAGGAAAAAAGTTAGCTTTTCATACGGAAATTTGCGATTATTTCAGATATTTAATTTTTAAAAATAGTATTTTTCATCGGGTCAAGGAGTTGTCCAAATCGAACCAAACTCGGTATCGAGTATCCCATGGGTAACTAGATTGTAAAACAAAAAAAATTTTGGTATAGCTTACCTAGAAAAAAGTTAGGTTTTCATACGTAAATTTGCGAATTTCGCAAATAACGAATTTTAAAAACAGGTCTTTTTTATCGGGTCAAGAAGTTGTTCCAATCTCTTCAAACTCATATCCAGAGTTCCTGTATGTATACAGAGTATAATATGTTAAGAATTTTTGGTATAGCTAGCCTAGGAAAAAATTAGTTTTTCATACGGAAATTTGCGATTATTTCAAATATTTAATTTTTAAATATAGTGTTTTTCATCGGGTCAAGGATTTGTCCAAATCGAACCAAACTCGGTATCGAGTATCCCATGGGTAACTAGATTGTAAACCAGAAAGAATTTTTGGTATAGCTTGCCTAGGAAAAAAGTTAGTTTTTCATACGGAAATTTGCGATTATTTCGAATAATTAATTTTAAATAATTCTTAAAAATAGGTCTATTTCATCGGGTCAAGGAGTTTTCCAAATCGAACTAAAATCGGTATCGAGTATCCCATGGGTAACTAGGTTGTAAAACAAAAAGAATTTTTGCTATAGCTTGCCTAGAAAAAAAGTTAGGTTTTCATACGTAAATTTGCGAATTTCGCAAATAATGGATTTTAAAAATAGGTCTTTTTTATCGGGTGAAGGAGTTGTCCAAATCGAACCAAACTCGGTATCGAGCATCCCATGGGTAACTAGATTGTAAAACGAAAAGAATTTTTGCTATAGCTTGCCTAGGAAAAAAAGTTAGGTTTTCATACGGAATTTTGCCAATTTCGTAAATAACTAATTTTAAAAATAGGTCTTTTTCATCGGGTCAAAGAGTTGTCCAAATCGAACCAAACTCGGCATCGAGTATTCCATGGGAAACTAGATTGTAAAACAAAAAGAATTTTTGCTATAGTTTGCCTAGGAAAAAAGTTAGGTTTTCATACGGAAAATTGCGAGTTTCGCAAATACCTAATTTTTAAAATAGGTCTTTTTCATCGGGTGAAGGAGTTGTCCAAATCGAACCAAACTCGGTATCGAGTATCCCATGGGTAACTATATTGTAAAACGAAAAGAATTTTTGGTATAGCTTGCCTAGGAAAAAAGTTAGTTTTTCATACGGAAATTTGCGATTATTTCGAATAATTAATATTAAATAATTCTTAAAAATAGGTCTATTTCATCGGGTGAAGGAGTTGTCCAAATCGAACCAAACTCGGTATCGAGTATCCCATGGGTAACTAGATTGTAAAACAAAAAGAATTTTTGGTATGGCTTGCCTAGGAAAAAAGTTAGTTTTTCATACGGAATTTTGCGAATTTCGCAAATAACGAATTTTAAAAATAGGTCTTTTTCGTCGGGTCAAGGAGTTGTTCAAAGCGAACAAAATTGATATCCCAGACTACCAGTAGTATGTAGGTTGTAGTGCAAAAAGAATTTTTGGTATAGCTTGCCTAGGAAAAAAGTTAGCTTTTCATACGGAAATTTGCGATTATTTCAGATATTTAATTTTTAAAAATAGTATTTTTCATCGGGTGAAGGAGTTGTCCAAATCGAACCAAACTCGGCATCGAGTATCCCATGGGTAACAATATTGTAAAACGAAAAGAATTTTTGGTATAGCTTGCCTAGGAAAAAAGTTAGTTTTTCATACGGAAATTTGCGATTATTTCGAATAATTAATATTAAATAATTCTTAAAAATAGGTCTATTTCATCGGGTCAAGGAGTTGTCCAAATCGAACCAAAATCGGTATCGAGTATCCCATGGGTAACTAGATTGTAAAACAAAAAGAATTTTTGGTATGGCTTGCCTAGGAGAAAAGTTAGGTTTTCATACGTAAATTTGCGAATTTCGCAAATAATGAATTTTAAAAACAGGTATTTTTTATCGGGTCAAGAAGTTGTTCCAATCTCTTCAAACTCATATCCAGAGTTCCAGTGTGTATACGGAGTATAATATGCCAAGTATTTTTGGTATAGCTAGCCTAGGAAAAAAGTTAGCTTTTCATACGGAAATTTGCGATTATTTCAGATATTTAATTTTTAAAAATAGTATTTTTCATCGGGTCAAGGAGTTGTCCAAATCGAACCAAACTCGGTATCGAGTATCCCATGGGTAACTAGATTGTAAATCAAAAAGAATTTTTGGCATGGCTTGCCTAGGAAAAAAGTTAGGTTTACATAAGGAAATTTGCGAATTTCGCAAATAACGAATTTTAAAAACAGGTCTTTTTTATCGGGTCAAGAAGTTGTTCCAATCTCTTCAAACTCATATCCAGAGTTCCTGTATGTATACAGAGTATAATATGTTAAGAATTTTTGGTATAGCTAGCCTAGGAAAAAATTAGTTTTTCATACGGAAATTTGCGATTATTTCAAATATTTAATTTTTAAATATAGTGTTTTTCATCGGGTCAAGGATTTGTCCAAATCGAACCAAACTCGGTATCGAGTATCCCATGGGTAACTAGATTGTAAACCAGAAAGAATTTGTGGTATAGCTTGCCTAGGAAAAAAGTTAGTTTTTCATACGGAAATTTGCGATTATTTCGAATAATTAATTTTAAATAATTCTTAAAAATAGGTCTATTTCATCGGGTCAAGGAGTTTTCCAAATCGAAGTAAAATCGGTATCGAGTATCCCATGGGTAACTAGGTTGTAAAACAAAAAGATTTTTTGCTATAGCTTGCCTAGAAAAAAAGTTAGGTTTTCATACGTAAATTTGCGAATTTCGCAAATAATGGATTTTAAAAATAGGTCTTTTTTATCGGGTGAAGGAGTTGTCCAAATCGAACCAAACTCGGTATCGAGCATCCCATGGGTAACTAGATTGTAAAACGAAAAGAATTTTTGCTATAGCTTGCCTAGGAAAAAAAGTTAGGTTTTCATACGGAATTTTGCCAATTTCGTAAATAACTAATTTTAAAAATAGGTCTTTTTCATCGGGTCAAAGAGTTGTCCAAATCGAACCAAACTCGGCATCGAGTATTCCATGGGAAACTAGATTGTAAAACAAAAAGAATTTTTGCTATAGTTTGCCTAGGAAAAAGGTTAGGTTTTCATACGGAAAATTGCGAGTTTCGCAAATACCTAATTTTTAAAATAGGTCTTTTTCATCGGGTGAAGGAGTTGTCCAAATCGAACCAAACTCGGTATCGAGTATCCCATGGGTAACTATATTGTAAAACGAAAAGAATTTTTGGTATAGCTTGCCTAGGAAAAAAGTTAGTTTTTCATACGGAAATTTGCGATTATTTCGAATAATTAATATTAAATAATTCTTAAAAATAGGTCTATTTCATCGGGTGAAGGAGTTGTCCAAATCGAACCAAACTCGGTATCGAGTATCCCATGGGTAACTAGATTGTAAAACAAAAAGAATTTTTGGTATGGCTTGCCTAGGAAAAAAGTTAAGTTTTCATACGTAAACTTGAGAATTTCGCAAATAATGAATTTTAAAAACAGGTCTTTTTTATCGGGTCAAGAAGTTGTTCCAATCCCTTCAAACTCATATCCGGAGTTCCAGTGTGTATACGGAGTATAATATGCCAAGTATTTTTGGTATAGCTAGCCTAGGAAAAAAGTTAGCTTTTCATACGGAAATTTGCGATTATTTCAGATATTTAATTTTTAAAAATAGTATTTTTCATCGGGTCAAGGAGTTGTCCAAATCGAACCAAACTCGGTATCGAGTATCCCATGGGTAACTAGATTGTAAATCAAAAAGAATTTTTGGCATGGCTTGCCTAGGAAAAAAGTTAGGTTTCCATAAGGAAATTTGCGAATTTCGCAAATAACGAATTTTAAAAACAGGTCTTTTTTATCGGGTCAAGAAGTTGTTCCAATCTCTTCAAACTCATATCCAGAGTTCCTGTATGTATACAGAGTATAATATGTTAAGAATTTTTGGTATAGCTAGCCTAGGAAAAAAGTTAGTTTTTCATACGGAAATTTGCAATTATTTCAAATATTTAATTTTTAAATATAGTGTTTTTCATCGGGTCAAGGATTTGTCCAAATCGAACCAAACTCGGTATCGAGTATCCCATGGGTAACTAGATTGTAAAACAGAAAGAATTTTTGGTATAGCTTGCCTAGGAAAAAAGTTCGTTTTTCATACGGAAATTTGCGATTATTTCGAATAATTAATTTTAAATAATTCTTAAAAATAGGTCTATTTCATCGGGTTAAGGAGTTTTCCAAATCGGACTAAAATCGGTATCGAGTATCCCATGGGTAACTAGGTTGTAAAACAAAAAGAATTTTTGCTATAGCTTGCCTAGAAAAAAAGTTGGGTTTTCATACGTAAATTTGCGAATTTCGCAAATAATGGATTTTAAAAAAAGGTCTTTTTTATCGGGTCAAGAAGTTGTTCAAATCTCTTCAAACTCATATCCAGAGTTCCAGTGTGTATACGGAGTATAATATGCCAAGAATTTTTGGTATAGCTAGCCTAGGAAAAAAGTTAGCTTTTCATACGGAAATTTGCGATTATTTCAAATATTTAATTTTTAAAAATAGTATTTTTCATCGGGTCAAGGAGTTGTCCAAATCGAACCAAACTCGGTATCGAGTATCCCATGGGTAACTAGATTGTAAAACAAAAAGAATTTTTGGTATGGCTTGCCTAGGAAAAAAGTTAGGTTTCCATAAGGAAATTTGCGAATTTCGCAAATAACGAATTTTAAAAACAGGTCTTTTTTTATCGGGTCAAGAAGTTGTTCCATTCTCTTCAAACTCATATCTAGAGTTCCAGTGTGTATACGGAGTATAATATGCCAAGAATTTTTGGTATAGCTAGCCTAGGAAAAAAGTTAGCTTTTCATACGGAAATTTGCGATTATTTCAAATATTTAATTTTTAAAAATAGTATTTTTCATCGGGTCAAGGAGTTGTCCAAATCGAACCAAACTCGGCATCGAGTATTCCAGGGGTAACTAGATTGTAAAACGAAAAAAATTTTTGCTATAGCTTGCCTAGGAAAAAAGTTAGGTTTTCATACGGAAATTTGCCAATTTCGCAAATAACTAATTTTAAAAATAGGTCTTTTTCATCGGGTCAAAGAGTTGTCCAAATCAAACCAAACTCGGTATCGAGTATCCCATGGGAAACTAGATTGTAAAACGAAAAGAATTTTTGCTATAGCTTGCCTAGGAAAAAAGTTAAGTTTTCATACGTAAATTTGTCAATTTCGCAAATAACTAATTTTAAAAATAGGTCTTTTTCATCGGGTCAAAGAGTTGTCCAAATCGAACCAAACTCGGTATCGAGTATCCCATGGGAAACTAGATTGTAAAACAAAAAGAATTTTTGCTATAGCTTGCCTAGGAAAAAAAGTTAGTTTTTCATACGGAAATTTGCGATTATTTCAAATATTTAATTTTTAAAAATAGTATTTTTCATCGGGTCAAGGAGTTGTCCAAATCGAACCAAACTCGGCATCGAGTATTCCAGGGGTAACTAAAAAGTAAAACAGAAAGAATTTTTGGTATAGCTTGCCTAGGAAAAAAGTTAGTTTTTCATACGGAAATTTGCGATTATTTCGAATAATTAATTTTAAATAACTCTTAAAAATAGGTCTATTTCATCGGGTCAAGGAGTTTTCCAAATCGAACTAAAATCGGTATCGAGTATCCCATGGGTAACTAGGTTGTAAAACAAAAAGAATTTTTGCTATAGCTTGCCTAGGAAAAAAGTTAGCTTTTCATACGGAAATTTGCGATTATTTCAAATATTTAATTTTTAAAAATAGTATTTTTCATCGGGTCAAGGAGTTGTCCAAATCGAACCAAACTCGGTATCGAGTATCTTATGGGTAACTAGATTGTAAAACAAAAAGAATTTTTGGTATGGCTTGCCTAGGAAAAAAGTTAGGTTTCCATAAGGAAATTTGCGAATTTCGCAAATAACGAATTTTAAAAACAGGTCTTTTTTATCGGGTCAAGAAGTTGTTCCAATCTCTTCAAACTCATATCTAGAGTTCCTGTGTGTATACAGAGTATAATATGCCAAGTATTTTTGGTATAGCTAGCCTAGAAAAAAAGTTAGTTTTTCATACGGAAATTTGCGATTATTTCAAATATTTAATTTTTAAAAATAGTATTTTTCATCGGGTCAAGGAGTTGTCCAAATCGAACCAAACTCGGCATCGAGTATTCCAGGGGTAACTAGATTGTAAAACGAAAAGAATTTTTGCTATAGCTTGCCTAGGAAAAAAGTTAGGTTTTCATACGGAAATTTGCCAATTTCGCAAATAACTAATTTTAAAAATAGGTCTTTTTCATCGGGTCAAAGAGTTGTCCAAATCGAACCAAACTCGGCATCGAGTATCCCATGGGAAACTAGATTGTAAAACGAAAAGAATTTTTGCTATAGCTTGCCTAGGAAAAAAGTTAGGTTTTCATACGGAAATTTGCCAATTTCGCAAATAACTAATTTTAAAAATAGGTCTTTTTCATCGGGTCAAAGAGTTGTCCAAATCGAACCAAACTCGGTATCGAGTATCCCATGGGAAACTAGATTGCAAAACAAAAAGAATTTTTGCTATAGCTTGCCTAGGAAAAAAAGTTAGTTTTTCATACGGAAATATGCGATTATTTCAAATATTTAATTTTTAAAAATAGTATTTTTCATCGGGTCAAGGAGTTGTCCAAATCGAACCAAACTCGGCATCGAGTATTCCAGGGGTAACTAGATTGTAAAACGAAAAGAGTTTTTGCTATAGCTTGCCTAGGAAAAAAGTTAGGTTTTCATACGGAAATTTGCCAATTTCGTAAATAACTAATTTTAAAAATAGTATTTTTCATCGGGTCAAGGAGTTGTCCAAATCGAACCAAACTCGGCATCGAGTATTCCAGGGGTAACTAGATTGTAAAACGAAAAGAGTTTTTGCTATAGCTTGCCTAGGAAAAATGTTAGGTTTTCATACTGAAATTTTCGAATTTCGCAAATAAATAATTTTAAAAATAGGTCTTTTTCATCGGGTCAAGGAGTTGTCCAAATCGAACCAAACTCGGTATCGAGTATCCCATGGGATACTAGATTGTAAAACGAAAAGAATTTTTGCTATAGCTTGCCTAGGAAAAAAGTTAGGTTTTCATACGGAAATTTGCCAATTTCGCAAATAACTAATTTTAAAAATAGGTCTTTTTCATCGGGTCAAAGAGTTGTCCAAATCGAACCAAACTCGGTATCGAGTATCCCATGGGAAACTAGATTGTAAAACAAAAAGAATTTTTGCTATAGCTTGCCTAGGAAAAAAGTTAGGTTTTCATACGGAAATTTGCGAGTTTCGCAAATACCTAATTTTAAAAATAGGTCTTTTTCATCGGGTCAAGGAGTTGTCCAAATCGAACCAAACTCGGTATCGAGTATCCCATGGGTAACTAGATTGTAAAACAAAAAAAATTTTGGTATAGCTTACCTAGAAACAAAGTTAGTTTTTCATACGGAAATTCGCTATTATTTCGAATAATGAATTTTAAAAAAGGTCCTATTCGTCGGGTCAAGGAGTTGTCCAAATCGAACCAAACTCGGCGTCGAGTATCCCATGCGTAACTAGATTGTAAAACAAAAAAAATTTTGGTATAGCTTACCTAGAAAAAAAGTTAGTTTTTCATACGGAAATTTGCTATTATTTCGAATAATGAATTTTAAAAAAGGTCTTTTTCATCGGGTCAAGGAGTTGTCCAAATCGAACCAAACTCGGTATCGAGTATCCCATGGGTAACTAGATTGTAAAACAAAAAAAATTTTGGTATAGCTTACCTAGAAAAAAAGTTAGTTTTTCATACGAAAATTTGCTATTATTTTGAATAATGAATTTTAAAAAAGGTCCTATTCGTCGGGTCAAGGAGTTGTCCAAATCGAACCAAACTCGGCGTCGAGTATCCCATGCGTAACTAGATTGTAAAACAAAAAAAATTTTGGTATAGCTTACCTAGAAAAAAAGTTAGTTTTTCATACGGAAATTTGCTATTATTTCGAATAATGAATTTTAAAAAAGGTCTATTTCATCGGGTTAAGGAGTTTTCCAAATCGAACTAAAATCGGTATCGAGTATCCCATGGGTAACTAGGTTGTAAAACAAAAAGAATTTTTGCTATAGCTTGCCTAGAAAAAAAGTTGGGTTTTCATACGTAAATTTGCGAATTTCGCAAATAATGGATTTTAAAAAAAGGTCTTTTTTATCGGGTCAAGAAGTTGTTCAAATCTCTTCAAACTCATATCCAGAGTTCCAGTGTGTATACGGAGTATAATATGCCAAGAATTTTTGGTATAGCTAGCCTAGGAAAAAAGTTAGCTTTTCATACGGAAATTTGCGATTATTTCAAATATTTAATTTTTAAAAATAGTATTTTTCATCGGGTCAAGGAGTTGTCCAAATCGAACCAAACTCGGTATCGAGTATCCCATGGGTAACTAGATTGTAAAACAAAAAGAATTTTTGGTATGGCTTGCCTAGGAAAAAAGTTAGGTTTCCATAAGGAAATTTGCGAATTTCGCAAATAACGAATTTTAAAAACAGGTCTTTTTTTATCGGGTCAAGAAGTTGTTCCATTCTCTTCAAACTCATATCTAGAGTTCCTGTGTGTATACAGAGTATAATATGCCAAGTATTTTTGGTATAGCTAGCCTAGGAAAAAAGTTAGTTTTTCATACGGAAATTTGCGATTATTTCAAATATTTAATTTTTAAAAATAGTATTTTTCATCGGGTCAAGGAGTTGTCCAAATCGAACCAAACTCGGCATCGAGTATTCCAGGGGTAACTAGATTGTAAAACGAAAAAAATTTTTGCTATAGCTTGCCTAGGAAAAAAGTTAGGTTTTCATACGGAAATTTGCCAATTTCGCAAATAACTAATTTTAAAAATAGGTCTTTTTCATCGGGTCAAAGAGTTGTCCAAATCAAACCAAACTCGGTATCGAGTATCCCATGGGAAACTAGATTGTAAAACGAAAAGAATTTTTGCTATAGCTTGCCTAGGAAAAAATTTAGGTTTTCATACGTAAATTTGTCAATTTCGCAAATAACTAATTTTAAAAATAGGTCTTTTTCATCGGGTCAAAGAGTTGTCCAAATCGAACCAAACTCGGCATCGAGTATTCCAGGGGTAACTAAAAAGTAAAACAGAAAGAATTTTTGGTATAGCTTGCCTAGGAAAAAAAGTTAGTTTTTCATACGGAAATTTGCGATTATTTCAAATATTTAATTTTTAAAAATAGTATTTTTCATCGGGTCAAGGAGTTGTCCAAATCGAACCAAACTCGGCATCGAGTATTCCAGGGGTAACTAAAAAGTAAAACAGAAAGAATTTTTGGTATAGCTTGCCTAGGAAAAAAGTTAGTTTTTCATACGGAAATTTGCGATTATTTCAAATAATTAATTTTAAATAACTCTTAAAAATAGGTCTATTTCATCGGGTCAAGGAGTTTTCCAAATCGAACTAAAATCGGTATCGAGTATCCCATGGGTAACTAGGTTGTAAAACAAAAAGAATTTTTGCTATAGCTTGCCTAGGAAAAAAGTTAGCTTTTCATACGGAAATTTGCGATTATTTCAAATATTTAATTTTTAAAAATAGTATTTTTCATCGGGTCAAGGAGTTGTCCAAATCGAACCAAACTCGGTATCGAGTATCTTATGGGTAACTAGATTGTAAAACAAAAAGAATTTTTGGTATGGCTTGCCTAGGAAAAAAGTTAGGTTTCCATAAGGAAATTTGCGAATTTCGCAAATAACGAATTTTAAAAACAGGTCTTTTTTATCGGGTCAAGAAGTTGTTCCAATCTCTTCAAACTCATATCTAGAGTTCCTGTGTGTATACAGAGTATAATATGCCAAGTATTTTTGGTATAGCTAGCCTAGAAAAAAAGTTAGTTTTTCATACGGAAATTTGCGATTATTTCAAATATTTAATTTTTAAAAATAGTATTTTTCATCGGGTCAAGGAGTTGTCCAAATCGAACCAAACTCGGCATCGAGTATTCCAGGGGTAACTAGATTGTAAAACGAAAAGAATTTTTGCTATAGCTTGCCTAGGAAAAAAGTTAGGTTTTCATACGGAAATTTGCCAATTTCGCAAATAACTAATTTTAAAAATAGGTCTTTTTCATCGGGTCAAAGAGTTGTCCAAATCGAACCAAACTCGGTATCGAGTATCCCATGGGAAACTAGATTGTAAAACGAAAAGAATTTTTGCTATAGCTTGCCTAGGAAAAAAGTTAGGTTTTCATACGGAAATTTGCCAATTTCGCAAATAACTAATTTTAAAAATAGGTCTTTTTCATCGGGTCAAAGAGTTGTCCAAATCGAACCAAACTCGGTATCGAGTATCCCATGGGAAACTAGATTGCAAAACAAAAAGAATTTTTGCTATAGCTTGCCTAGGAAAAAAAAGTTAGTTTTTCATACGGAAATATGCGATTATTTCAAATATTTAATTTTTAAAAATAGTATTTTTCATCGGGTCAAGGAGTTGTCCAAATCGAACCAAACTCGGCATCGAGTATTCCAGGGGTAACTAGATTGTAAAACGAAAAGAGTTTTTGCTATAGCTTGCCTAGGAAAAAAGTTAGGTTTTCATACGGAAATTTGCCAATTTCGTAAATAACTAATTTTAAAAATAGGTCTTTTTCATCGGGTCAAAGAGTTGTCCAAATCGAACCAAACTCGGCGTCGAGTATCCCATGCGTAACTAAATTTTAAAACAAAAAAAAATTTTGCTATAGCTTGCCTAGGAAAAATGTTAGGTTTTCATACTGAAATTTTCGAATTTCGCAAATAAATAATTTTAAAAATAGGTCTTTTTCATCGGGTCAAGGAGTTGTCCAAATCGAACCAAACTCGGTATCGAGTATCCCATGGGATACTAGATTGTAAAACGAAAAGAATTTTTGCTATAGCTTGCCTAGGAAAAAAGTTAGGTTTTCATACGGAAATTTGCCAATTTCGCAAATAACTAATTTTAAAAATAGGTCTTTTTCATCGGGTCAAAGAGTTGTCCAAATCGAACCAAACTCGGTATCGAGTATCCCATGGGAAACTAGATTGTAAAACAAAAAGAATTTTTGCTATAGCTTGCCTAGGAAAAAAGTTAGGTTTTCATACGGAAATTTGCGAGTTTCGCAAATACCTAATTTTAAAAATAGGTCTTTTTCATCGGGTCAAGGAGTTGTCCAAATCGAACCAAACTCGGTATCGAGTATCCCATGGGTAACTAGATTGTAAAACAAAAAAAATTTTGGTATAGCTTACCTAGAAACAAAGTTAGTTTTTCATACGGAAATTCGCTATTATTTCGAATAATGAATTTTAAAAAAGGTCCTATTCGTCGGGTCAAGGAGTTGTCCAAATCGAACCAAACTCGGCGTCGAGTATCCCATGCGTAACTAGATTGTAAAACAAAAAAAATTTTGGTATAGCTTACCTAGAAAAAAAGTTAGTTTTTCATACGGAAATTTGCTATTATTTCGAATAATGAATTTTAAAAAAGGTCTTTTTCATCGGGTCAAGGAGTTGTCCAAATCGAACCAAACTCGGTATCGAGTATCCCATGGGTAACTAGATTGTAAAACAAAAAAAATTTTGGTATAGCTTACCTAGAAAAAAAGTTAGTTTTTCATACGAAAATTTGCTATTATTTTGAATAATGAATTTTAAAAAAGGTCCTATTCGTCGGGTCAAGGAGTTGTCCAAATCGAACCAAACTCGTTATCGAGTATCCCATGGGAAACTAGATTGTAAAACAAAAAGAATTTTTGCTATAGCTTGCCTAGGAAAAAAAGTTAGGTTTTCATACGGAAATTTGCGAGTTTCGCAAATACCTAATTTTAAAAATAGGTCTTTTTCATCGGGTCAAGGAGTTGTCCAAATCGAACCAAACTCGGTATCGAGTATCCCATGGGTAACTAGATTGTAAAACAAAAAAAAATTTGGTATAGCTTACCTAGAAACAAAGTTAGTTTTTCACACGGAAATTTGCTATTATTTCGAATAATGAATTTTAAAAAAGGTCCTATTCGTCGGGTCAAGGAGTTGTCCAAATCGAACCAAACTCGGCGTCGAGTATCCCATGCGTAACTAGATTGTAAAACAAAAAAAATTTTGGTATAGCTTACCTAGAAAAAAAGTTAGTTTTTCATACGGAAATTTGCTATTATTTCGAATAATGAATTTTAAAAAAGGTCTTTTTCATCGGTCAAGGAGTTGTCCAAATCGAACCAAACTCGGTATCGAGTATCCCATGGGTAACTAGATTGTAAAACAAAAAAAATTTTGGTATAGCTTACCAAGAAAAAAAGTTAGTTTTTCATACGGAAATTTGCTATTATTTCGAATAATGAATTTTAAAAAAGGTCCTATTCGTCGGGTCAAGGAGTTGTCCAAATCGAACCAAACTCGGTATCGAGTATCCCATGGGAAACTAGATTGTAAAACAAAAAGAATTTTTGCTATAGCTTGCCTAGGAAAAAAAGTTAGGTTTTCATACGGAAATTTGCGAGTTTCGCAAATACCTAATTTTAAAAATAGGTCTTTTTCATCGGGTCAAGGAGTTGTCCAAATCGAACCAAACTCGGTATCGAGTATCCCATGGGTAACTAGATTGTAAAACAAAAAAAATTTTGGTATAGCTTGCCTAGGAAAAATGTTAGGTTTCTATACTGAAATTTTCGAATTTCGCAAATAAATAATTTTAAAAATAGGTCTTTTTCATCGGGTCAAGGAGTTGTCCAAATCGAACCAAACTCGGTATCGAGTATCCCATGGGATACTAGATTGTAAAACGAAAAGAATTTTTGCTATAGCTTGCCTAGGAAAAAAGTTAGGTTTTCATACGGAAATTTGCCAATTTCGCAAATAACTAAATTTAAAAATAGGTCTTTTTCATCGGGTCAAAGAGTTGTCCAAATCGAACCAAACTCGGCGTCGAGTATCCCATGCGTAACTAAATTTTAAAACAAAAAAAAATTTTGCTATAGCTTGCCTAGGAAAAATGTTAGGTTTTCATACTGAAATTTTCGAATTTCGCAAATAAATAATTTTAAAAATAGGTCTTTTTCATCGGGTCAAGGAGTTGTCCAAATCGAACCAAACTCGGTATCGAGTATCCCATGGGATACTAGATTGTAAAACGAAAAGAATTTTTGCTATAGCTTGCCTAGGAAAAAAGTTAGGTTTTCATACGGAAATTTGCCAATTTCGCAAATAACTAAATTTAAAAATAGGTCTTTTTCATCGGGTCAAAGAGTTGTCCAAATCGAACCAAACTCGGTATCGAGTATCCAATGGGAAACTAGATTGTAAAACAAAAAGAATTTTTGCTATAGCTTGCCTAGGAAAAAAATTAGGTTTTCATACGGAAATTTGCGAGTTTCGCAAATACCTAATTTTAAAAATAGGTCTTTTTCATCGGGTCAAGGAGTTGTCCAAATCGAACCAAACTCGGTATCGAGTATCCCATGGGTAACTAGATTGTAAAACAAAAAAAAATTTGGTATAGCTTACCTAGAAACAAAGTTAGTTTTTCACACGGAAATTTGCTATTATTTCGAATAATGAATTTTAAAAAAGGTCCTATTCGTCGGGTCAAGGAGTTGTCCAAATCGAACCAAACTCGGCGTCGAGTATCCCATGCGTAACTAAATTTTAAAACAAAAAAAAATTTTGCTATAGCTTGCCTAGGAAAAATGTTAGGTTTTCATACTGAAATTTTCGAATTTCGCAAATAAATAATTTTAAAAATAGGTCTTTTTCATCGGGTCAAGGAGTTGTCCAAATCGAACCAAACTCGGTATCGAGTATCCCATGGGATACTAGATTGTAAAACGAAAAGAATTTTTGCTATAGCTTGCCTAGGAAAAAAGTTAGGTTTTCATACGGAAATTTGCCAATTTCGCAAATAACTAAATTTAAAAATAGGTCTTTTTCATCGGGTCAAAGAGTTGTCCAAATCGAACCAAACTCGGCGTCGAGTATCCCATGCGTAACTAAATTTTAAAACAAAAAAAAATTTTGCTATAGCTTGCCTAGGAAAAATGTTAGGTTTTCATACTGAAATTTTCGAATTTCGCAAATAAATAATTTTAAAAATAGGTCTTTTTCATCGGGTCAAGGAGTTGTCCAAATCGAACCAAACTCGGTATCGAGTATCCCATGGGATACTAGATTGTAAAATGAAAAGAATTTTTGCTATAGCTTGCCTAGGAAAAAAGTTAGGTTTTCATACGGAAATTTGCCAATTTCGCAAATAACTAAATTTAAAAATAGGTCTTTTTCATCGGGTCAAAGAGTT
The DNA here is from genome assembly GCF_964194025.1 of Convolutriloba macropyga. Taxonomy (NCBI): domain Eukaryota; kingdom Metazoa; phylum Xenacoelomorpha; order Acoela; family Convolutidae; genus Convolutriloba; species Convolutriloba macropyga. Next base: position 49,008,908 of record NC_134481.1, on the reverse strand, counting down.
GTCCAAATCGAACCAAACTCGGTATCGAGTATCCAATGAGAAACTAGATTGTAAAACAAAAAGAATTTTTGCTATAGCTTGCCTAGGAAAAAAATTAGGTTTTCATACGGAAATTTGCGAGTTTCGCAAATACCTAATTTTAAAAATAGGTCTTTTGTCTTTTTCATCGGGTCAAGGAGTTGTCCAAATCGAACCAAACTCGGTATCGAGTATCCCATGGGTAACTAGATTGTAAAACAAAAAAATTTTTGGTATAGCTTGCCTAGAAAAAAAGTTAGTTTTTCATACGGAAATTTGCTATTATTTCGAATAACGAATTTTAAAAAAGGTCTTTTTCTTCGGGTCAAGGAGTTGTCCAAATCGAACCAAACTCGGTATCGAGTATCCCATGGGTAACTAGATTGTAAAACAGAAAGAATTTTTGGTATAGCTTGCCTGGGAAAAAAGTTAGGTTTTCATACTGAAATTTTCGAATTTCGCAAATAAGTAATTTTAAAAATAGGTCTTTTTCATCGGGTCAAGGAGTTGTCAAAATCGAACCAAACTCGGTATCGAGTATCCCATGGGTTACTAGATTGTAAAACGAAAAGAATTTTTGCTATAGCTTGCCTAGGAAAAAAGTTAGGTTTTCATACGGAAATTTGCCAATTTCGCAAATAACTAAATTTAAAAATAGGTCTTTTTCATCGGGTCAAAGAGTTGTCCAAATCGAACCAAACTCGGTATCGAGTATCCCATGGGAAACTAGATTGTAAAACAAAAAGAATTTTTGCTATAGCTTGCCTAGGAAAAAAGTTAGGTTTTCATACGGAAATTTGCGAGTTTCGCAAATACCTAATTTTAAAAATAGGTCTTTTTCATCGGGTCAAGGAGTTGTCCAAATCGAACCAAAATCGGTATCGAGTATCCCATGGGTAACTAGATTGTAAAACAAAAAAAAATTTGGTATAGCTTGCCTAAAAAAAAAGTTAGTTTTTCATACGGAAATATGCTATTATTTCGAATAACGAATTTTAAAAAAGGTCTTTTTCTTCGGGTCAAGGAGTTGTCCAAATCGAACCAAACTCGGTATCGAGTATCCCATGGGTAACTAGATTGTAAAACGAAAAGATTTTTGGTATAGCTAGCCTAGGAAAAAAGTTAGTTTTTCATACGGGAATTTGCAATTATTTCAAATATTTAATTTTTAAATATAGTGTTTTTCATCGGGTCAAGGAGTTGTCCAAATCGAACCAAACTCGGTGTCAAGTATCCCATGGGTAACTTAACTTCAAAACAAAAAAATTTTTGCTATAGCTTGCCTAGGAAAAAAGTTAGGTTTTCATACTGAAATTTTCGAATTTCGCAAATAAATAATTTTAAAAATAGGTCTTTTTCATCGGGTCAAGGAGTTGTCCAAATCGAACCAAACTCGGTATCGAGTATCCCATGGGATACTAGATTGTAAAACGAAAAGAATTTTTGCTATAGCTTGCCTAGAAAAAAAGTTAGGTTTTCATACGGAAATTTGCCAATTTCGCAAATAACTAAATTTAAAAATAGGTCTTTTTCATCGGGTCAAAGAGTTGTCCAAATCGAACCAAACTCGGTATCGAGTATCCCATGGGAAACTAGATTGTAAAACAAAAAGAATTTTTGCTATAGCTTGCCTAGGAAAATAGTTAGGTTTTCATACGGAAATTTGCGAGTTTCGCAAATACCTAATTTTAAAAATAGGTCTTTTTCACCGGGTCAAGGAGTTGTCCAAATCGAACCAAACTCGGTATCGAGTATCCCATGGGTAACTAGATTGTAAAACAAAAAAAATTTTGGTATAGCTTACCTAGAAAAAAAGTTAGTTTTTCATACGGAAAATTGCTATTATTTCGAATAACGAATTTTAAAAAAGGTCTTTTTCTTCGGGTCAAGGAGTTGTCCAAATCGAACCAAACTCGGTATCGAGTATCCCATGGGTAACTAGATTGTAAAACAAAGAGAATTTTTGGTATAGCTAGCCTAGGAAAAAAGTAAGTTTTTCATACGGAAATTTGCAATTATTTCAAATATTTAATTTTTAAATATAGTGTTTTTCATCGGGTCAAGGATTTGTCCAAATCGAACCAAACTCGGTATCGAGTATCCCATGGGTAACTAGATTGTAAAACAGAAAGAATTTTTGGTATAGCTTGCCTAGGAAAAAAGTTAGTTTTTCATACGGAATTTTGCGATTAATTCGAATAATTAATTTTAATTATCTTTTAAAAATAGGTCTTTTTGATTAGGTCTTACATTTGTCCAAAATTAACCAAACTCGGTATCGAGTATCCCAGGGGTAACTAAATTGTAAAACGAAAAGACTTTTTGCTATAGCTTGCCTAGGAAAAAAGTTAAGTTTTCATACGGAAATTTGCCAGTTTCGCAAATAACTAATTTTAAAAATAGGTCTTTTTCAGCGGGTCAAAGAGTTGTCCAAATCGAACCAATCTCGGTATCGAGTATCCCATGGGTAACTAGATTGTAAAACATAAAGAATTTTTGGTATAGCTTGCCTAGAAAAAAGTTAGTTTTTCATACGGAAATTTGCTATTATTTCGAATAATGAATTTTAAAAAAGGTCCTATTCATCGGGTCAAGGAGTTGTCCAAATCGAACCAAACTCGGTGTCGAGTATCCCATGGGTAACTAAATTTTAAAACAAAAAGAATTTTTGCTATAGCTTGCCTAGGAAAAAAGTTAGGTTTTCATACTGAAATTTTCGAATTTCGCAAATAACTAATTTTAAAAATAGGTATAGCTTGGTATAGCTTGCCTAGAAAAAAAGTTAGTTTTTCATACGGAAATTTGCTATTATTTCGAATAACGATTTTTAAAAAAGGTCTTTTTCTTCGGGTCAAGGAGTTGTCCAAATCGAACCAAACTCGGTATCGAGTATCCCATGGGTAACTAAATTGTAAAACAAAAAGAATTTTTGGTACAGCTAGCCTAGGAAAAAAGTTACTTTTTCATACGGAAATTTGCAATTATTTCAAATATTTAATTTTTAAATATAGTGTTTTTCATCGGGTCAAGGATTTGTCCAAATCGAACCAAACTCGGTATCGAGTATCCCATGGGATACTAGATTGTAGAACAAAAAGAATTTTTGCTATAGCTTGCCTAGGAAAAAAGTTAGGTTTTCATACGGAAATTTGCCAATTTCGCAAATAACTAAATTTAAAAATAGGTCTTTTTCATCGGGTCAAAGAGTTGTCCAAATCGAACCAAACTCGGTATCGAGTATCCCATGGGAAACTAGATTGTAAAACAAAAAGAATTTTTGCTATAGCTTGCCTAGGAAAAAAGTTAGGTTTTCATACGGAAATTTGCGAGTTTCGCAAATACCTAATTTTAAAAATAGGTCTTTTTCATCGGGTCAAGGAGTTGTCCAAATCGAACCAAACTCGGTATCGAGTATCCCATGGGTAACTAGATTGTAAAACAAAAAAAATTTTGGTATAGCTTGCCTAGAAAAAAGTTAGTTTTTCATACGGAAATATGCTATTATTTCGAATAACGAATTTTAAAAAAGGTCTTTTTCTTCGGGTCAAGGAGTTGTCCAAATCGAACCAAACTCGGTATCGAGTATCCCATGGGTAACTAGATTGTAAAACAAAAAGAATTTTTGGTATAGCTAGCCTAGGAAAAAAGTTAGTTTTTCATACGGAAATTTGCAATTATTTCAAATATTTAATTTTTAAATTTTTAAACATAGTGTTTTTCATCGGGTCAAGGAGTTGTCCAAATCGAACCAAACTCGGTGTCAAGTATCCCATGGGTAACTAAACTTTAAAACTAAAAAAATTTTTGCTATAGCTTGCCTAGGAAAAAAGTTAGGATTTCATACTGAAATTTTCGAATTTCGCAAATAAATAATTTTAAAAATAGGTCTTTTTCATCGGGTCAAGGAGTTGTCCAAATCGAACCAAACTCGGTATCGAGTATCCCATGGGATACTAGATTGTAAAACGAAAAGAATTTTTGCTATAGCTTGCCTAGAAAAAAAGTTAGGTTTTCATACGGAAATTTGCCAATTTCGCAAATAACTAAATTTAAAAATAGGTCTTTTTCATCGGGTCAAAGAGTTGTCCAAATCGAACCAAACTCGGAATCGAGTATCCCATGGGAAACTAGTTTGTAAAACAAAAAGAATTTTTGCTATAGCTTGCCTAGGAAAAAAGTTAGGTTTTCATACGGAAATTTGCGAGTTTCGCAAATACCTAATTTTAAAAATAGGTCTTTTTCACCGGGTCAAGGAGTTGTCCAAATCGAACCAAACTCGGTATCGAGTATCCCATGGGTAACTAGATTGTAAAACAAAAAAAATTTTGGTATAGCTTACCTAGAAAAAAAGTTAGTTTTTCATACGGAAATTTGCTATTATTTCGAATAACGAATTTTAAAAAAGGTCTTTTTCTTCGGGTCAAGGAGTTGTCCAAATCGAACCAAACTCGGTATCGAGTATCCCATGGGTAACTAGATTGTAAAACAAAAAGAATTTTTGGTATAGCTAGCCTAGGAAAAAAGTTAGTTTTTCATACGGAAATTTGCAATTATTTCAAATATTTAATTTTTAAATATAGTGTTTTTCATCGGGTCAAGGATTTGTCCAAATCGAACCAAACTCGGTATCCTTTATCCCATGGGTAACTAGATTGTAAAACAGAAAGAATTTTTGGTATAGCTTGCCTAGGAAAAAAGTTAGTTTTTCATACGGAATTTTGCGATTAATTCGAATAATTAATTTTAATTATCTTTTAAAAATAGGTCTTTTTGATTAGGTCTTACATTTGTCCAAAATTAACCAAACTCAGTATCGAGTATACCAGGGGTAACTAAATTGTAAAACGAAAAGACTTTTTGCTATAGCTTGCCTAGGAAAAAAGTTAAGTTTTCATACGGAAATTTGCCAGTTTCGCAAATAACTAATTTTAAAAATAGGTCTTTTTCAGCGGGTCAAAGAGTTGTCCAAATCGAACCAAACTCGGTATCGAGTATCCCATGGGTAACTAGATTGTAAAACTTAAAGAATTTTTGGTATAGCTTGCCTAGAAAAAAAGTTAGTTTTTCATACGGAAATTTGCTATTATTTCGAATAATGAATTTTAAAAAAGGTCCTATTCATCGGGTTAAGGAGTTGTCCAAATCGAACCAAACTCGGTGTCGAGTATCCCATGGGTAACTAAATTTTAAAACAAAAAGAATTTTTGCTATAGCTTGCCTAGGAAAAAAGTTAGGTTTTCATACTGAAATTTTCGAATTTCGCAAATAACTAATTTTAAAAATAGGTCTTTTTCATCGGGTCAAGGAGTTGTCCAAATCGAACCAAACTCGGAATCGAGTATCCCATGGGATACTAGATTGTAAAACGAAAAGAATTTTTGCTATAGCTTGCCTAGGAAAAAAGTTAGGTTTTCATACGGAAATTTGCCAATTTCGCAAATAACTAAATTTAAAAATAGTCTTTTTCATCGGGTCAAAGAGTTGTCCAAATCGAACCAAACTCGGTATCGAGTATCCCATGGGAAACTAGATTGTAAAACAAAAAGAATTTTTGCTATAGCTTGCCTAGAAAAAAAGTTATTTTTTCATACGGAAATTTGCTATTATTTCGAACAACGAATTTTAAAAAAGGTCTTTTTCTTCGGGTCAAGGAGTTGTCCAAATCGAACCAAACTCGGTGTCGAGTATCCCATGGGTAACTAGATTTTATAACAAAAAAAATTTTTGCTATAGCTTGCCTAGGAAAAAAGTTAGGTTTTCATTCTGAAATTTTCGAATTTCGCAAATAACTAATTTTAAAAATAGGTCTTTTTCATCGGGTCAAGGAGTTGTCCAAATCGAACCAAACTCGATATCGAGTATCCCATGGGTAACTAGATTGTAAAACAAAAAGAATTTTTGGTATAGCTTGCCTAGGAAAAAAGTTAGGTTTTCATACGTAAATTTGCGAATTTCGCAAATAACTAATTTTAAAAATAGGTCTTTTTCATCGGGTCAAGGAGTTGTCCAAATCGAACCAAACTCGGCATCGAGTATCCCATGGGTAAGTAGATTGTAAAAGAAAAAGAATTTTTGGTATAGCTTGCCTAGGAAAAAAGTTAAGTTTTCATACGTAAATTTGCGAATTTCGCAAATAACTAATTTTAAAAATAGGTCTCTTTCATCGGGTCAAGGAGTTGTCCAAATCGAACCAAACTCGGTATCGAGTATCCCATGGGTAACTAGATTGTAAAACAAAATTATTTTTGGTATAGCTTGCCTAGAAAAAAAGTTAGTTTTTCATACGGAAATTTGCTATTATTTCGAATAACTAATTTTAAAAATAGGTCTTTTTCATCGGGTCAAGGAGTTGTCCAAATCGAACCAAACTCGATATCGAGTATCCCATGGGTAACTAGGTTGTAAAACAAAAAGAATTTTTGGTATAGCTTGCCTAGGAAAAAAGTTAGGTTTTCATACGTAAATTTGCGAATTTCGCAAATAACTAATTTTAAAAATAGGTCTTTTTCATCGGGTCAAGGAGTTGTCCAAATCGAACCAAACTCGGCATCGAGTATCCCATGGGTAAGTAGATTGTAAAAGAAAAAGAATTTTTGGTATAGCTTGCCTAGGAAAAAAGTTAAGTTTTCATACGTAAATTTGCGAATTTCGCAAATAACTAATTTTAAAAATAGGTCTCTTTCATCGGGTCAAGGAGTTGTCCAAATCGAACCAAACTCGGTATCGAGTATCCCATGGGTAACTAGATTGTAAAACAAAATTATTTTTGGTATAGCTTGCCTAGAAAAAAAGTTAGTTTTTCATACGGAAATTTGCTATTATTTCGAATAACTAATTTTAAAAATAGGTCTTTTTCATCGGGTCAAGGAGTTGTCCAAATCGAACCAAACTCGGTATCGAGTATTCCATGGGTAACTAGATTGTAAAACAAAAAGTATTTTTGGTATAGCTTGCCTAGAAAAAAAGTTAGTTTTTCATACGGAAATTTGCTATTATTTCGAATAACTAATTTTAAAAATTGGTCTTTTTCATCGGGTCAAGGAGTTGTCCAAATAGAACCAAACTCGGTATCGAGTATCCCATGGGTAACTAGATTGTAAAACAAAAGGAATTTTTGGTATAGCTTGCCTAGGAAAAAAGTTAGGTTTTCATACGTAAATTTGCGAATTTCGCAAATAACTAATTTTAAAAATAGGTCTTTTTCATCGGGTCAAGGAGTTGTCCAAATCGAACCAAACTCGGTATCGAGTATCCCATGGGTAACTAGAGTGTAAAACAAAAAGAATTTTTGGTATAGCTTGCCTAGAAAAAAAGTTAGTTTTTCATACGGAAATTTGCTATTATTTCGAATAACGAATTTTAAAAAAAGGTCTTTTTGATCGGGTCAAGGAGTTGTCCAAATCGAACCAAACTCGGTGTCGAGTATCCCATGGGTAACTAGATTTTAAAACAAAAAAAGTTTTTGCTATAGCTTGCCTAGGAAAAAAGTTAGGTTTTCATACGTAAATTTGCGAATTTCGCAAATAACTAATTTTAAAAATAGGTCTTTTTCATCGGGTCAAGGAGTTGTCCAAATCGAACCAAACTCGGTGTCGAGTATCCCATGGGTAACTAGATTTTAAAACAAAAAAAGTTTTTGCTATAGCTTGCCTAGGAAAAAAGTTAGGTTTTCATTCTGAAATTTTCGAATTTCGCAAATAACTAATTTTATAAATAGGTCTTTATCATCGGGTCAAGGAGTTGTCCAAATCGAACCAATCTCGGTATCAAGTATCCCATGGGTAACTAGATTGTAAAACAAAAAGAATTTTTGGTATAGCTTGCCTAGGAAAAAAGTTAGGTTTTCATACGTAAATTTGCGAATTTCGCAAATAACTAATTTTAAAAATAGGTCTTTTTCATCGGGTCAAGGAGTTGTCCAAATCGAACCAAACTCGGTATCGAGTATCCCATGGGTAACTAGATTGTAAAACAAAAAGAATTTTTGGTATAGCTTGCCTAGGAAAAAAGTTAAGTTTTCAAACGTAAATTTGCGAATTTCGCAAATAACTGATTTTAAAAATAGGTCTCTTTCATCGGGTCAAGGAGTTGTCCAAATCGAACCAAACTCGGTATCGAGTATCCCATGGGTAACTAGATTGTAAAACAAAATTATTTTTGGTATAGCTTGCCTAGAAAAAAAGTTAGTTTTTCATACGGAAATTTGCTATTATTTCGAATAACTAATTTTAAAAATAGGTCTTTTTCATCGGGTCAAGGAGTTGTCCAAATCGAACCAAACTCGGTATCGAGTATTCCATGGGTAACTAGATTGTAAAACAAAAAGTATTTTTGGTATAGCTTGCCTAGAAAAAAGTTAGTTTTTCATACGGAAATTTGCTATTATTTCGAATAACTAATTTTAAAAATAGGTCTTTTTCATCGGGTCAAGGAGTTGTCCAAATAGAACCAAACTCGGTGTCGAGTATCCCATGGGTAACTAGATTCTAAAACAAAAAAAGTTTTTGCTATAGCTTGCCTAGGAAAAAAGTTAGGTTTTCATACGTAAATTTGCGAATTTCGCAAATAACTAATTTTAAAAATAGGTCTTTTTCATCGGGTCAAGGAGTTGTCCAAATCGAACCAAACTCCGTATCGAGTATCCCATGGGTAACTAGAGTGTAAAACAAAAAGAATTTTTGGTATAGCTTGCCTAGGAAAAAAGTTAGTTTTTCATACGGAAATTTGCGATTATTTCGAAAAATTAATTTTAAATAATTCTTAAAAATAGGTCTATTTCATCGGGTCAAGGAGTTGTCCAAATCGAACCAAACTCGGTGTCGAGTATCCCATGGGTAACTAGATTTTAAAACAAAAAAAAATTTTGCTATAGCTTGCCTAGGAAAAAAGTTAGGTTTTCATTCTGAAATTTTCGAATTTCGCAAATAACTAATTTTATAAATAGGTCTTTATCATCGGGTCAAGGAGTTGTCCAAATCGAACCAATCTCGGTATCAAGTATCCCATGGGTAACTAGATTGTAAAACAAAAAGAATTTTTGGTATAGCTTGCCTAGGAAAAAAGTTAGGTTTTCATACGTAAATTTGCGAATTTCGCAAATAACTAATTTTAAAAATAGGTCTTTTTCATCGGGTCAAGGAGTTGTCCAAATCGAACCAAACTCGGTATCGAGTATCCCATGGGTAAGTAGAATGTAAAACAAAAAGAATTTTTGGTATAGCTTGCCTAGGAAAAAAGTTAAGTTTTCAAACGTAAATTTGCGAATTTCGCAAATAACTGATTTTAAAAATAGGTCTCTTTCATCGGGTCAAGGAGTTGTCCAAATCGAACCAAACTCGGTATCGAGTATCCCATGGGTAACTAGATTGTAAAACAAAATTATTTTTGGTATAGCTTGCCTAGAAAAAAAGTTAGTTTTTCATACGGAAATTTGCTATTATTTCGAATAACTAATTTTAAAAATAGGTCTTTTTCATCGGGTCAAGGAGTTGTCCAAATCGAACCAAACTCGGTATCGAGTATTCCATGGGTAACTAGATTGTAAAACAAAAAGTTTTTTTGGTATAGCTTGCCTAGAAAAAAGTTAGTTTTTCATACGGAAATTTGCTATTATTTCGAATAACTAATTTTAAAAATAGGTCTTTTTCATCGGGTCAAGGAGTTGTCCAAATAGAACCAAACTCGGTATCGAGTATCCCGTGGGTAACTAGATTGTAAAACAAAAAGAATTTTTGGTATAGCTTGCCTAGGAAAAAAGTTAGGTTTTCATACATAAATTTGCGAATTTCGCAAATAACTAATTTTAAATATAGGTCTCTTTCATCGGGTCAAGGAGTTGTCCAAATCGAACCAAACTCGGTATCGAGTATCCCATGGGTAACTAGATTGTAAAACAAAAAGAATTTTTGCTATAGCTTGCCTAGGAAAAAAGTTAGGTGTTCATACGTAAATTTGCGAATCTCGCAAATAACTAATTATAAAAATAGGTCTTTTTCATCGGGGCAAGGAGTTGTCCAAATCGAACCAAACTCGGTATCGAGTATCCCATGGGTAACTAGATTGTAAAACAAAAAGAATTTTAGGTATAGCTTGCCTAGAAAAAAAGTTAGTTTTTCATACGGAAATTTGCTATTACTTCGAATAACGAATTTTAAAAAAAGGTCTTTTTCATCGGGTCAAGGAGTTGTCCAAATCAAACCAAACTCGGTGTCGAGTATCCCATGGGTAACTAGACTTTAAAACAAAAAGAATTTTTGCTGTAGCTTGCCTAGGAAAAAAGTTAGGTTTTCATACTGAAATTTTCGAATTTCGCAAATAACTAATTTTTAAAATAGGTGGTCTTTTTCATCGGGTCAAGGAGTTCTCCAAATCGAACCAAACTCAGTATTGAGTATCCCATTGGTAACTAGATTGTAAAACAAAAAGAATTTTCGGTATAGCTTGCCTAGGAAAAAAGTTAGTTTTTCATACGGAAATTTGCGATTATTTCGAAAAATTAGTTTTAAATAATTCTTAAAAATAGGTCTATTTCATCGGGTCAAGGAGCTGTCCAAATCGAACCAAACTCAGTATTGAGTATCCCATTGGTAACTAGATTGTAAAACAAAAAGAATTTTTGGTATAGCTTGCCTAGAAAAAAAGTTAATTTTTTCATACGGAAATTTGCTATTATTTCGAATAACGAATTTTAAAAAAAAGTCTTTTTCATCGGGTCAAGGAGTTGTCCAAATCGAACCAAACTCGGTATCGAGTATCCCATGGGTAACTAGATTGTAAAAAAAGAATTTTTGGTATAGTTTGCCTAGGAAAAAAGTTAGTTTTTCATACGGAAATTTGCTATTATTTCGAATAACGAATTTTAAAAATAGGTCTATTTCATCGGGTCAAGGAGTTGTCCAAATCGAACCAAACTCGGTATCGAGTATCCCATGGGTAACTAGATTGTAAAAAAAAGAATTTTTGGTATAGTTTGCCTAGGAAAAAAGTTAGTTTTTCATACGGAAATTTGCGATTATTTCGAATAAATAATTTTAAATAATTCTTAAAAATAGGTCTATTTCATCGGGTCAAGGAGTTGTCCAAATCGAACCAAACTCGGCATCGAGTATCCCATGGGTAACTAGATTGTAAAACAAAAAGAATTTTAGGTATAGCTTGCCTAGAAAAAAAGTTAGTTTTTCATACGGAAATTTGCTATTACTTCGAATAACGAATTTTAAAAAAAGGTCTTTTTCATCGGGTCAAGGAGTTGTCCAAATCAAACCAAACTCGGTGTCGAGTATCCCATGGGTAACTAGACTTTAAAACAAAAAGAATTTTTGCTGTAGCTTGCCTAGGAAAAAAGTTAGGTTTTCATACTGAAATTTTCGAATTTCGCAAATAACTAATTTTTAAAATAGGTGGTCTTTTTCATCGGGTCAAGGAGTTCTCCAAATCGAACCAAACTCAGTATTGAGTATCCCATTGGTAACTAGATTGTAAAACAAAAAGAATTTTCGGTATAGCTTGCCTAGGAAAAAAGTTAGTTTTTCATACGGAAATTTGCGATTATTTCGAAAAATTAGTTTTAAATAATTCTTAAAAATAGGTCTATTTCATCGGGTCAAGGAGCTGTCCAAATCGAACCAAACTCAGTATTGAGTATCCCATTGGTAAGTAGATTGTAAAACAAAAAGAATTTTTGGTATAGCTTGCCTAGAAAAAAAGTTAATTTTTTCATACGGAAATTTGCTATTATTTCGAATAACGAATTTTAAAAAAAAGTCTTTTTCATCGGGTCAAGGAGTTGTCCAAATCGAACCAAACTCGGTATCGAGTATCCCATGGGTAACTAGATTGTAAAAAAAAGAATTTTTGGTATAGTTTGCCTAGGAAAAAAGTTAGTTTTTCATACGGAAATTTGCTATTATTTCGAATAACGAATTTTAAAAATAGGTCTATTTCATCGGGTCAAGGAGTTGTCCAAATCGAACCAAACTCGGTATCGAGTATCCCATGGGTAACTAGATTGTAAAAAAAAGAATTTTTGGTATAGTTTGCCTAGGAAAAAAGTTAGTTTTTCATACGGAAATTTGCGATTATTTCGAATAAATAATTTTAAATAATTCTTAAAAATAGGTCTATTTCATCGGGTCAAGGAGTTGTCCAAATCGAACCAAACTCGGCATCGAGTATCCCATGGGTAACTAGATTGTAAAACAAAAAGAATTTTTGCTATAGCTTGCCTAGAAAAAAAGTTTGGTTTTCATACGTAAATTTGCGAATTTCGCAAATAACTAATTTTAAAAATAGGTCTTTTTCATCTGGTCAAGGAGTTGTCCAAATCGAACCAAACTCGGTATCGAGTATCCCATGGGTAACTAGATTGTAAAAAAAGAATTTTTGGTATAGTTTGCCTAGGAAAAAAGTTAGTTTTTCATACGGAAATTTGCGATAATTTCGAATAAATAATTTTAAATAATTCTTAAAAATAGGTCTATTTCATCGGGTCAAGGAGTTGTCCAAATCGAACCAAACTCGGCATCGAGTATCCCATGGGTAACTAGATTGTAAAACAAAAAGAATTTTTGGTATAGCTTGCCTAGGAAAAAAGTTAGTTTTTCATACGGAAATTTGCTATTATTTCGAATAACGAATTTTAAAAATAGGTCTTTTTCATCGGGTCAAGGAGTTGTCCAAATCGAACCAAACTCGGCATCGAGTATCCCATAGGTCACTAGATTTTAAAACAAAAAAAATTTTGTTAAAGCTTGCCTAGGAAAAAAGTTAGTTTTTCATACGGAAATTTGCGATTATTTCGAATAAATAATTTTAAATAAATCTTAAAAATAGGTCTATTTCATCGGGTCAAGGAGTTGTCCAAATGGAACCAAACTCGGCATCGAGTATCCCATGGGTAACTAGATTGTAAAACAAAAAGAATTTTTGGTATAGCTTGCCTAGGAAAAAAGTTAGTTTTTCATACGGAAATTTGCGATTATTTCGAATAATTAATTTTAAATAATTCTTAAAAATAGGTCTATTTCATCGGGTCAAGGAGCTGTCCAAATCGAACCAAACTCGGCATCGAGTATCCCATGGGTCACTAGATTTTAAAACAAAAAAATTTTTGTTAAAGCTTGCCTATTGCCTAGGAAAAAAGTTAGTTTTTCATACGGAAATTTGCGATTATTTCGAATAAATAATTTTAAATAGTTCTTAAAAATAGGTCTATTTCATCGGGTCAAGGAGTTGTCCAAATCGAACCAAACTCGGCATCGAGTATCCCATGGGTAACTAAATTGTAAAACAAAAAGAATTTTGTTAAAGCTTGCCTAGGAAAAAAGTTAGTTTTTCATACGGAAATTTGCGATTATTTTGAATAAATAATTTTAAATAGTTCTTAAAAATAGGTCTATTTCATCGGGTCAAGGAGTTGTCCAAATCGAACCAAACTCGGTATCGAGTATCCCATGGGTAACTAGATTGTAAAACAAAAAGAATTTTTGGTATAGCTTGCCTAGGAAAAAAGTTAGTTTTTCATACGGAAATTTGCGATTATTTCGAATAATTAATTTTAAATAATTCTTAAAAATAGGTCTATTTCTTCGGGTCAAGGAGTTGTCCAAATCGAGCCAAACTCGGTATCGATCATCCCATGGGTAACTAGATTGTAAAACAAAAAGAATTTTTGATATAGCTTGCCTAGAAAAAAATTAGTTTTTCATACGGAAATTTGCTATTATTTCGAATAACGAATTTTAAAAATAGGTTTTTTTCATCGGGTCAAGGAGTTGTCCAAATCGAACCAAACTCGGCATCGAGTATCCCATGGGTCACTAAATTTTAAAACAAAAATAATTTTTGTTAAAGCTTGCCTAGGAAAAAAGTTATTTTTTCATACGGTAATTTGCGATTATTTCGAATAATTAATATTAAATAATTCTTAAAAATAGGTCTATTTCATCGGGTCAAGGAGTTGTCCAAATCGAACCAAACTCGGCATCGAGTATCCCATGGGTCACTAGATTCTAAAACAAAAAAATTTTTGTTAAAGCTTGCCTATTGCCTAGGAAAAAAGTTAGTTTTTCATACGGAAATTTGCGATTATTTCGAATAAATATTTTAAATAGTTCTTAAAAATAGGTCTATTTCATCGGGTCAAGGAGTTGTCCAAATCGAACCAAACTCGGCATCGAGTATCCCATGGGTAACTAAATTGTAAAACAAAAAGAATTTTTGGTATAGCTTGCCTAGGAAAAAAGTTAGTTTTTCATACGGAAATTTGCGATTATTTCGAATAATTAATTTTAAAAATAGGTCTATTTCTTCGGGTCAAGGAGTTGTCCAAATCGAGCCAAACTCGGTATCGATCATCCCATGGGTAACTAGATTGTAAAACAAAAAGAATTTTTGATATAGCTTGCCTAGAAAAAAATTAGTTTTTCATACGGAAATTTGCTATTATTTCGAATAACGAATTTTAAAAATAGGTTTTTTTCATCGGGTCAAGGAGTTGTCCAAATCGAACCAAACTCGGCATCGAGTATCCCATGGGTCACTAAATTTTAAAACAAAAATAATTTTTGTTAAAGCTTGCCTAGGAAAAAAGTTATTTTTTCATACGGTAATTTGCGATTATTTCGAATAATTAATATTAAATAATTCTTAAAAATAGGTCTATTTCATCGGGTCAAGGAGTTGTCCAAATCGAACCAAACTCGGCATCGAGTATCCCATGGGTCACTAGATTCTAAAACAAAAAAATTTTTGTTAAAGCTTGCCTATTGCCTAGGAAAAAAGTTAGTTTTTCATACGGAAATTTGCGATTATTTCGAATAAATATTTTAAATAGTTCTTAAAAATAGGTCTATTTCATCGGGTCAAGGAGTTGTCCAAATCGAACCAAACTCGGCATCGAGTATCCCATGGGTAACTAAATTGTAAAACAAAAAGAATTTTTGGTATAGCTTGCCTAGGAAAAAAGTTAGTTTTTCATACGGAAATTTGCGATTATTTCGAATAATTAATTTTAAAAATAGGTCTTTTTCATCGGGTCAAGGAAATGTCCAAATCGAACCAAACTCGGCATCGAGTATCCCATTGGTCACTAGATTTTAAAACAAAAATAATTTTTGTTAAAGCTTGCCTAGGAAAAAAGTTAGTTTTTCATACGGAAATTTGCGGTTATTTCGAATAATTAATATTAAATAATTCTTAAAAATAGGTCTATTTCATCGGGTCAAGGAGTTGTCCAAATCGAACCAAACTCGGTATCGAATATCCCATGTGTAACTAGATTGTAAAACAAAAAGAATTTTTGGTATAGCTTGCCTAGGAAAAAAGTTAGTTTTTCATACGGAAATTTGCGATTAGTTCGAATAATTAATTTTAAATAATTCTTAAAAATAGGTCTATTTCATCGGGTCAAGGAATTGTCCAAATCCAACCAAACTCGGCATCGAGTATCCCATGGGTCACTAGATTTTAAAACAAAAAAATTTTTGTTAAAGCTTGCCTATTGTCTAGGAAAAAAGTTAGTTTTTCATACGGAAATTTGCGATTATTTCGAATAAATAATTTTAAATAGTTCTTAAAAATAGGTCTATTTCATCGGGTCAAGGAGTTGTCCAAATCGAACCAAACTCGGCATCGAGTATCCCATGTGTAACTAGATTGTAAAACAAAAAGAATTTTTGGTATAGCTTGCCTAGGAAAAAAGTTAGTTTTTCATACGGAAATTTGCGATTATTTCGAATAATTAATTTTAAATAATTCTTAAAAATAGGTCTATTTCATCGGGTCAAGGAGTTTCCCAAATCGAACCAAACTCGGCATCGAGTATCCCATGGGTAACTAAATTGTAAAACAAAAAGAATTTTGTTAAAGCTTGCCTAGGAAAAAAGTTAGTTTTTCATACGGAAATTTGCGATTATTTCGAATAAATAATTTTAAATAGTTCTTAAAAATAGGTCTATTTCATCCTGTCAAGGAGTTGTCCAAATCGAACCAAACTCGGTATCGAGTATCCCATGGGTAACTAGATTGTAAAACAAAAAGAATTTTGTTAAAGCTTGCCTAGGAAAAAAGTTAGTTTTTCATACGGAAATTTGCGATTATTTCGAATAAATAATTTTAAATAGTTCTTAAAAATAGGTCTATTTCATCGGGTCAAGGAGTTGTCCAAATCGAACCAAACTCGGTATCGAGTATCCCATGGGTAACTAGATTGTAAAACAAAAAGAATTTTTGGTATAGCTTGCCTAGAAAAAAAATTAGTTTTTCATACGGAAATTTGCTATTATTTCGAATAACGAATTTTAAAAATAGGTCTTTTTCATCGGGTCAAGGAGTTGTCCAAATCGAACCAAACTCGGCATCGAGTATCCCATGGGTCACTAGATTTTAAAACAAAAATAATATTTGTTAAAGCTTGCCTAGGAAAAAAGTTAGTTTTTCATACGGAAATTTGCGGTTATTTCGAATAATTAATATTAAATAATTCTTAAAAATAGGTCTATTTCATCGGGTCAAGGAGTTGTCCAAATCGAACCAAACTCGGCATCGAGTATCCCATGTGTAACTAGATTGTAAAACAAAAAGAATTTTTGGTATAGCTTGCCTAGGAAAAAAGTTAGTTTTTCATACGGAAATTTGCGATTATTTCGAATAATTAATTTTAAATAATTCTTAAAAATAGGTCTATTTCATCGGGTCAAGGAGTTTCCCAAATCGAACCAAACTCGGCATCGAGTATCCCATGGGTAACTAAATTGTAAAACAAAAAGAATTTTGTTAAAACTTGCCTAGGAAAAAAGTTAGTTTTTCATACGGAAATTTGCGATTATTTCGAATAAATAATTTTAAATAGTTCTTAAAAATAGGTCTATTTCATCGGGTCAAGGAGTTGTCCAAATCGAACCAAACTCGGTATCGAGTATCCCATGGGTAACTAGATTGTAAAACAAAAAGAATTTTGTTAAAGCTTGCCTAGGAAAAAAGTTAGTTTTTCATACGGAAATTTGCGATTATTTCGAATAAATAATTTTAAATAGTTCTTAAAAATAGGTCTATTTCATCGGGTCAAGGAGTTGTCCAAATCGAACCAAACTCGGTATCGAGTATCCCATGGGTAACTAGATTGTAAAACAAAAAGAATTTTTGGTATAGCTTGCCTAGAAAAAAAATTAGTTTTTCATACGGAAATTTGCTATTATTTCGAATAACGAATTTTAAAAATAGGTCTTTTTCATCGGGTCAAGGAGTTGTCCAAATCGAACCAAACTCGGCATCGAGTATCCCATGGGTCACTAGATTTTAAAACAAAAATAATATTTGTTAAAGCTTGCCTAGGAAAAAAGTTAGTTTTTCATACGGAAATTTGCGATTATTTCGAATAAATAATATTAAATAATTCTTAAAAATAGGTCTATTTCATCGGGTCAAGGAGTTGTCCAAATCGAACCAAACTCGGTATCGATCATCCCATGGGTAACTAGATTGTAAAACAAAAAGAATTTTTGACATAGCTTGCCTAGAAAAAAAATTAGTTTTTCATACGGAAATTTGCTATTATTTCGAATAACGAATTTTAAAAATAGGTCTTTTTCATCGGGTCAAGGAGTTGTCCAAATCGAACCAAACTCGGCATCGAGTATCCCATGGGTCACTAGATTTTAAAACAAAAATAATTTTTGTTAAAGCTTGCCTAGGAAAAAAGTTAGTTTTTCATACGGAAATTTGCGATTATTTCGAATAAATAATATTAAATAATTCTTAAAAATAGGTCTATTTCATCGGGTCAAGGAGTTGTCCAAATCGAACCAAACTCGGTATCGAATATCCCATGTGT
This sequence comes from Convolutriloba macropyga, assembly GCF_964194025.1. NCBI lineage: Eukaryota > Metazoa > Xenacoelomorpha > Acoela > Convolutidae > Convolutriloba > Convolutriloba macropyga. The sequence continues at coordinate 48,991,060 of NC_134481.1, read as the reverse complement.
AACTAGATTGTAAAACAAAAAGAATTTTTGGTATAGCTTGCCTAGGAAAAAAGTTAGTTTTTCATACGGAAATTTGCGATTATTTCGATAATTAATTTTAAATAATTCTTAAAAATAGGTATATTTCATCGGGTCAAGGAGTTGTCCAAATGGAACCAAACTCCGTATCGATCATCCCACGGGTAACTAGATGGTAAAACAAAAAGAATTTTTCGTATAGCTTGCCTAGAAAAAAATTAGTTTTTCATACGGAAATTTGCTATTATTTCGAATAACGAATTTTAAAAATAGGTCTTTTTCATCGGGTCAAGGAGTTGTCCAAATCGAACCAAACTCGGCATCGAGTATCCCATGGGTCACTAGATTTTAAAACAAAAATAATTTTTGTTAAAGCTTGCCTAGGAAAAAAGTTAGTTTTTCATACGGAAATTTGCGATTATTTCGAATAAATAATATTAAATAATGCTTAAAAATAGGTCTATTTCATCGGGTCAAGGAGTTGTCCAAATCGAGCCAAACTCGGTATCGAATATCCCATGTGTAACTAGATTGTAAAACAAAAAGAATTTTTGGTATAGCTTGCCTAGGAAAAAAGTTAGTTTTTCATACGGAAATTTGCGATTATTTCGATAATTAATTTTAAATAATTCTTAAAAATAGGTATATTTCATCGGGTCAAGGAGTTGTCCAAATGGAACCAAACTCCGTATCGATCATCCCACGGGTAACTAGATGGTAAAACAAAAAGAATTTTTCGTATAGCTTGCCTAGAAAAAAATTAGTTTTTCATACGGAAATTTGCGATTATTTCGAATAAATAATTTTAAATAGTTCTTAAAAATAGGTCTATTTCATCGGGTCAAGGAGTTGTCCAAATCGAACCAAACTCGGTATCGAGTATCCCATGGGTAACTAGATTGTAAAACAAAAAGAATTTTGTTAAAGCTTGCCTAGGAAAAAAGTTAGTTTTTCATACGGAAATTTGCGATTATTTCGAATAAATAATTTTAAATAGTTCTTAAAAATAGGTCTATTTCATCGGGTCAAGGAGTTGTCCAAATCGAACCAAACTCGGTATCGAGTATCCCATGGGTAACTAGATTGTAAAACAAAAAGAATTTTTGGTATAGCTTGCCTAGAAAAAAAATTAGTTTTTCATACGGAAATTTGCTATTATTTCGAATAACGAATTTTAAAAATAGGTCTTTTTCATCGGGTCAAGGAGTTGTCCAAATCGAACCAAACACGGCATCGAGTATCCCATGGGTCACTAGATTTTAAAACAAAAATAATATTTGTTAAAGCTTGCCTAGGAAAAAAGTTAGTTTTTCATACGGAAATTTGCGATTATTTCGAATAAATAATATTAAATAATTCTTAAAAATAGGTCTATTTCATCGGGTCAAGGAGTTGTCCAAATCGAACCAAACTCGGTATCGATCATCCCATGGGTAACTAGATTGTAAAACAAAAAGAATTTTTGACATAGCTTGCCTAGAAAAAAAATTAGTTTTTCATACGGAAATTTGCTATTATTTCGAATAACGAATTTTAAAAATAGGTCTTTTTCATCGGGTCAAGGAGTTGTCCAAATCGAACCAAACTCGGCATCGAGTATCCCATGGGTCACTAGATTTTAAAACAAAAATAATTTTTGTTAAAGCTTGCCTAGGAAAAAAGTTAGTTTTTCATACGGAAATTTGCGATTATTTCGAATAAATAATATTAAATAATTCTTAAAAATAGGTCTATTTCATCGGGTCAAGGAGTTGTCCAAATCGAACCAAACTCGGTATCGAATATCCCATGTGTAACTAGATTGTAAAACAAAAAGAATTTTTGGTATAGCTTGCCTAGGAAAAAAGTTAGTTTTTCATACGGAAATTTGCGATTATTTCGATAATTAATTTTAAATAATTCTTAAAAATAGGTATATTTCATCGGGTCAAGGAGTTGTCCAAATGGAACCAAACTCCGTATCGATCATCCCACGGGTAACTAGATGGTAAAACAAAAAGAATTTTTCGTATAGCTTGCCTAGAAAAAAATTAGTTTTTCATACGGAAATTTGCTATTATTTCGAATAACGAATTTTAAAAATAGGTCTTTTTCATCGGGTCAAGGAGTTGTCCGAATCGAATCCAACTCGGCATCGAGTATCCCATGGGTAACTAGATTTTCAAACAAAAAAAATTTTTGTTAAAGCTTGCCTAGCAAAAAAGTTAGTTTTTCGTACGTAAATTTCCGATTAATTCGAATAATTAATTTTAAATAATTCTTAAAAATAGGTCTATTTCATCGGGTCAAGGAGTTGTCCAAATCGAACCCAACTCGGTATTCAGTATCCCATGGGTAACTAGATTTTAAAACAAAAAAATTTTTGTTAAAGCTTGCCTAGCAAAAAAGTTAGTTTTGCGTACGTAAATTTCCGATTAATTCGAATAATTAATTTTAAATAATTTTTAAAAATAGGTCTTTTTGATTAGATCATAGAGTTGTCCAAAGTGAACCAAACTGGACATGGAGTATACCCTGTATATGCAGGGTCTGAAATGCCAAGAATTTTTGCTATAGCATGCCTAGGAAGAAGTTAGCTTTTCATACGGAAATTTGCGATTAATTCGAATAATTAATTTTAAATAATTCTTAAAAATAGGTCTATTTCATCGGGTCAAGGAGTTGTCCAAATCGAACCAAACTCGGTATTGAGTATCCCATGGGTAACTAGATTGTAAAACAAAAAGAATTTTTGGTATAGCTTGCCTAGGAAAAAAGTTAGTTTTTCATACGGAAATTTGCGATTATTTCGAATAAATAATTTTAAAAAATTCTTAAAAATAGGTCTATTTCATCGGGTCAAGGAGTTGTCCAAATCGAACCAAACTCGGTATCGAGTATCCCATGGCTAACTAGATTGTAAAACAAAAAGAGTTTTTGGTATAGCTTGCCTAGGAAAAAAGTTAGTTTTTCATACGGAAATTTGCGATTATTTCGAATAATTAATTTTAAATAATTTTTAAAAATAGGTATATTTCATCGGGTCAAGGAGTTGTCCAAATCGAACCAAACTCGGTATCGATCATCCCATGGGTATCTAGATTGTAAAACAAAAAGAATTTTTGGTATAGCTTGCCTAGAAAAAAAATTAGTTTTTCATACGGCAATTTGCTATTATTTCGAATAACGAATTTTAAAAATAGGTCTTTTTCATCGGGTCAAGGAGTTGTCCAAATCGAACCAAACTCGGCATCGAGTATCCCATGGGTCACTAGATTTTAAAACAAAAAGAATTTTTGGTATAGCTTGCCTAGGAAAAAAGTTAGTTTTTCATACGGAAATTTGCGATTATTTCGAATAATTAATATTAAATAATTCTTAAAAATAGGTCTATTTCATCGGGTCAAGGAGTTGTCCAAATCGAACCAAACTCGGCATCGATCATCCCATGGGTAACTAGATTGTAAAACAAAAAGAATTTTTGGTATAGCTTGCCTAGGAAAAAGTTAGTTTTTCATACGGAAATTTGCGATTATTTCGAATAATTAAATTTAAATAATTCTGAAAAATAGGTCTATTTCATCGGGTCAAGGAGTTGTCCAAATCGAACCAAACTCGGTATCGATCATCCCATGGGTAACTAGATTGTAAAACAAAAAGAATTTTTGGTATAGCTTGCCTAGGAAAAAAGTTAGTTTTTCATACGGAAATTTGCGATTATTTCGAATAATTAATTTTAAATAATTTTTAAAATAGGTCTAATTCATCGGGTCAAGGAGTTGTCCAAATCGAACGAAACTCGGTATCGATCATCCCATGGGTAACTAGATTGTAAAACAAAAAGAATTTTTGGTATAACTTGCCTAGAAAAAAAATAAGTTTTTCATACGGAAATTTGCTATTATTTCGAATAACGAATTTTAAAAATAGGTCTTTTTCATCGGGTCAAGGAGTTGTCCAAATCGAACCAAACTCGGCATCGAGTATCCCATGGGTCACTAGATTTTAAAACAAAAAAATTTCTGTTAAAGCTTGCCTAGGAAAAAAGTTAGTTTTTCATACGGAAATTTGCGATTATTTCGAATAAATAATTTTAAATAATTCTTAAAAATAGGTCTTTTTCATCGGGTCAAGGAGTTGTCCAAATCAAACCAAACTCGGCATCGAGTATCACATGGGTAACTAGATTATAAAACCAAAAGAATTTTTGGTATAGCTTGCCTAGGAAAAAAGTTAGTTTTTCATACGGAAATTTGCGATTATTTCGAATAATTAATATTAAATAATTCTTAAAAATAGGTCTATTTCATCGGGTTAAGGAGTTGTCCAAATCGAACCAAACTCGGCATCGAGTATCCCATGGGTAACTAAATTGTAAAACAAAAAGAATTTTTGGTATAGCTTGCCTAGGAAAAAAGTTAGTTTCTCATACGGAAATTTGCGATTATTTCGAATAATTAATTTTAAATAATTCTTAAAAATAGGTCTATTTCATCGGGTCAAGGAGTTGTCCAAATGGAACCAAACTCGGTATCGATCATCCCATGGGTAACTAGATTGTAAAACAAAAAGAATTTTTGGTATAACTTGCCTAGAAAAAAAATAAGTTTTTCATACGGAAATTTGCTATTATTTCGAATAACGAATTTTAAAAATAGGTCTTTTTCATCGGGTCAAGGAGTTGTCCAAATCGAACCAAACTCGGCATCGAGTATCCCATGGGTCACTAGATTTTAAAACAAAAAAATTTTTGTTAAAGCTTGCCTAGGAAAAAAGTTAGTTTTTCATACGGAAATTTGCGATTATTTCGAATAAATAATTTTAAATAATTCTTAAAAATAGGTCTTTTTCATCGGGTCAAGGAGTTGTCCAAATCAAACCAAACTCGGCATCGAGTATCACATGGGTAACTAGATTGTAAAACCAAAAGAATTTTTGGTATAGCTTGCCTAGGAAAAAAGTTAGTTTTTCATACGGAAATTTGCGATTATTTCGAATAATTAATATTAAATAATTCTTAAAAATAGGTCTATTTCATCGGGTCAAGGAGTTGTCCAAATCGAACCAAACTCGGCATCGAGTATCCCATGGGTAACTAGATTGTAAAACAAAAAGAATTTTTGGTATAGCTTGCCTAGGAAAAAAGTTAGTTTCTCATACGGAAATTTGCGATTATTTCGAATAATTAATTTTAAATAATTCTTAAAAATAGGTCTATTTCATCGGGTCAAGGAGTTGTCCAAATGGAACCAAACTCGGTATCGATCATCCCATGGGTAACTAGATTGTAAAACATAAAGAATTTTTGGTATAGCTTGCCTAGAAAAAAAGTTAGTTTTTCATACGGAAATTTGCGATTATTTCGAATAATTAATATTAAATAATTCTTAAAAATAGGTCTATTTCATCGGGTCAAGGAGTTGTCCAAATCGAACCAAACTCGGCATCGAGTATCCCATGGGTAACTAGATTGTAAAACAAAAAGAATTTTTGGTATAGCTTGCCTAGGAAAAAAGTTAGTTTCTCATACGGAAATTTGCGATTATTTCGAATAATTAATTTTAAATAATTCTTAAAAATAGGTCTATTTCATCGGGTCAAGGAGTTGTCCAAATGGAACCAAACTCGGTATCGATCATCCCATGGGTAACTAGATTGTAAAACATAAAGAATTTTTGGTATAGCTTGCCTAGAAAAAAATAAGTTTCTCATACGGAAATTTGCTATTATTTCGAATAAGGAATTTTAAAAATAGGTCTTTTTCATCGGGTCAAGGAGTTGTCCAAATCGAACCAAACTCGGCATCGAGTATCCCATGGGTCACTAGATTTTAAAACAAAAAAATTTTTGTTAAAGCTTATCTAGGAAAAAAGTTAGTTTTTCATACGGAAATTTGCGATTATTTCGAATAATTAATACTAAATAATTCTTAAAAATAGGTCTATTTCATCGGGTCAAGGAATTGTCCAAATGGAACCAAACTCGGTATCGAGTATCTCATGGGTAACTAGATTGTAAAACGAAAAGACTTTTTGGTATAGCTTGCCTAGGAAAAAAGTTAGTATTTCATACGGAAATTTGCGATTATTTCGAATAATTAATTTTAAATAATTCTTAAAAATAGGTCTATTTCATCGGGTCAAGGAGTTGTCCAAATCGAACCAAACTCGGTATCGATCATCCCATGGGTAACTAGATTGTAAAACAAAAAGAATTTTTGGTATAGCTTGCCTAGAAAAAAATTAGTTTTTCATACGGCAATTTGCTATTATTTCGAATAACGAATTTTAAAAATAGGTCTTTTTCATCGGGTCAAGGAGTTGTCCAAATCGAACCAAACTCGGCATCGAGTATCCCATGGGTCACTAGATTTTAAAACAAAAAGAATTTTTGGTATAGCTTGCCTAGGAAAAAAGTTAGGTTTTCATACGGAAATTTGCCAATTTCGCAAATAACTAATTTTAAAAATAGGTCTTTTTCATCGGGTCAAAGAGTTGTCCAAATCAAACCAAACTCGGTATCGAGTATCCCATGGGAAACTAGACTGTAAAACGAAAAGAATTTTTGCTATAGCTTGCCTAGGAAAAAAGTTAGTTTTTCATACGGAAATTTGCAATTATTTCAAATATTTAATTTTTAAATATAGTGTTTTTCATCGGGTCAAGGATTTGTCCAAATCGAACCAAACTCGGTATCGAGTATCCCATGGGTAACTAGATTGTAAAACAAAAAAAATTTTTGTTAAAGCTTATCTAGGAAAAAAGTTAGTTTTTCATACGGAAATTTGCGGTTATTTCGAATAATTAATACTAAATAATTCTTAAAAATAGGTCTATTTCATCGGGTCAAGGAATTGTCCAAATGGAACCAAACTCGGCATCGAGTATCTCATGGGTAACTAGATTTTAAAACAAAAAAATTTTTGTTGAAGCTTATCTAGGAAAAAAGTTAGTTTTTCATACGGAAATTTGCGATTATTTCGAATAATTAATTTTAAATAATTCTTAAAAATAGGTCTATTTCATCGGGTCAAGGAGTTGTCCAAATGGAACCAAACTCGGTATCGATCATCCCATGGGTAACTAGATTGTAAAACAAAAAGAATTTTTGGTATAGCTTGCCTAGAAAAAAATTAGTTACTCATACGGAAATTTGCTATTATTTCGAATAAGGAATTTTAAAAATAGGTCTTTTTCATCGGGTCAAGGAGTTGTCCAAATCGAACCAAACTCGGCATCGAGTATCCCATGGGTCACTAGATTTTAAAACAAAAAAAATTTTTGTTAAAGCTTATCTAGGAAAAAAGTTAGTTTTTCATACGGAAATTTGCGATTATTTCGAATAATTAATACTAAATAATTCTTAAAAATAGGTCTATTTCATCGGGTCAAGGAATTGTCCAAATGGATCCAAACTCGGCATCGAGTATCTCATGGGTAACTAGATTGTAAAACGAAAAGACTTTTTGGTATAGCTTGCCTAGGAAAAAAGTTAGTTTTTCATACGGAAATTTGCGATTATTTCGAATAATTAATTTTAAATAATTCTTAAAAATAGGTCTATTTCATCGGGTCAAGGAGTTGTCCAAATCGAACCAAACTCGGTATCGATCATCCCATGGGTAACTAGATTGTAAAACAAAAAGAATTTTTGGTATAGCTTGCCTAGAAAAAAAATTAGTTTTTCATACGGCAATTTGCTATTATTTCGAATAACGAATTTTAAAAATAGGTCTTTTTCATCGGGTCAAGGAGTTGTCCAAATCGAACCAAACTTGGCATCGAGTATCCCATGGGTCACTAGATTTTAAAACAAAAAGAATTTTTGGTATAGCTTGCCTAGGAAAAAAGTTAGTTTTTCATACGGAAATTTGCGATTATTTCGAATAATTAATATTAAAAATTTCTTAAAAATAGGTCTATTTCATCGGGTCAAGGAGTTGTCCAAATGGAACCAAACTCGGTATCGAGTATCCCATGGGTAACTAGATTGTAAAACGAAAAGAATTTTTGTTATAGCTTGCCTAGGAAAAAAGTTAGTTTTTCATACGGAAATTTGCGATTATTTCGAATAATTAATTTTAAATAATTCTTAAAAATAGGTCTATTTCATCGGGTCAAGGAGTTGTCCAAATCAAACCAAACTCGGTATCGATCATCCCATGGGTAACTAGATTGTAAAACAAAAAAAATTTTTGGTATAGCTTGCCTAGAAAAAAAAATTAGTTTTTCATACGGAAATTTGCTATTATTTCGAATAATTAATTTTAAATAATTCTTAAAAATAGGTCTATTTCATCGGGTCAAGGAGTTGTCCAAATCGAACCAAACTCGGTATCGATCATCCCATGGGTAACTAGATTGTAAAACAAAAAAAATTTTTGGTATAGCTTGCCTAGGAAAAAAGTTAGTTTTTCATACGGAAATTTGCGATTATTTCGAATAACGAATTTTAAAAATAGGTCTTTTTCATCGGGTCAAGGAGTTGTCCAAATCGAACCAAACTCGGCATCGAGTATCCCATGGGTCACTATATTTTAAAACAAAAAAAAATTTGTTAAAGTTTATCTAGGAAAAAAGTTAGCTTTTCATACGGAAATTTGCGATTATTTCGAATAAATAATATTCAATAATTCTTAAAAATAGGTCTATTTCATCGGGTCAAGGAGTTGTCCAAATGGAACCAAACTCGGTATCGAGTATCCCATGGGTAACTAGATTGTAAAACGAAAAGAATTTTTGTTATAGCTTGCCTAGGAAAAAAGTTAGTTTTTCATACGGAAATTTGCGATTATTTCGAATAATTAATTTTAAATAATTCTTAAAAATAGGTCTATTTCATCGGGTCAAGGAGTTGTCCAAATCGAACCAAACTCGGTATCGAGTATCCCATGGGTAACTAGATTGTAAAACGAAAAGAATTTTTGTTATAGCTTGCCTAGGAAAAAAGTTAGTTTTTCATACGGAAATTTGCGATTATTTCGAATAATTAATTTTAAATAATTCTTAAAAATAGGTCTATTTCATCGGGTCAAGGAGTTGTCCAAATCGAACCAAACTCGGTATCGATCATCCCATGGGTAACTAGATTGTAAAACAAAAAAAATTTTTGGTATAGCTTGCCTAGAAAAAAAAATTAGTTTTTCATACGGAAATTTGCTATTATTTCGAATAACGAATTTTAAAAATAGGTCTTTTTCATCGGGTCAAGGAGTTGTCCAAATCGAACCAAACTCGGCATCGAGTATCCCATGGGTCACTATATTTTAAAACAAAAAAAATTTGTTAAAGCTTATCTAGGAAAATTTAGCTTTTCATACGGAAATTTGCGATTATTTCGAATAAATAATATTAAATAATTCTTAAAAATAGGTCTATTTCATCGGGTCAAGGAGTTGTCCAAATGGAACCAAACTCGGTATCGAGTATCCCATGGGTAACTAGATTGTAAAACGAAAAGAATTTTTGGTATAGCTTGCCTAGGAAAAAAGTTAGTTTTTCATACGGAAATTTGCGATTATGTCGATAATTAATTTTAAATAATTCTTAAAAATAGGTCTATTTCATCGGGTCAAGGAGTTGTCCAAATCGAACCAAACTCGGTATCGATCATCCCATGGGTAACTGGATTGTAAAACAAAAAGAATTTTTGGTATAGCTTGCCTAGAAAAAAATAAGTTTTTCATACGGAAATTTGCTATTTTTTCGAATAACGAATTTTAAAAATAGGTCTTTTTCATCGGGTCAAGGAGTTGTCCAAATCGAACCCAACTCGGCATCGAGTATCCCATGGGTCACTAGATTTTTTTAAAAAAAATTTTCGTTAAAGCTTGCCTAGCAAAAAAGTTAGTTTTTTGTACGTAAATTTCCGATTAATTCGAATAACTAATTTTGAATAATTTTTAAAAATAGGTTTTTTTGATTAGATCATAGAGTTGTCCAAAGTGAACCAAACTGGACATGGAGTATACTTTTTATATGTAGGGTCTGAAATGCCAAGAGTTTTTGCTATAGCATGCCTAGGAAGAAGTTAGCTTTTCATACGGAAATTTGCGATTAATTCGAATAATTAATTTTAAATAATTCTTAAAAATAGGTCTATTTCATCGGGTCAAGGAGTTGTCCAAATCGAACCAAACTCGGTATTGAGTATCACATGGGTAACTAGATTGTAAAACAAAAAGAATTTTTGGTATAGCTTGCCTAGGAAAAAAGTTAGTTTTTCATACGGAAATTTGCGATTATTTCGAATAAATAATTTTAAATAATTCTTAAAAATAGGTCTATTTCATCGGGTCAAGGAGTTGTCCAAATCGAACCAAACTCGGTATCGAGTATCCCAAGGGTAACTAGATTTTAAAACAAAAAAAAATTTTGTTAAAGCTTGCCTAACAAAAAAGTTAGTTTTTCGTACGTAAATTTCCGATTAATTCGAATAATTAATTTTAAATAATTTTTAAAAATAGGTCTTTTTGATTAGATCATAGAGTTGTCCAAAGTGAACCAAACTGGACATGGAGTATACCCTGTATATGTAGGGTCTGAAATGCCAAGAATTTTTGCTATAGCATGCCTAGGAAGAAGTTAGCTTTTCATACGGAAATTTGCGATTAATTCGAATAATTAATTTTAAATAATTCTTAAAAATAGGTCTATTTCATCGGGTCAAGGAGTTGTCCAAATCAAACCAAACTCGGTATCGAGTATCCCATGGGTAACTAGATTGTAAAACAAAAAAAATTTGTTAAAGCTTGCCTAACAAAAAAGTTAGTTTTTCGTACGTAAATTTCCGATTAATTCGAATAATTAATTTTAAATAATTTTTAAAAATAGGTCTTTTTGATTAGATCATAGAGTTGTCCAAAGTGAACCAAACTGGACATGGAGTATACCCTGTATATGTAGGGTCTGAAATGCCAAGAATTTTTGCTATAGCATGCCTAGGAAGAAGTTAGCTTTTCATACGGAAATTTGCGATTAATTCGAATAATTAATTTTAAATAATTCTTAAAAATAGGTCTATTTCATCGGGTCAAGGAGTTGTCCAAATCAAACCAAACTCGGTATCGAGTATCCCATGGGTAACTAGATTGTAAAACGAAAAGAGTTTTTGGTATAGCTTGCCTAGGAAAAAAGTTAGCTTTTCATACGGAAATTTGCGATTAATTCGAATAATTAATTTTAAATAATTCTTAAAAATAGGTCTATTTCATCGGGTCAAAGGGTTGTCCAAATCGAACCAAACTCGATATCGAGTATCCCATGGGTAACTAGATTGGAAAACAAAAAGAACTTTTTGTATAGCTTGCCTAGGAAAAAATAAGTTTTTCATAAGGAAATTTGCTATTTTTCGAATAACGAATTTTAAAAATAGGTCTTTTTCATCGGGTCAAGGAGTTGTCCAAATCGAACCAAACTCGATATCGAGTATCCCATGGGTAACTAGATTGTAAAACGAAAAGAGTTTTTGCTATAGCATGCCTAGGAAGAAGTTAGCTTTTCATACGGAAATTTGCGATTATTTCGAATAATTAATTTTAAATAATTCTGAAAAATAGGTCTATTTCATCGGGTCAAGGAGTTGTCCAAATGGAACCAAAATCGGTATCGAGTATCCCATGGGTAACTAGATTGTAAAACGAAAAGAGTTTTTGGTATAGCTTGCCTAGGAAAAAAGTTAGTTTTTCATACGGAAAATTGCGATTATTTCGAATAAATAATTTTAAATAATTCTTAAAAATAGGTCTATTTCATCGGGTCAAGGAGTTGTCCAAATCGAACCAAACTCGATATCGAGTATCCCATGGGTAACTAGATTGGAAAACAAAAAGAATTTTTTGTATAGCTTGCCTAGGAAAAAATAAGTTTTTCATACGGAAATTTGCTATTTTTTCGAATAACGAATTTTAAAAATAGGTCTTTTTCATCGGGTCAAGGAGTTGTCCAAATCGAACCAAACTCGATATCGAGTATCCCATGGGTAACTAGATTGTAAAACGAAAAGTGTTTTTGCTATAGCATGCCTAGGAAGAAGTTAGCTTTTCATACGGAAATTTGCGATTATTTCGAATAATTAATTTTAAATAATTCTGAAAAATAGGTCTATTTCATCGGGTCAAGGAGTTGTCCAAATGGAACCAAAATCGGTATCGAGTATCCCATGGGTAACTAGATTGTAAAACGAAAAGAGTTTTTGGTATAGCTTGCCTAGGAAAAAAGTTAGTTTTTCATACGGAAAATTGCGATTATTTCGAATAAATAATTTTAAATAATTCTTAAAAATAGGTCTATTTCATCGGGTCAAGGAGTTGTCCAAATCGAACCAAACTCGATATCGAGTATCCCATGGGTAACTAGATTGGAAAACAAAAAGAATTTTTTGTATAGCTTGCCTAGGAAAAAATAAGTTTTTCATACGGAAATTTGCTATTTTTTCGAATAACGAATTTTAAAAATAGGTCTTTTTCATCGGGTCAAGGAGTTGTCCAAATCGAACCAAACTCGATATCGAGTATCCCATGGGTAACTAGATTGTAAAACGAAAAGTGTTTTTGCTATAGCATGCCTAGGAAGAAGTTAGCTTTTCATACGGAAATTTGCGATTATTTCGAATAATTAATTTTAAATAATTCTGAAAAATAGGTCTATTTCATCGGGTCAAGGAGTTGTCCAAATGGAACCAAAATCGGTATCGAGTATCCCATGGGTAACTAGATTGTAAAACGAAAAGAGTTTTTGGTATAGCTTGCCTAGGAAAAAAAGTTAGCTTTTCATACGGAAATTTGCGATTAATTCGAATAATTAATTTTAAATAATTCTTAAAAATAGGTCTATTTCATCGGGTCAAGGAGTTGTCCAAATCGAACCAAACTCGATATCGAGTATCCCATGGGTAACTAGATTGGAAAACAAAAAGAGTTTTTGGTATAGCTTGCCTAGGAAAAAAGTTAGTTTTTCATACGGAAATTTGCGATTATTTCGAATAATTAATTTTAAATAATTTTTAAAAATAGGTCTATTTCATCGGGTCAAGGAGTTGTCCAAATCGAACCAAACTCGGTATCGATCATCCCATGGGTAACTAGATTGTAAAACAAAAAGAATTTTTGGTATAGCTTGCCTAGAAAAAAAATTAGTTTTTCATACGGCAATTTGCTATTATTTCGAATAACGAATTTTAAAAATAGGTCTTTTTCATCGGGTCAAGGAGTTGTCCAAATCGAACCAAACTCGATATCGAGTATCCCATGGGTAACTAGATTGTAAAACGAAAAGTGTTTTTGCTATAGCATGCCTAGGAAGAAGTTAGCTTTTCATACGGAAATTTGCGATTATTTCGAATAATTAATTTTAAATAATTCTGAAAAATAGGTCTATTTCATCGGGTCAAGGAGTGGTCCAAATGGAACCAAAATCGGTATCGAGTATCCCATGGGTAACTAGATTGTAAAACGAAAAGAGTTTTTGGTATAGCTTGCCTAGGAAAAAAAGTTAGCTTTTCATACGGAAATTTGCGATTAATTCGAATAATTAATTTTAAATAATTCTTAAAAATAGGTCTATTTCATCGGGTCAAGGAGTTGTCCAAATCGAACCAAACTCGATATCGAGTATCCCATGGGTAACTAGATTGGAAAACAAAAAGAATTTTTTGTATAGCTTGCCTAGGAAAAAAGTTAGTTTTTCATACGGAAATTTGCGATTATTTCGAATAAATAATTTTAAATAATTTTTAAAAATAGGTCTATTTCATCGGGTCAAGGAGTTGTCCAAATCGAACCAAACTCGGTATCGAGTATCCCATGGGTAACTAGATTGTAAAACAAAAAGAATTTTTGGTATAGCTTGCCTAAGAAAAAAGTTAGTTTTTCATACGGAAATTTGCGATTATTTCGAATAATTAATTTTAAATAATTCTGAAAAATAGGTCTATTTCATCGGGTCAAGGAGTTGTCCAAATCAAACCAAACTCGGTATCGAGTATCCCATGGGTAACTAGATTGTAAAACAAAAAAAATTTTTGGTATAGCTTGCCTAGGAAAAAAGTTAGTTTTTCATACGGAAATTTGCGATTATTTCGAATAAATAATTTTGAATAATTCTTAAAAATAGGTCTATTTCATCGGGTCAAGGAGTTGTCCAAATCGAACCAAACTCGGTATCGAGAATCCCATGGGTAACTAGATTGTAAAACAAAAAGAATTTTTGGTATAGCTTGCCTAGGAAAAAAGTTAGTTTTTCATACGGAAATTTGCGATTAATTCAAATAATTAATTTTAAATAATTCTGAAAAATAGGTCTATTTCATCGGGTGAAGGAGTTCTCCAAATCGAACCAAACTCGGAATCGATCATCCCATGGGTAAATAGATTGTAAAACAAAAAGAATTTTAGGTATAGCTTGCCTAGAAAAAAAATTAGTTTTTCATACGGAAATTTGCTATTATTTCGAATAACGAATTTTAAAAATAGGTCTTTTTCATCGGGTCAAGGAGTTGTCCAAATCGAACCAAACTCGGCATCGAGTATCCCATGGGTCACTAGATTTTAAAACAAAAAAAATTTTTGTTAAAGCTTGCCTAGCAAAAAAGTTAGTCTTTCGTACGTAAATTTCCGATTAATTCGAATAATTAATTTTAAATAATTTTTAAAAATAGGTCTTTTTGATTAGATCATAGAAATTTCCAAAGTGAACCAAACTGGATATGGAGTATATTCTGTATATGTAGGGTCTGAAATGCCAAGAATTTTTGCTATAGCATGCCTAGGAAAAGTTAGCTTTTCATACGGAAATTTGCGATTAATTCGAATAATTAATTTTAAATAATTTTTTAAAATACGTGTTTTTGATTAGGTCATAGAGTTGTTCAAATCGAACCAAACTGGGTATGGAGTATACCCTGTGTATGTAGGGTCTGAAATGCCAAGAATTTTTGCTATAGCATGCCTAGGAAAAAGTTAGCTTTTCATACGGAAATTTAAGATTAATTCGAATAATTAATTTTAAACAATTTTTTAAAATACGTCTTTTTGATTAGGTCATTGAATTGTTCAAATCGAACCAAACTGGGTATAGAGTATCCCCTGTATAGTAAGAGTGTAGGACAAAAAGTGTTTTTTCTATAACTTTTTTGCCTAGGAAAAAAGTTAGTATTTCATACGGAAGTTTGCGAATTTCTCGAATAACGAAGTTTAAAAATAGGTCTTTTGAATCGGTTCAAGGAGTTGTCCAATTCGAACCAAACTCGGTATCGAGTATCCCATGGGTAACTAGATTGTAAAACAAAAAAAATTTTTGGTATAGCTTGCCTAGGAAAAAAGTTAGTTTTTCATACGGAAATTTGCGATTATTTCGAATAAATAATTTTGAATAATTCTTAAAAATAGGTCTATTTCATCGGGTCAAGGAGTTGTCCAAATCGAACCAAACTCGGTATCGAGAATCCCATGGGTAACTAGATTGTAAAACAAAAAGAATTTTTGGTATAGCTTGCCTAGGAAAAAAGTTAGTTTTTCATACGGAAATTTGCGATTAATTCAAATAATTAATTTTAAATAATTCTGAAAAATAGGTCTATTTCATCGGGTGAAGGAGTTCTCCAAATCGAACCAAACTCGGAATCGATCATCCCATGGGTAAATAGATTGTAAAACAAAAAGAATTTTAGGTATAGCTTGCCTAGAAAAAAAATTAGTTTTTCATACGGAAATTTGCTATTATTTCGAATAACGAATTTTAAAAATAGGTCTTTTTCATCGGGTCAAGGAGTTGTCCAAATCGAACCAAACTCGGCATCGAGTATCCCATGGGTCACTAGATTTTAAAACAAAAAAAATTTTTGTTAAAGCTTGCCTAGCAAAAAAGTTAGTCTTTCGTACGTAAATTTCCGATTAATTCGAATAATTAATTTTGAATAATTTTTAAAAATAGGTCTTTTTGATTAGATCATAGAAATTTCCAAAGTGAACCAAACTGGATATGGAGTATACTCTGTATATGTAGGGTCTGAAATGCCAAGAATTTTTGCTATAGCATGCCTAGGAAAAGTTAGCTTTTCATACGGAAATTTGCGATTAATTCGAATAATTAATTTTAAATAATTTTTTAAAATACGTGTTTTTGATTAGGTCATAGAGTTGTTCAAATCGAACCAAACTGGGTATGGAGTATACCCTGTGTATGTAGGGTCTGAAATGCCAAGAATTTTTGCTATAGCATGCCTAGGAAAAAGTTAGCTTTTCATACGGAAATTTAAGATTAATTCGAATAATTAATTTTAAACAATTTTTTAAAATACGTCTTTTTGATTAGGTCATTGAATTGTTCAAATCGAACCAAACTGGGTATAGAGTATCCCCTGTATAGTAAGAGTGTAGGACAAAAAGTGTTTTTTCTATAACTTTTTTGCCTAGGAAAAAAGTTAGTATTTCATACGGAAGTTTGCGAATTTCTCGAATAACGAAGTTTAAAAATAGGTCTTTTGAATCGGTTCAAGGAGTTGTCCAATTCGAACCAAACTCGGTATCGAGTATCCCATGGGTAACTAGATTGTAAAACAAAAAAAATTTTTGGTATAGCTTGCCTAGGAAAAAAGTTAGTTTTTCATACGGAAATTTGCGATTATTTCGAATAAATAATTTTGAATAATTCTTAAAAATAGGTCTATTTCATCGGGTCAAGGAGTTGTCCAAATCGAACCAAACTCGGTATCGAGTATCCCATGGGTAACTAGATTGTAAAACAAAAAGAATTTTTGGTATAGCTTGCCTAGGAAAAAAGTTAGTTTTTCATACGGAAATTTGCGATTAATTCAAATAATTAATTTTAAATAATTCTGAAAAATAGGTCTATTTCATCGGGTGAAGGAGTTCTCCAAATCGAACCAAACTCGGAATCGATCATCCCATGGGTAAATAGATTGTAAAACAAAAAGAATTTTAGGTATAGCTTGCCTAGAAAAAAAATTAGTTTTTCATACGGAAATTTGCTATTATTTCGAATAACGAATTTTAAAAATAGGTCTTTTTCATCGGGTCAAGGAGTTGTCCAAATCGAACCAAACTCGGCATCGAGTATCCCATGGGTCACTAGATTTTGAAACAAAAAAAATTTTTGTTAAAGCTTGCCTAGCAAAAAAGTTAGTCTTTCGTACGTAAATTTCCGATTAATTCGAATAATTAATTTTAAATAATTTTTAAAAATAGGTCTTTTTGATTAGATCATAGAAATTTCCAAAGTGAACCAAACTGGATATGGAGTATACTCTGTATATGTAGGGTCTGAAATGCCAAGAATTTTTGCTATAGCATGCCTAGGAAAAGTTAGCTTTTCATACGGAAATTTGCGATTAATTCGAATAATTAATTTTAAATAATTTTTTAAAATACGTGTTTTTGATTAGGTCATAGAGTTGTTCAAATCGAACCAAACTGGGTATGGAGTATACCCTGTGTATGTAGGGTCTGAAATGCCAAGAATTTTTGCTATAGCATGCCTAGGAAAAAGTTAGCTTTTCATACGGAAATTTAAGATTAATTCGAATAATTAATTTTAAACAATTTTTTAAAATACGTCTTTTTGATTAGGTCATTGAATTGTTCAAATCGAACCAAACTGGGTATAGAGTATCCCCTGTATAGTAAAAGTGTAGGACAAAAAGTGTTTTTTCTATAACTTTTTTGCCTAGGAAAAAAGTTAGTATTTCATACGGAAGTTTGCGAATTTCTCGAATAACGAAGTTTAAAAATAGGTCTTTTGAATCGGTTCAAGGAGTTGTCCAATTCGAACCAAATTTAGTATGGAGTATCCACTGTGTATGCAAAGTCAAAATGTCAAGATTTTGTTATAATTTGCGTATGAAAAAAATTAGATTTTCCTACGGAAATTTGCGTCATTTTGTTTACGGATATTTTCTCTTCAGGTCTTTGTAATGGAACATCAATTTCACTGGCTTGTACTAACTATTGAGCAAGATGATGTCCGAATAATTGGTGAAAACTCGGAAATGTGGGGCAGCAAGAGCTATGTGGACAAAATGACGAAAACAACAGGGCAACAGGTTTCGCTCTTAAAAGATAGCAAAGTAAGGTCTTACAAGGTTGTTAAACAAGGAACTGGGGATTTCACAAAAGAACTGGAAAACCTGAGGCAATTTTTAAACATATCTTGCGATACTGGTGATGGATGTGCTGAAAAAGCTGAAAGTGCCTCTCAAGCAGTGGAGAAAGAAAAATCAAAGGAACCCGAACACTGCGAGAATGTCATGGTATATTTTCAAGCTCTTTCTAATTCAATTTCTTTTTCATAAATATAAATTAATGTGCTTAGACAGCAATCATTATCATTTATTATGTTTGTTGACAATGATACCTAGGGTACCTTTTTATGAAAAACTCTTCGGATTTTCTTCAGCTGTTCAAACTTTTAGTGCTGCGCAAAACACCGAGAAATAGCCGAGACTATGCTGATAAGTGAGAAGACCGTGCACGACGTGATTGAGAACATGCATCGTCAATCCAATGAGACTATGGAGGAATTGGGGCTGTTGAAAAGAAAGCTATCCAGGATTGTAAGAGTTCAATTTTTGTGAAACGCCTTTGAAGGTTCGCTAAAGCAGTAGGTTTCCGTTAACAGGTGAAAGATGCTCTGGGAGAGGATTCTGAAGACATTGAAAATGAGACCGGGGCAGCTGTCAATGAAAACGGAGAAGACATCGATGAATTACAGGAATCTCTTTTGGTGAACCAGGTTGAACTAAAGCCTCCTCTACAGTTTGGTTTAAACAGCAAGAACTTAGATCACGTGTATGCTGGACATTCACCTTATGTCTACAGAATGGTTTTAAGAAAATGGATATGGGGAGTCAACGGATTGGCCTACGACATGATCTTGCCAGCAAAAAACGTTTCAACCGGAAGAAATTGCGCAGCTGTTGATAAAATGCTGACTTTTTTTTTCGTGAGTTAAGTATCTTAATCCTTTTCTTCCTCTTATTCAGATCTCATTAACAAACGTTGAGTTCAATCATTTAATTCCCACAATCAGTGCGTTTTGAAGTCCATTTATTTCATGTTTTTCTAAATACTATTAAGGTAAGTCGTATCAAAATTACTTAGGTGCAGTTGAACGGAAGTTTCCTCGAGACAGATTCCCTAACGCCAAGAAGCAGGCCAGACTTTCAGCTAACAAAAGCGGGTTGAACGCTCGACAGAGAATGGAAAAAAGGGGGAAGTACAGCTCTGAAGCGCAGCAAAAGAAGAAGGAAAGCTATAAGAGGAAAGAGAAATGAAGTTCGCATTGTGCCGTTCTGTAAATTCAACTAAAATTTCTGTATCAAGATAGCCCGTGTTAAATTTAGATTCATTGTTTTCATGTATTGATGAGCTTCAGTGTTTGTTTTTAATTTTGTTCTTGGAATTTGTGCGATGTTAATCTTTGGGACTGCTATTTTGCGTTGTAAATTTGATAAATGTGATCTATTTTCCCGATTTTGAATTCCGTTGTAAGGTTTAGTTTGATATTTTAGTAGTACATTTTACTCTGAACTTATTCTTAAAATTTCTAAGTTTGAATAGTGTTTATTTAAGGTTGGATCTAAGTGATTTAATTGTGAATCATATTAGTTGAAACCTTAAAACTACATTTGAAGTAGTTATCTGTTTCTAAAAACTTTAATTTTTTTTTGCAATTTCCTAATTGTTTTCCTGTTTTCTAAGCTGTGTTTATCAACTATGCACCACGCTATCAATCTCTATTTACTTTATGTTTGGTTTCAGAGAAAACATGGCTCAGTCAAGCGAACCTCAGACTGATTCGCGTTCAGAAAATTTGCGGGACACGAAGTGGTTATTTTACTACGCTGATACATTGGTAGTTGCTGACTTGAACAGTACAGTCTGGCCATTGAGTACCACGGAAAGTTACAAGCTCTCTCCCGGTGACTTTGCTGCAATTATTCACAGAAATTTTGTTAGAAACGCAATTTTCTTAGACAAAGGACCTTCTAGACAAATTGCAGAGCATAGAATGCAAACATTAATTGGTCTTTCCAATGGATTGGATTACGAGCTTTTTGTGGAGTCTGAGAATGTGGTCGCAAATGCCCCAGTCGCATTGACTTCCTAAGCGACGCCTGCTACTGCTGAACAGCCCAATGAGACAGGTGAACAGCAGAATGATTTACATGTGTTCAACATTATATGAGCGAACCAGCCGAAGTAGATGGCACTTATGCATAGATCGTTGAGCATTTAGCGTATGAATTGATAGCTATACCCTGCTGTTATATTGTTGATTCCTTTTCTTTATTTTAAATGAGAACTTTTCTCTTCAGCTTACATGATTGATTTTGTGTTTTACTTTTGTTTAATTTTGCTACATTCAGTTTTGAAGTTAGTTAGCTGAGATTAAGTAATTGTGCAGATGCGATTTTTTGAAACAACGTAATCATGTTGCTTGAAAATTGGCCACGAAATTTGTTCAGAGCATTTATTATTATTGCCGCCTCTTTCGATAGCTTCAATGGTCAATGTGCCCTAATTTCAGAAAGTTAAATGAATTTTGTTTAGTGTTTTTTCTAATAGGGAAATTTATTATACGGCATTAGTTGAAGTACAAGCGTATCTTGTTTCGGGGAAAAGTTGAAGTTGACTTGAATTTTCTTTAATATGCGAACTTCAAAGAAAACTGTTTTTACGGTCATCATTTTGGTTGTTTAGTTATTTCGCTTGAAGCTTCATCAGTCGTTATGTTTTCCATAGAAAGAATGACTCAATCATTAAAAGCCGGTAAAAGGACCGTCGAGCCAAAAAATTTCGAAACCGATCCAGAAACAAGAGTAGTGCGGCATATAAGGGATCAGAATCGCGACACGAGGTGGCTTTTTTTACGAAAATGCAGTCGTTTCAACTTCTCTTGATGGACCGATATGGCCGATTGGTGTGACTGAAGACGATAAAATCTCTCTTAAGCACGGCGAATGGGTGTCGATCATTCACAGAAACGGTATCAGTGATATCATAACGGTATCAACTATATATCTGGGAAAGGGGCCATCTAAGCAAACTGGAGAGCATAAAGCTATAACTGCGAATCGTTTGAATCGGGGTGAGCAACCTGTGTTTTTTGTGGATGTTTTTAGTGAGATTTCTACTCCTGTGTCATCGCGAACGCAAGACAAGAGAGCTTCTGAAAACGAATCTGAAAATACAGCGCAGAGTCAGTCGCGTTCGGGCATCTCTAGTCAGACGGTATATTTGGGTAATTCGGCAATTGGTGGCACTGGAATTTCTGAAAACCCACCAGTGTTGAGCAGAGAGCCGCAAGGAACGAGTTCGCACCAACCGGCTTTATTGCAGTCATCAGCAGACGAAGTAGGAGTTGATGACGAGTTTGACGAGGTAAATAATTTTCCTGCAGAAATAGCTTTTAATGTAATTGGTTATCCCTGGTTTACAATGAGCAACGAAGTAATTTGATTTGTTTTTTTTTGCAGGATGAATGCAACATTTGCAACGATTTTGCGGACTTTGTGGAAGGGCATGCAAAAAGAATGAAGCGTGCTAAAGAAGTTGTCGAAGAAGCTAAGAGGAAAGCTTACAAGAACAGGCAAAAGATGATGAGAGAGTTTGATGATTTGGTAAATATCACCTAGTTTTCCCTAACGATAATTTTTCTTTTTTTGAAAGCTATTTTTCTATGTTGGCGAGCTTCAAAAAGTTGCAATTCTGCAGAAATCTGCTTTTTTGATGATTTAGTAAATATCACCTAGTTTTCCTTAACGATTATTTCTTTTTTTAAAAGCTATTTTTCTAGGTTGGCGAGCTTAAAGAATTTACAATTCTGCAAAAATCTGGTTTTCAAATTGTCGACGAAGACCCTGAACTGAAGAAGAGCTATCCACCTTCAGATTTACTTTTTGAGGGGAAAAATCTAATGGAGGAGCTGCAGGCAAACTCTTACCCATCAGTGCTTGGGCGGAATCTGAGGAAATGTCTATTTGGAGAAAATTGACTTGTAAATGAAATGATTGAAAGCGAAAACTCGCCAGTGCGGAAGGAGGCTGATAAGGACGCAACTGCAGTCTTCAAGGGTACTTGTCTGTTTTAGTTGTTCAGGTTTATAAAAGAGCTTTAATGAAAGTCAACCAATTGGTGAAATTAATTACACATCAAAAAGCTCTAAGGTTGATTCATGATATGAAGTTCCTCAAGCACTGTTCTACCATTAGATGTTTGTTTTTTGCTTTTGACCAGGGAGGATTTTTGCAATACTCTTTTTTTTCAGAGGTCGTTCGACAGAAGTACCCCTTGACCCCTTGTCTTGCTTTCAAAAAAGCAAAAAGAGCTGCAAATCAGGCGGGACTCGAGAGGCGAAACGTTTTGAGCAGAAGTCAAGGAGCCGACGCGGTTACAACGCCCGAGAATACACAATGATTTTGTTAGCAGCATTGAAACTCTCATTGTGTTTTTTATTCTGCATTTGAAATGCAGACAGACAGATTTATCATGAAACTTGCCAGTGCTGTTTTTCAAGTTATTGGAGTTTGTGCTTGGAGTTACTATTGTGCAGAAGATTTGAAGTTATTTATAGTTATTTATCTATTGTTGCAGAAACATTGTTTTTATCTTTAGATGCGGTATTCGCCTCTGATTGATGGGATGATTAGTCATAAGTTGTTTAAATTGATTATAATTAATGATGTTTGCCATAATTAAATTTTCTCCGAGTTTCTGAAAGTTAGAAACCTGAAAATTGAGTTAAGCTTTCTTTTGCTTTGTGTTTAGTCTTTTTTTTTGAAAAATTCGCAGAAACGTTCATTGAGCTCCGGCTTTTGTTTTCAGTTCTGGTGGATACGTTTGAAAAGTTTTGCCAGGTTGAGTGGTTTGTTTCCATTAAGTTTATTGAATCCGGAGGCCGAGAACCGCACGCTATGACAACACCTCTTTGGGAACAGAGATTTTTAGTGCAGTTGGGACAAGATCGTTTTCTTCAGAAGCTGTTTACCGACATGACCAACATTTATTCCGAAGCTCATAGTGCCGGTTTTCGCTTAGAACCAGACAGTTTTGGTGGATATAAATTAGTGAATAGAAGTGGAAAGACTATTAAACCAGGAGAAATTGATGCTACAGTTGGACTTCTGACAAAAAAACCTAAAGGCCGTGAAGTTGATGAATGGTCTCTGATGGACGGTGAGAAGTTGCTAGTTGGTGTTGCGCGCTGGGCGAATCACTCTTGCAAAGCTAACTGCGATTTCTACATGGGCAGAGGGTATAAAGGGCGTGAATGCGTTCGATTACGAGCTCTCAAGGAAATTCATGATGGAGAAGAACTGCTTTGCTTTTATAATGAGCACTTCTTTGGAGAGAATAACGTTGACTGTCTTTGTGGTGTCATGGTGAAAGTATTGAAGAAGAACCTGTTGAAATTCCCTTGCCAGTTCTTGAGGCGAAGCGACTTAGAAAAATGAAGCCTCGAATAACAATTACATCTGTCGATATGCCGAAGGGTCCTTTGTCAAATCTTCTCAATTTTTATGATGAGGGATCAAACGCAATAAGTGTTACATCAGTAGAAAGCTCTATCGAGCTTGAGAACCCTGTTCTTCTTCCCTCGGACGACCAATCGGTTTCCAATGTTTCATTGGACGAGTTTTTGTTCTCGGATGATGCTTGCAGTAGTGTCTCTCTAGCTTCGCGCCCGCTCAGTCCTTATCGCAGAAAAGTTTGCAGTGACGAATCGGATACTCAATTTAGCCAAGAAGGAACCGACACTGTACTTTGCTCGAATTATAGTGGTAGGCGTCTGAAAGAAGTCGAAGAAGTATCACTGAATAATCTTGCATCTTCTCTTCTTGCAATAGCTGCTGAGCATAATGCACCTGATTCCCTGCTGGCCGACCTTCTTAAAAGAGACCAAATTTTGTTCGGAGGTCAGAGTATCTCTCCTTGGACAGTCAAAACGAAGTTGTCTCAGTTTTACGCAATATACGAGTCAAAAAAACAAATTGTAGGTAGAAAATTCTTTAGATGAAATAATCTTGTACGCTGAAACCAAACTAGAATTGAACGATATTATCATGCCGAAATTGCAAAATTCCAATAACCAGCTGTCAGTTAGACTAATTTTAAACACCGATGGTGCCAATGTTTGCAAGTCACCCGCAACTTCCGCTTGGCCCCTTTTTATTGCTGTTGCAGATCTTCCACCAAAGATAAGACAAGCTTTTGAAAACATAGTTCTTGCGGCTTTGTTTGTTGGTCAAAGTATTCCTGATTTTGATTCTTTCTTTGAACATATCGAAAGGCAATTGTCCGGTAGCGATATTGTCAAATACAAGTAGTGGCAATGACATAGTAGCTAGACTGCAACCGATACTTTTTGTTTGTGACCTAATTGGAAAAGCTAAAGTACTGAAAATGAAACAATGCAATGGGTATTACGGTTGTACCTTGTGCACTCAGCGGGGAGTTCATATTGGTGGGGCACATCACAATCCACATTATGAGGCATTTACGATGAGATCTGCTGAATCACATAAGTTCAATCTTCAGGCACTCTGTGATGGAAGTATTGAGAAAATTAGGCTAGAAAAAGGAAGGAAAGCGGACTGTGAGGCTCGGACTCAGGGTGTAAAGGGACGCAGCAAAGTTTTTGACGTCATCCCAGGTCAGCCACTTACCTCGATCCTATGCATATCGATCCTGTCGATCCTATGCATGAGCTGTTTCTAGGAGTTGGAAAGGACAATTTTGCTTTTTTTTATGATAAGATGAGGACTGAACACAAGCTTGAGCTGAATGAATTTCTGACGGGACTCAAGTTACCCAAAGAGCTAAAGAATACAGTTCGTTCTTTTGATGTGTTGTCGTCCTGGAAAGCAAAAGAAGTGAAAACTGTCTTGTTATATTTAGCTCCTATCATTTTGCCACCGTTTCTGTTTGGTGAGGAACAAAGAACGGATGAGGTTGATATCAAAAAATTAGTGTTTTCGGTTCGAGAATTGTATGAGTCGTCAGCGAATGTTGAATTCTGCATACGATTACTGAATGAATTCTGCCTGAGTGTGGGTGAAAAATCAGAAAGACTGGACTCAATTAATTTTCAGTTGCTGAGACACTTAGCATGGCAAAATAAGTATATGGGACCACTCTTCACAACATCAGCGTTCATGTTTGAATCAGCTAACAGGATGCTCATAGCTCCTTTGACCGGAACAGTAAATCAATGTCAATTGATGGTCGACAGATTTATAAGATCAAAGTTTGTTGCCAAAATGAAAGTTGAAAATGATTGCTTTGCTGGAACTTTAAATAATTTCCAGCAGCATAAAGCCTTCGACAATGTTAAAGGTTTTGTTGAGAGCTCAGAGACGCTAAAGTTCGGCATCGAAAACCCTGGTGCTAAATTATCTTGTCGATATCTCCAGCGCTTTTTGTTGTCTTCTTGTGCATAGGCTAAAGAATACTATGGTCGTGGTTCTGGGATGGACAAGTATATTGCAGCAAAAATTGATAAAGAAATTGTTGTCGGCGAAATCAGATTTTTTTTCGAAGACAGTGTGCAATGTTGTCTATTGCGAAAATTTGAGATTCTTAAGAAAATTAAAATAGTCAAAACTGATTATGAAGTGCATGTTCCTTTTGGTTTTGCTGTAAAAGATTCCGATGTTACAGTAAAGGTACCGCTCGCGTCTGTTCAAACTAAATTGTTTTATCTTGCTTTCAAGGAAACTGTGTATTTGTTGTGTTTATTGCGACATTATGAGCATAATTGAAATGTGTTTGTTTTGATATCATAATTGTTCTACGTGTTTTACCTTATTTCAGTTTATTTTTGTAACCATTTTACTTCTTGGAATTCTGCCAATGCCAAGAATTTTATTAGTTTGGATTATCCCCTTTGTATGTAGAGTCTGAAATGCCAAGAATTTTTGCTATAGCTTGACTAGTAAAAAAGTTGATAATTCATACGAAATTTGCGTTTATTTCGTTTATTTGATTGAGTTCTCCAAAGCAAACTAAACTCGGTATAGAGCTTCCCAAGTGTAGGCAGAGTGTAGTACAAAAAGAATTTTTGCTATAGCTCGGCTAGGAAAATTTAGCTTTTCATACGGAAATTTGGGATTAATTCGAATAATTAATTTTAAATAATTTTTTAAAATAGGTCTTTTTGATTAGATCATAGAGTTGTCCTAAGTGAACCAAACCCGGTATGGAGTATACCATGGGTACCTAGAGTGTCAATCAAAAAGAGTTTTTGCTATCGCTTGTCTAGGAAAAAAGTTCGGATTTTAATCGGAAATATCGACTTAATCGATTATTCTTCATTCAAAAATATAGAGTTTTTATTGGGTCAAGGAGTTGTCCAAATCTAACCAAACTCGATATGGAGTATTCCATGGGTATCTAGATTGTAAAAAAAAAAGAATTTTTGGTATAGCTTGCCTAGGAAAAAAGTTAGTTTTTCATACGGAAATTTGCGATTATTTCGGATATTTAATTTCCAAATAGGTCTTTCATCGGCTCAAGGAGTTGACAAAATCGAACCAAACTCGGTATAGAGTATCCCCTGTGTATTTAAAGTCTAAATTGCCAAGATTTTTTGCTATAGTGTGCCTAGGAAAGAAAGTTCAGTCTTACTATTATTCTAAGGTAAGGGCCTCGGGCCCGCATGAGGTGCACCCCCCCCTGCCCCGTTGAGACGCCGGTTAGTCGGTTTCCCCACCGCTGGGATTTTGTGCACCTCATGTTGGGGACGTAGTTGGCGTGCGGTCGATTTTTCGGGCTCTCGTAGGTCTGTTCAGGGTCTGTCCGGTCTGGCCCTAGGTCTGGACAACGGTCTGGCCATGGCTCTGTTCGGTCTGGCCAATGGTCTCGAGAAAATCTGTTCAGTCTGGCCAATGGTGGTCAAAGTCTGTATGGTCTGGCCAAGGGTGGCCAAAGTCCGTTTGGTCTGGCCAATATCTTTGGGTATGTAATAGGAAAAACCCAAAAACGGAAATGTAAAACAAAAACGGAAATTTGCGAATTTCACGATTAGCGAATTTTAAAAATAGGACTTTTTCATTGAGTCAAGGAGTTGTTCAAATCGAACCGAACTGGGTATGGAGTATCCCATGGGTACCTAAAGTGTAAAACAAAAAGATTTTTTGCTATAGCTTGTCTAGGAAGAAAGTTAGTTTTTCATACGGAAATTTGCGATTATTTCGAATATTTAAATTCAAAAATAGGTCTTTTTGATTAGGTCTTAGAGTTGACCAAATGAACCATACTCGGTATCGAGTATCCCATGGGTAACTAGATTGTAAAACGAAAAAAATTTTTGCTATAGCTTGCCTAGGAAAAAAGTTAGCTTTTCATACGGAAATTTGCGATTATTTCAAATAATTAATTTTTAAATATAGCATTTTTCATCGGGTCAAGGAGTTGTCCACATCGAACCAAACTCGCTATCGAGTATCCCATGGGTAACTATTTTGTAAAACAAAAAGAATTTTTGGTATAGCTTGCCTAGGAAAAAAGTTAGCTTTTCATACGGAAATTTGCGATTAATTCGATTAATTTAAATAATTTTTAAAAATAGATCTTTTTGATTAGGTCTTAGAGTTGTCCAAAGTGAACCAAATTCGGTATCGAGTATCCCATGGGTAACTAGATTGTAAGACAAAAAGAATTTTTGGTATAGCTTGCCTAGGAAAAAAAGTTATCTTTTCAAACGGAAATTTGCGATTAATTCGATTAATTTAAATAATTTTTAAAAATAGGTCTTTTTGAATAGGTCTTAGAGTTGTCCAAAGTGAACCAGACTCGGTATCGAGTATCCCATGGGTAACTAGATTGTAAAAGAAAAAGAATTTTTGTTATAGCTTGCCTAGGAAAAAAGTTAGTTTTTCATACGGAAATTTGCGATTATTTCGAATATTTAATTTTAAAATATAGTATTTTTCATCGGATCAAGGATTTGTTCAAAGTGAACCAAATTGATATCCCAGACTACCAGGACTATTTAGGTTTTAATGCAAAAAAGATGGTCCGCCTAACTTTCCTAGAAAAAAAGTTCGTATTTCAATCGGATTTTTCGACCTATTCGCTTA
Organism: Convolutriloba macropyga; assembly: GCF_964194025.1. Taxonomy (NCBI): domain Eukaryota; kingdom Metazoa; phylum Xenacoelomorpha; order Acoela; family Convolutidae; genus Convolutriloba; species Convolutriloba macropyga. Next base: position 48,962,968 of record NC_134481.1, on the reverse strand, counting down.
TTCTATTTTCAAAAATATAGAAATTTTATGGAATCAAGGAGTTGTTCAAAGTGAACCAAATTGATGTCCCAGACTACCAGTAACATTTAAGTTGTAATACAAAAAGAATGGTCGGCCTAACTTTCCTGGAAAAAAGTTCATATTTCAATCGGAAAAATCGACTTATTCGCTTATTCTATTTTCAAAAGTACAGAAATTTTATCGGGTCAAGGAGTTGTTCAAATCAAACCAAACTCGGCATAGAGTATCACTATTGTGATTAGAGGGTAAAACAACTGGATTTTTTTTATTATAGCTTGCCTAGCAAAAAAGTTTGGTTTTCATACGGAAATTTGCGAATTTCGCAAATAACGAATTTTAAATATAGGTCTTTTTCATCGGGTCAAGGAGCTGTCCAAATCAAACCAAATTGATATCCCAGACTACCAGTACTATTTAGGTTGTAATGCAAAAAGGAATGGTCGGTCTAACTTTCCTAGAAAAAAGTTCATATTTCAATCGGAAAAATTGACTTATCGCTTATTCTATTTTCAATAGTATAGAAATTTTATCGGGTCAAGGAGTTGTTCAAATCAAACCAAACTCGGTATGGAGTATCACTGTTGTGATTAGAGGGTAAAACAACAGGATTTTTCACTATAGCTTGCCTAGCAAAAAAGTTAGGTTTTCATACGGAAATTTGCGAATTTCGCAAATAACGAATTTTAAAGATAGGTCTTTTTCGTCGGGTCAAGGAGTTGTTCAAATCAAACCAAATTGATATCCCAGACTACCAGTACTATTTAGGTTGTAATGCAAAAAGCATAGTCCTCCTAACTTTCCTAGAAAAAAAGTTCGTATTCCAATGGGAATTTTCGACTTATTCGCTTATTCTATTTTCAAAAATATAGAAATTTTATCGAATCAAGGAGTTGTTCAAAGTGAACCAAATTGATATCCCAGACTACCAGTAACATTTAAGTTGTAATACAAAAAGAATGGTCGGCCTAACTTTCCTAGAAAAAAGTTCATATTTCAATCGGAAAAAACGACTTATTCGCTTATTCTATTTTCAAAAGTACAGAAATTTTATCGGGTCAAGGAGTTGTTCAAATCAAACCAAGCTCGGTATAGAGTATCACTATTGTGATTAGAGGGTAATACAACTGGATTTTTTTTATTATAGCTTGCCTAGCAAAAAAGTTTGGTTTTCATACGGATTTTTGCGAATTTCGCAAATAACGAATTTTAAATATAGGTCTTTTTCATCGGGTCAAGGAGTTGTCCAAATCAAACCAAATTGATATCTCAGACTACCAGTACTATTTAGGTTGTAATGCAAAAAGAATGGTCGGTCTAACTTTCCTAGAAAAAAGTTCATAGTTCAATCGGAAAAATTGACTTATTCGCTTATTCTATTTTCAATAGTATAGAAATTTTCTCGGGTCAAGGAGTTGTTCAAATCAAACCAAACTCGGTATGGAGTATCACTGTTGTGATTAGAGGGTAAAACAACAGGATTTTTCACAATAGCTTGCCTAGCAAAAAAGTTAGGTTTTCATACGGAAATTTGCGAATTTCGCAAATAACGAATTTTAAAGATAGGTCTTTTTCGTCGGGTCAAGGAGTTGTTCAAATCGAACCAAATTGATATCCCAGACTACCAGTACTATTTAGGTTGTAATGCAAAAAGCATAGTCCTCCTAACTTTCCTAGAAAAAAAGTTCGTATTCCAATGGGAATTTTCGACTTATTCGCTTATTCTATTTTCAAAAATAATGAAATTTTATCGAATCAAGGAGGTGTTTAAAGTGAACCAAATTGATATCCCAGACTACCAGTAACATTTAGGTTGTAATACAAAAAGAATGGTCGGCCTAACTTTCCTAGAAAAAAGTTCATATTTCAATCGGAAAAATTGACTTATTCGCTTACTCTATTTTCAAAAGTATAGAAATGTTATCGGGTCAAGGAGTTTTTCCTAGACAAGCTATAGCCAAAATGATATCCCAGACTACCAGTACTATTTAGGTTTTAATGCAAAAAGGATGGTCCGCCTAACTTTCCTAGAGAAAAGTTCGTATTTCAATCTGAATTTTCGACTTATTCGCTTATTCTTTTTTCAAAAATATAGAAATTTTATCGAATCAAGGAGTTGTTCAAAGTGAACCAAATTGATATCCCAGACTACCAGTAACATTTAGGTTGTAATACAAAAAGAATGGTCGGCCTAACTTTTTTTAAAAAAAGTTCATATTTCAATCGGAAAAATCGACTTATTCGCTGATTCTATTTTCAAAAGTATGGAAATTTTATCGGGTCAAGGAGTTGTTCAAATCAAACCAAACTCGGTATAGAGTATCACTATTATGACTAGAGGGTAAAACAACAGAATTTTTCACTATAGCTTGCCTAGCAAAAAAGTTAGGTTTTCATACGGAAATTTGCGAATTTCACAATTAACGAATTTTAAAGATAGGTCTTTTTCGTCGGGTCAAGGAGTTGTTCAAATCAAACCAAATTGATATCCCGGACTACCAGTAATATTTAAGTTGTAATGCAAAAAGAATAGTCCTCCTAACTTTCCTAGAAAAAAAGTTCATATTTCAATCGGAAAAATCGACTTATTCGCTTATTCTATTTTCAAAAGTATAGAAATTTTATCGGGTCAAGGAGTTGTTCAAATCAAACCAAACTCGGTATAGAGTATCACTATTATGATTAGAGGCTAACACAACAGAATTTTTCACTATAGCTTGCCTAGCAAAAAAGTTAGTTTTTCATACGGAAAATTGCGAATTTCACAAATAACGAATTTTAAAGATAGGTCTTTTTCGTCGGGTCAATGAGTTGTTCAAATCGAACCAAACTGATATCCCGGACTACCAGTAATATTTAGGTTGTAATGCAAAAAGAATAGTCCTCCTAACTTTCCTAGAAAAAAAGTTCGTAATTCAATCGGAATTTTCGACTTATTCGCTTATTCTATTTTCAAAAATACAGAAATTTTTTCGAATCAAAGAGTTGTTTAAAGTGAACCAAATTGATATCCAAGACTACCAGTAACATTTAGGTTGTAATGCAAAAAGAATAGTCCTCCTAACTTTCCTAGAAAAAAGTTCATATTTCAATCGGAAAAATCGACTTATTCGCTTATTCTATTTTCAAAAGTATAGAAATTTTATCGGGTCAAGGAGTTGTTCAAATCAAACCAAACTCGGTATAGAGTATCACTATTATGATTAGAGGCTAACACAACAGAATTTTTCACTATAGCTTGCCTAGCAAAAAAGTTAGTTTTTCATACGGAAAATTGCGAATTTCACAAATAACGAATTTTAAAGATAGGTCTTTTTCGTCGGGTCAATGAGTTGTTCAAATCGAACCAAATTGATATCCCGGACTACCAGTAATATTTAGGTTGTAATGCAAAAAGAATAGTCCTCCTAACTTTCCTAGAAAAAAAGTTCGTAATTCAATCGGAATTTTCGACTTATTCGCTTATTCTATTTTCAAAAATACAGAAATTTTTTCGAATCAAAGAGTTGTTTAAAGTGAACCAAATTGATATCCAAGACTACCAGTAACATTTAGGTTGTAATACAAAAAGAATGGTCGGCCTAACTCTCCTAGAAGAAAGTTCATATTTCAATCGGAAAAATCGACTTAATCGCTTATTCTATTTTCAAAAATATAGAAATTTTATCGGGTCAAGGAGTTGTTCAAATCAAACCAAACTCGGTATAGAGTATCACTATTATGACTAGAGGGTAAAACAACAGAATTTTTTACTATAGCTTGCCTAGCAAAAAAGTTAGGTTTTCATACGGAAATTTGCGAATTTCGCAAATAACGAATTTTAAAGATAGGTCTTTTTCGTCGGGTCAAGGATTTTTTCAAATCGAACCAAATTTATATCCCAGACTACCAGTAATATTTAGGTTGTAATGCAAAAAGAATAGTCCTCCTAACTTTCCTGGAAAAAAAGTTCATGTTTCAATCGGAAAAATCGACTTATTCGCTTATTCTATTTTCAAAAATATAGAAATTTTATCGGGTCAAGGAGTTGTTCCTAGACAAGCTATAGCCAAAATGATATCCCAGACTACCAGTACTATTTAGGTTTTAATGCAAAAAGGATGGTCGGCCTAACATTTTTTAAAAAAGTTCATATTTCAATCGGAAAAATCGACTTATTCGCTTATTCTATTTTCAAAAGTATAGAAATTTTATCGAATCAAGGAGTTGTTCAAAGTGAACCAAATTGATATCCCAGACTACCAGTAACATTTAGGTTGTAATACAAAAAGAATGGTCGGCCTAACTTTTTTTTAAAAAAGTTCATATTTCAATCGGAAAAATCGACTTATTCGCTTATTCTATTTTCAAAAGTATAGAAATTTTATCGGGTCAAGGAGTTGTTCAAATCAAACCAAACTCGGTATAGAGTATCACTATTATGATTAGAGGGTAAAACAACAAAATTTTTCACTATAGCTTGACTAGCAAAAAAGTTAGGTTTTCATACGGAAATTTGCGAATTTCACAATTAACGAATTTTAAAGATAGGTCTTTTTCGTCGGGTCAAGGAGTTGTTCAAATCAAACCAAATTGATATCCCGGACTACCAGTAATATTTAGGTTGTAATGCAAAAAGAATAGTCCTCCTAACTTTCCTAGAAGAAAAGTTCATATTTCAATCGGAAAAATCGACTTTTTCGCTTATTCTATTTTCAAAAATATAGAAATTTTATCGGGTCAAGGAGTTGTCCCTAGACAAGCTATAGCCAAAATGATATCCCAGACTACCAGTACTATTTAGGTTTTAATGCAAAAAGGATGGTCCGCCTAACCTTCCTAGAAAAAAGTTCGTATTTCAATCGGAATTTTCGACTTATTCGCTTATTCTTTTTCAAAAATATAGAAATTTTATCGAATCAAGTAGTTGTTCAAAGTGAACCAAATTGATATCCCAGACTACCAGTAACATTTAGGTTGTAATACAAAAAGAATGGTCGGCCTAACATTTTTTTAAAAAAGTTCATATTTCAATCGGAAAAATCGACTTATTCGCTTATTCTATTTTCAAAAGTATAGAAATTTTATCGGGTCAAGGAGTTGTTCAAATCAAACCAAACTCAGTATAGAGTATCACTATTATGATTAGAGGGTAAAACAACAGAATTTTTCACTATAGCTTGACTAGCAAAAAAGTTAGGTTTTCATACGGAAATTTGCGAATTTCACAATTAACGAATTTTAAAGATAGGTCTTTTTCGTCGGGTCAAGGAGTTGTTCAAATCAAACCAAATTGATATCCCGGACTACCAGTAATATTTAGGTTGTAATGCAAAAAGAATAGTCCTCCTAACTTTCCTAGAAAAAAAGTTCATATTTCAATCGGAAAAATCGACTTATTCGCTTATTCTATTTTCAAAAATATAGAAATTTTATCGGGTAAAGGAGTTGTTCCTAGACAAGCTATAGCCAAAATGATATCCCAGACTACCAGTACTATTTAGGTTTTAATGCGAAAAGGATGGTCCGCCTAACTTTCCTAGAAAAAAAGTTCGTATTTCAATCGGAATTTTCGACTTATTCGCTTATTCTTTTTTCAAAAATATAGAAATTTTATCGAATCAAGGAGTTGTTCAAAGTGAACCAAATTGATATCCCAGACTACCAGTAACATTTAGGTTGTAATACAAAAAGAATGGTCGGCCTAACTTTTTTTAAAAAAAAGTTCATATTTCAATCGGAAAAATCGACTTATTCGCTTATTCTATTTTCAAAAGTATAGAAATTTTATCGGGTCAAGGAGTTGTTCAAATCAAACCAAACTCGGTATAGAGTATCACTATTATGATTAGAGGGTAAAACAACAGAATTTTTCACTATAGCTTGACTAGCAAAAAAGTTAGGTTTTCATACGGAAATTTGCGAATTTCACAATTAACGAATTTTAAAGATAGGTCTTTTCGTCGGCTCAAGGAGTTGTTCAAATCAAACCAAATTGATATCCCGGACTACCAGTAATATTTAGGTTGTAATGCAAAAAGAATAGTCCTCCTAACTTTCCTAGAAAAAAGTTCGTAAATCAATCGGAATTTTCGACTTATTCGCTGATTCTATTTTCAAAAATATAGAAATTTTATCGAATCAAGGAGTTGTTTAAAGTGAACCAAATTAATATCCCAGACTACTAGTAACATTTAGGTTGTAATACAAAAAGAATGGTTGGCCTAACTTTCCTAGAAAAAAAGTTCGTAATTCAATCGGAATTTTCGACTTATTCGCTTATTCTATTTTCAAAAATATAGAAATTTTATCGAATCAAGGAGTTGTTTAAAGTGAGCCAAATTGATATCCCAGACTACCAGTACTATTTAGGTTTTAATGCAAAAAGGATGGTCCGCCTAACTTTCCTAGAAAAAAAGTTCGTATTTCAATCGGAATTTTCGACTTATTTGCTTATTCCTTTTTCAAAAATATAGAAATTTTATCGAATCAAGGAGTTGTTCAAAGGGAACCAAATTGATATCCCAGACTACCAGTAACATTTAGGTTGTAATACAAAAAGAATGGTCGGCCTAACTTTTTTTAAAAAAAGTTCATATTTCAACCGGAAAAATCGACTTATTCGCTTATTCTATTTTCAAAAATATAGAAATTTTATCGGGTCAAGGAGTTGTTGAAATCAAACCAAACTTGGTATAGAGTATCACTATTATGATTAGAAGGTAAAACAACAGAATTTTTTACTATAGCTTGCCTAGCAAAAAAGTTAGGTTTTCATACGGAAATTTGCGAATTTCACAAATAACAAATTTTAAAGATAGGTCTTTTTCGTCGGGTCAAGGAGTTGTTCAAATCGAACCAAATTGATATCCCGGACTAGCAGTAATATTTAGGTTGTAATGCAAAAAGAATAGTCCTCCTAACTTTCCTAGAAAAAAAGTTCGTAATTCAATCGGAATTTTCGACTTATTCGCTTATTCTATTTTCAAAAATACAGAAATTTTTTCGAATCAAGGAGTTGTTTAAAGTGAACCAAATTGATAACCAAGACCACCAGTAACATTTAGGTTGTAATACAAAAAGAATGGTCGGCCTAACTCTCCTAGAAGAAAGTTCATATTTCAATCGGAAAAATCGACTTAATCGCTTATTCTATTTTCAAAAATATAGAAATTTTATCGAATCAATGAGTTGTTCAAAGTGAACCAAATTGATATCCCAGATTACCAGTAACATTTAAATTGTAATACAAAAAGAACGGTCGGCCTAACTTTCCTAGAAAAAAGTTCATTTTTCAATCGGAAAAATCGACTTAATCGCTTATTCTATTTTCAAAAATATAGAAATTTTATCGAATAAAGGAGTTGTTCAAAGTGAACCAAATTGATATCCCAGATTACCAGTAACATTTAAATTGTAATACAAAAAGGATGATCCGCCTAACTTTCCTAGAAAAAAAGTTCGTATTTCAATCGGAGTTTTCGACTTATTCGCTTATTCTATTTTCAAAAATATAGAAATTTTATCGAATCAAGGAGTTGTTCAAAGTGAACCAAATTGATATCCCAGATTACCAGTAACATTTAAATTGTAATACAAAAAGAATGGTCGGCCTAACTTTCCTAGAAAAAAGTTCAAATTTCAATCCGAAAAATCGACTTATTCGCTTATTCTATTTTCAACTCAACTCGGTATAGAGTATCACTATTGTGATTAGAGGTTAAAACAACAGGATTTTTCACTACAGCTTGCCTAGCAAAAAAGTTAGGTTCTCATACGGAAATTTGCGAATTTCGCAAATAACGAATTTTAAAGATAGGTCTTTTTCATCGGGTCAAGGAGTTGTCCAAATCAAACCAAATTGATATCCCAGACTACCAGTACTATTTTGGTTGTAATGCAAAAAGAATGGTTGCCCTAAAGTTCCTAGAAAAAAAGTTCATATTTCAATCGGAAAAATCGACTTATTCGCTCATTCTATTTTCAAAAGTATAGAAATTTTATCGGGTTAAGGAGTTGTTCCTAGACAAGCTATAGCCAAAATTCTTTTTGTTTTAAACTCTAGGTACCTGTGGTATACTCCATACCCAGTTTGGTTCGATTTGGTCAACTCCTTGACCCCATGAAAAAGACCTATTTTTAAAACTCTCTAATCGCGAAATTCGCAAATTCCCGTATGAAAATCTAACTTTTTTCCTAGACAAGCTATAGCCAAAATTCTTTTTGTTTTACACTCTAGGTACCCGTGGTATACTCCATACCCAGTTTGGTTCGATTTGGTCAACTCCTTGATCCGATGAAAAAGACCTATTTTTAAAATTACTTAATTAAAATTATTCGAAATATTGTTTTATAGTCATTTATTATTATCTTTTATTATTTATAGTCATTTAGCGATTTATTATGCTTTGTTTTGTTTGGAGAAAGAGTTTAAGTTTTTTACCTAAAGCTCTGCTCAAAATCTCCTATAGTTGTTTGTTTGTAACTCCGCCGTAGCCGGTCCCCAGCCCGGTTGAGAGAAGGAGGAGGTGAACACACCCAAAACATACTGGAAAATCTCAAAAAGTTGTTCGTTAGTTCAACTGTAGAATTTTTCCGACAGTATTTAACCCATTTCAGCTATATTGAAACGTCCTCTGATCAGACCGTAGTGCGACCATTGTCCAGAATTTCGCGCGACCTATGATCAGATCATAGTGCGACTTTGCCCTCTGATTAGACCGTAGTGTGACCATTTTCAGACTTTCGTGCGACTTATGATCAGACCATAGTGCGACTTTGCCCTCTGATCAGACCGTAGTGCGACCATTGTCCAGACTTTCGTGCGACCTATGATCAGACCATAGTGCGACTTTGCCCTCTGATCATACCGTAGTGCGACCATTGTCAAGACTTTCGTGCGACCTATGATCAGACCATAGTGCGACTTTGCCCTCTGATCAGACCTTAGTGCGACCATTGTCCAGACCATTTTCCATCCTTTGCCCTCTGATCAGACCGTAGTGCGACCATTGTCCAGACCATCGTGCGACTCAAGCATTTCCCAGACCATGTGATTTGGGTCGCACCACGCCATCGGTGTGCGACCCAAATGGTCTGATCAGAGCGGTCTATTATAATGACAAATAACTAGCAATATTTGGACTATTTGGACAATTCTGTTTAGCTTTTGTCGACATTTGCAGCTTAAGCAGTTAAGTGATAAGAAACTTGTCGCATACTGCTTGCGGGCATAAACTTAAAATCAAACTCCAATATACACAATGTCAACATCAGAGAGAGATATTAAATGGCATTATTTTCCACAGTTAATCAAAATGACAAAAGCTCAGGCATAAATGGCTCCCAAAGTTTACAAGAAACTCCGATTTCAAGAAATTGAGAGCAAAAGAAGGACATCATCACCCACGATCAGAAGGTCAACTCTATCGACGATCAAAATTAGCATCATTACGCCACGAAACGCTCACGTTCCGGGGGGAGGATTTCCCCGGAAAATAACGGGGAAAAGAGTGTAAAGAGTGTAAAAATAAAAAAATTACCCCCCTATTTCTCCGCTCAATTAACGGTGTAAGAGTGTAATTTTAAGAGTGTAATTTTAAATAATAAGAGTGTAAATTCGAATAATAATTCCACTTTCAATTTTCTTTTACACTTTTTCTTTTACACCTTTAAATTACTTTTACACTCTTTATATTCCACCTTTACATTATTTTTACACTCTTATATTCCACCTTTAAATTATTTTTACACTCTTCCACTCTTAATTTTAAAATTACACTCTTTATAATTACACTCTTACACCGCTAATTAGGCAGAGAAATAGGGGGGTATTTTTTTTATTTTTACACTCTTTACACTCTATTCCCCGGTCATTATAATTGGAATAAAAGTGTATTTTTTTTATTTTTACACTCTTCCACTCTCTATTTCTAATTACACTTTTCATAATTACACTCTTACTCCACTATTTACACTCTTTACACTCTTTTCCCCGTTAATTTCCGGGAAAATCTTCCTCTTTACAGCTGAAAATTACCAATAAATTTTGAAAGCTGAAATAGGTTAAATACAGTCTGAAAAATCTACAGTTGAACTAACGAACAAATTTTTGAGATTTTCCAGTATGTTCTGGGTGTGTTTCCCTCCTCCTTCTCTCAACCGGGCTGGGGACCGGCTACGGCGGAATTACAAACAAACAACTATAGGAGATTTCGAGCAGAGCATTCGGTAAAAAACCGGGCTCAAACTCCATCTCCAAACAAAATAATGCAAATTAAATTGGATTTAACAGCAGAAATTTAAACACTATACATAAATCATCCAATAGATACATAGAAATGCATACATACTACTGGTAATCTGGGATATCAATTTTGGTTCGCTTTGAACAACTCCTTGACTCGATGAAAAAGACCTATTTTTAAAATTCTTTATTTGCGAAATTCGCAAATTTCCGAATGATAAACTAAATTTTTTCCTAGGCAAGCTATGCCAAAATTTCCTTTTTTTTTACAATCTAGTTACTCATGGGATACTCGATACCGAGTTTGGTTAGATTTGGACAACTCCTTGACCCGATGAAAAATACCCATTTTCAAATATAATTATTTAAAATTATTCGGAATTAATAGCAAATTTCCGTATGAGATGATAACTTTTTTCCTAGGCAAGCTATACAAAAAATTCTTTTTGTTTTCCAATCTAGTTACCCATGGGATACTCGATATCGAGTTTGGTTCGATTTGGACAACTCCTTGACCCGATCAAAAATACTATATTTCAAAATTAAATATTTGAAATAAAAGCAAATTTCCGTATGAAAAACTAACTTTTTTCCTAGGCAAGCTATACCAAAAATTCTTTTTGCACTACAACCTACATACTACTGGTAATCTGGGATATCAATTTTGGTTTGCTTTGAACAGCTCCTTGACCCGATGAAAAAGACCTATTTTTAAAATTCGTTATTTGCGAAATTCGCAAATTTCCGAATGAAAAACTAACTTTTTTTCCTAGGCAAGCTATGCCAAAAATTCCTTTTGTTTTACAATCTAGTTACCCATGGGATACTCGATACCGAGCTTGGTTAGATTTGGACAACTCCTTGACCCGATGAAAAAGACCCATTGTCAAATATACTTATTTAAAATTATTCGGAAATAATAGCAAATTTCCGTATGAGATGATAACTTTTTTCCTAGTCAAGCTATACAAAAAATTCTTTTTGTTTTCCATTCTAGTTACCCATGGGATACTCAATACCGAGTTTGGTTAGAGTTGGACAACTCCTTGACCCGATAAAATTTAACTAATTTTTAAAATAAAGTCAGCGAAAAAGTCGAAACTTCCGTGTGAGACATCTACTTTTTTTTAGGGCAGTAAGGCGAACCATTCTTTTTGCACTACAACCTACATACTAATGGTAGTCTGGGATATCAATTTGGTTGGCTTTGAACAACTCCTTGACCCGACGAAAAAGACCTATTTTTAAAATTCGTTATTTGCGAAATTCGCAAATTTACAATCCGACCGAAGATGATTTTATGAAACAGACCGCAGAGAAAAATCGACCGCACGCCAACTACGTCCCCAACATGAGGTGCACAAAAATCCCAGCGGGCGAAACCGACTAACCGGCGTCTCAACGGGGCAGGGGGTTGGTGCACCTCATGCGGGCCCGAGACACTCACCTTAGAATAATAGTAAGACTAAAATAGACTTTTTTCCTTTCGCAAATTTCCGTATGAAAAACTAAATTTTGTCCTAGGCAACCTATACCAAAAATTCTTTTTGTTTTAGACTCTAGGTACTCAGGGGATACTCCATACCAAAATTGGTTCGATTTGGGCAACTCTAAGACCTAATAAAAAAGACCAATTTTTTAAATTACTTATTTGAATTATTAGCAAATTTACGTATGAAATACTAACTTTTTTCCTAGGCCAGCTATACCAAAAATACTTCTTTCACTACAACCTACATACTACTGGTAGTCTGGGATATCAATTTGGTTCGCTTTGAACAACTCCTTGACCCGACGAAAAAGACCTATTTTTAAAATTCGTTATTTGCGAAATTCGCAAATTTCCGTATGAAAAACTAAATTTTTTTCCTAGGCCAGCTACGCCAAAAATTCTTTTTGTTTTACAATCTAAGTACCCATTGAATTTTCGATACCGAGTTTGGTTCGATTTGGAAGACTCCTTGACCCGATAAAATTTAACAATTTTTTTTCAAAATAAAGTCAGCGAAAAAGTCGAAATTTCCGTGTGAGCTATCTACTTTTTTGTAGGGCAGTTAGATGATCCATTCTTTTTGAACTACAACCTACAAACTACTGGTAGTCTGGGATATCACTTTGGTTCGCTTTGAACAACTCCTTGACCCGATGACAAAGACCCATTTTTAAATTCGTTATTTGCGAAATTCGCAAATTTCCGTATGAAAAAATAAATTTTTTCCTAGGCAAGCTATACCAAAAATTCTTTTTGTTTTACAATCTAGTTACCCATGGAAAACTCGATACCGAGTTTGGTTCGATTTGGACAGCTCCTTGACCATATGAAAAATACTATTTTTAAAAATTAATTATTTGAAATAATAGCAAATTTCCGTATGAAATACTAACTTTTTTCCTAGGCATGCTATACCAAAAATTCTTTTTGCACTACATTCTACATACTACTGGTAGTCTGGGATATCAATTTGGTTCGCTTTGAACAACTCCTTGACCCGACGAAAAAGACCTATTTTTAAAATTAATTAATCGAATTAATCGCAAATTTCCGTACGAAAAACTAACTTCTTTTCTATGCAAGCTATAGTAAAAATTCTTTTTTTTGAGACTCTGTATACAAAGTGGATACTGCATACCGGGTTTGGTTTGATTTGGACAACTCCTTGACCCGATGAAAAAGACCTATTTTCAATTATACTTATTTAAAATTATTCGGAAATAATCGCAAATTTCCGTATGAAATACTAAATTTTTTCCTAGGCAAGCTATACCAAAAATTCTTTTTGCACTACAACCTACATACTACTGGTAGTCTGGGATATCAATTTTGTTCGCTTTGAACAACTCCTTGACCCGACGAAAAAGACCTATTTTTAAAATTCGTTATTTGCGAAATTCGCAAATTTCCGTACGAAAAACTAACTTTTTTCCTAGGCAAGCTATCCCAAAAATTCTTTTTGTTTTACAATCTAGTTACCCATGGGATACTTGATACCGAGTTTGGTTCGATTTGGACAACTCCTTGACCCGATGAAAAAGACCTATTTTCAATTATACTTATTTAAAATTATTCGGAAATAATCGCAAATTTCCGTATGAAATACTAACTTTTTTCCTAGGCAACCAATACCAAAAATTCTTTTCGTTTTACAATCTAGGTACCCATGGAAAACTCGATACCGAGTTTGGTTTGATTTGGACAACTCCTTGACCCGACGAAAAAGACCTATTTTTAAAATTATTTATTCGAAATAATCGCAAATTTCCGTACGAAAAACAAACTTCTTTTCTATGAAAGCTATAGTAAAAATTCTTATTGTTTGAGACTTTTTATATACAGGGGATACTCCATACCGAGTTTGGTTTGATTTGGACAACTCCTTGACCCAATGAGAAAGACCTATTTTCAAATACACTTATTTAAAATTATTCGGAAATAATCACAAATTTCCGTATGAAATACTAACTTTTTTCCTAGGCAACCTTTACCAAAAATTCTTTTTGTTTTAGACTCTAGGTACACTGGGGATACTCCATACCAAAATTGGTTCGACTTGGACAACTCTAAGACCTCATCAAAAAGACCTATTTTTTAAATTACTTATTTGAATTAATAGCAAAATCCCGTATAAAATACTAACTTTTTTCCTAGGCAACCTATACCAAAAATTTTTTCGTTTTACAATCTAGGTACCCATGGAAAACTCGATACCGAGTTTGGTTTGATTTGGACAACTCCTTGACCCGACGAAAAAGACCTATTTTTAAAATTAATTATTCGAAATAATCGCAAATTTCCGTACGAAAAACAAACTTCTTTTCTATGAAAGCTCTAGTAAAATTTTTTATTGTTTGAGATTCTATATATACAGGGGATACTCCATACCGAGTTTGGTTTGATTTGGACAACTCCTTGACCCAATGAAAAAGACCTATTTTCAAATATACTTATTTAAAATTATTCGGAAATAATCGCAAATTTCCGTATGAAATACTAACTTTTTTCCTAGGCAACTTTTCCCAAAAATTCTTTTTGTTTTAGACTCTAGGTACACTGGGGATACTCCATACCAAAGTTGGTTTGATTTGGACAACTCTAAGACCTAATCAAAAAGACCTATTTTTTAAATTACTTATTTGAATTAATAGTAAAAACCCGTATGAAACACTAACTTTTTTCCTAGGCAATCTATACCAAAAATTCTTTTTGTTTTAGACTCTATACACACTGGTGATACTCCATACCGGGTTTGGTTTGATTTGGACAACTCCTTGACCCGATGAAAATGACCTATTTTCAAAAATGCTTATTTGAAATTATTCGGAAATAATCGCAAATTTCCGTATGAAATACTAACTTTTTAACTAGCCATGCTCTGACAGACATTCTTTTGTTTTAGCCTCTAGGTACACAGGGATACTCCATACCAAAATTGGTTCCATTTGGTCAACTCTAAGACCTAATCAAAAAGACCTATTTTTTAAATTACTTATTTGAATTAATAGCAAATGCCCGTATGAAATACTAACTTTTTTCCTAGGCAACTTATTCCGTGTAAAATATCTACTTTCTTTGTAGGACAGTTAGGCGAACCATTCTTTTTGCACTGCAACCTACATACTACTGGTAGTCTGGGATATCCATTTGGTTCACTTTCAACAATTCCTTGAACCATTAAAAACTTTTTAAAGTCTAAGTTTTAACAAAATCAATGGTCGAAGTCTAGATTCAATAACGTCTAATTCAATATCAATCTGACATAACGGAGGAATACTTTTGCACTAAATGGCAACTAAAGCATTAATATCGATTCAATCTATAAGGAAATTAAACAATTTGCTCTAGTAGAGTTTTAGGAAAATTACTGGAAGAGAATTTTAGGAAAATTACAGAGCTTTAGGAAAATTACAAAGGAGTCTGGATTGCTTCAAGTCTAATTCAACCTTAATCGTGCTCGAAATGGGTGAGCACATTAATAAAGTAAAGGTTGTTGAGAAAATGGAAGAGAATAAGTTTGTTGTTTATTGAACAGCACTTGAAAACTCGAACTTCGGTCGACATTTCTACACGATAGCCAAGAGGCTTAAGTTTGTTGTCTTGTCCGTGAAACTCAGTTGACGACAGATCTAACGCAAGCTTGTCAAGAATGTTGTAGAGCTGAACAGCACACAAAATCACCGACTCTTTCTCAATAAACAACAAAATCTGGCCGACTAAAATTTCGTTCTCCTCAGAAAGTGAAACAAAACTGTTTGCTTCAGATCTTGTATACAATTGACTGTCCAGGTAGAATTTTCCTCGGTGTCTGCAAAACAAACGAGCCTCAGGAAATTGCTTTTGAAAATTTGAAAACACATTGTTTCGCTTCATTGAGAAATCGTCTTTAAAGCCGCTTGGTTTACCCCTCAAAGCTTCAAGGAACCCGGTAAGATTATCGTTCTTCACCTCCATGCTATCGAACTGTCTATTGCGAATGTATCGCTTAATTATAAGGCTGCCGGTATTAACAGTGCCAATTAAAGTCTTTATGAGATGATTATTGGCACTTTCAAACATAGTTGCTGACGTAGTCCACAAGGAACCGAAGAATTTGCACTGCCATGCTAGATGTCGGAGCAGATGGAAATTAATTGAGTCGAACTTCTTTAAAGGATAGCGGATGGACATGTTGTGGCAGAAAGCTTCTAACAGGTAACCACAAAGCTTGGCCTCGTCAACACTTTCGTACATAGAGCGGAGTGCGAAGATTAAGTATTTGAGATTTTGTAAATTGGATTCAGGCCCAAAGAGTTTTCTGGAAAATTTTGGAACAATATTGGGGCAAAATACAGAAAAAAGTTTTGAGTTCGTCGGCTTTGAAGTGCTCAAGGGATCGCAATGACCTGAATGATCGCTTGAATTTGCTGGGCAAAATAACTTGTTTTGTTGCGTCATCAATTTTCTGTACCTCATCGTAGCTCAGTTGCTCAGCAAAATTTGATAATGTCCTTTGCAACTCCTTTAAGACACTGGTGCATTGAGTCAACGGGACAGGTTAATGGAAGATTAGGAATAACTTTAAATAAATATGATCGCCCCTTAACTCCGAGTGTATCAATCTCTGGGTCCTTCTCCTTTCTAGCTTTTCTTTCTTCAACACTCCCACTATCAAACTGCCTTACTAGGTACTCGTGCATCCCAGAATCATGCATTGTGAACGATTATTTGGATACGATCGACCGCCTGGATATCTTTGCACACCTCGCATGGTACACAAACCGCATCCATAATATCCATTAAATTTTTTCATTTGCAGGACATCGTGCTTGCACACAAGATCTAGTATTACAAAAACAGTTTGAAATTTCAGCTCGCAGTCAACCCCATTCACTTTAATTTTCCTGTCTTTTGATACTTCAGAGAGTTAGTGTTCAAATATGGAATCCCAATCTATCCTTCCTTTGCCATACCACAACGAACATAGATGGATGTTATCAAAGGAAGAACGCAATTTCGGTGGCAATTCAGCCAGAGCTACCCAAACAGGATAGGCTGAGCGATCACTAGACTCTTTCACCCTAACTCCATCCGTATTGAGGATAAGTTTCACATTAAGCGCATTTCCATCAAAAAGGGCTGTGAGCTTTAGATCTGTTTTGGTATCAGGATTAGCATAAGCTAAAATTTCTGTTATGTATTTTTCAACATTTTTTTGAAGTTTGTCAGCAAAACTCAAGAAAATTACTTCTCCCGTGCCGTTAGTTGCTGTCCCTGCAATGTATCGCTCTTTTTTGCTAGGCAACCTACACCATAAATTCTTTTTGTTTTAGACTCTTTACATACTGGTGATACTCCACACCGGGTTTGGTTTGATTTGGACAACTCCTTGACCCGATGAAAAAGACCTATTTTCAAAAATGCTCATTTAAAATTATTCGGAAATAATCGCATATTTCCGTATGAAATACTAACTTTTTAACTAGCCGAGCTCTGCCAGAAATTCTTTTGTTTTAGACTCTAGGTACACAGGGGATACTCCATACCAAAATTGGTTCCGTTTGGACAACGCTAAGACCTAATCAAAAAGACCTATTTTTAAATTACGTATTTGAATTAATAGCAAATTCCCGTATGAAATACTAACTTTTTTCCTAGGCAACTTATTCCGTGTAAAATATCTACTTTCTTTGTAGGACAGTTAGGCGAACCATTCTCTTTGCACTGCAACCTACATACTACTGGTAGTCTGGGATATCCATTTGGTTCACTTTCAACAATTCCTTGAACCATTGAAAACTTTTTAAAGTCTAAGTTTTAACAAAATCAATGATCGAAGTCTAGATTCAATAACGTCTAATTCAATATCAATCTGACATAACGGAGGAATACTTTTGCACTAAATGGCAACTAAAGCATTAATATCGATTCAATCTATAAAAAATTAAACAATTTGCTCTAGTAGAGTTTTAGGAAAATTACTGGAAGAGAATTTTAGGAAAATTACAGAGCTTTATGAAAATTACAAAGGAGTCTGGATTGCTTCAAGTCTAATTCAACCTTAATCGTGCTCGAAATGGGTGAGCACATTGATAAAGTAAAGGTTGTTGAGAAAATGGAAGAGAATAAATTTGTTGTTTATTGAACAGCACTTGAAAACTCGAACTTCGGTCGACATTTCTACACGATAGCCAAGAGGCTTAAGTTTGTTGTCTTGTCCGTGAAACTCAGTTGTCGACAGATCTAACGCAAGCTTGTCAAGAATGTTGTAGAGCTGAGCAGCACACAAAATCACCGACTCTTTCTCAATAAACAACAAAATCTGGCCGACTAAAATTTCGTTCTCCTCAGAAAGTGAAACAAAACTGTTTGCTTCAGATCTTGTATACCATTGACTGTCCAGGTAGAATTTTCCTCGGTGTCTGCAAAACAAACGAGCCTCAGGAAATTGCTTTTGAAAATTTGAAAACACATTGTTTCGCTTCATTGAGAAATCGTCTTTAAAGCCGCTTGGTTTACCCCTCAAAGCTTCAAGGAAACCGGTAAGATTATCGTTCTTCACCTCCATGCTATCGAACTGTCTATTGCGAATGTATCGCTTAATTATAAGGCTGCCGGTATTAACAGTGCCAGTTAAAGTCTTTATGAGGTGATTATTGGCACTTTCAAACATAGTTGCTGACGTAGTCCACAAGGAACCGAAGAATTTGCACTGCCATGCTAGATGTCGGAGCAGATGGAAATTAATTGAGTCGAACTTCTTTAAAGGATAGCGGATGGACATGTTGTGGCAGAAAGCTTCTAACAGGTAACCACAAAGCTTGGCCTCGTCAACACTTTCGTACATAGAGCGGAGTGCGAAGATTAAGTATTTGAGATTTTGTAAATTGGATTCAGGCCCAAAGAGTTTTCTGGAAAATTTTGGAACAATATTGGGGCAAAATACAAAAAAAAGTTTTGAGTTCGTCGGCTTTGAAGTGCTCAAGGGATCGCAATGACCTGAATGATCGCTTGAATTCGCTGGGCAAAATAACTTGTTTTGTTGCGTCATCAATTTTCTGTACCTCATCGTAGCTCAGTTGCTCAGCAAAATTTGATAATGTCCTTTGCAACTCCTTTAAGACACTGGTGCATTGAGTCAACGGGACAGGTTAATGGAAGATTAGGAATAACTTTAAATAAATATGATCGCCCCTTAACTCCGAGTGTATCAATCTCTGGGTCCTTCTCCTTTCTAGCTTTTCTTTCTTCAACACTCCCACTATCAAACTGCCTTACTAGGTACTCGTGCATCCCAGAATCACGCATTGTGAACGATTGATTATTTGGATACGATCGACCGCCTGGATATCTTTGCACACCTCGCATGGTACACAAACCGCATCCATAATATCCATTAAATTTTTTCATTTGCAGGACATCGTGCTTGCACACAAGATCTAGTATTACAAAAACAGTTTGAAATTTCAGCTCGTAGTCAACCCCATTCACTTTAATTTTCCTGTCTTTTGATACTTCAGACAGTTAGTGTTCAAATATGGAATCCCAATCTATCCTAACTTTGCCATACCAAAACGAACATAGATGGATGTTATCAAAGGAAGAACGCAATTTCGGTGGCAATTCAGCCAGAGCTACCTAAACAGGATAGGCTGAACGATCACTAGACTCTTGCCCCCTAACTCCATCCGTATTGAGGATAAGTTTCACATTAAGCGCATTTCCATCAAAAAGGGCTGAGAGCTTTAGATCTGTTTTCGTATCAGTATTAGCATAAGCTAAAATTTCTGTTATGTATTTTTCAATACTTTCTCGAAGTTTGTCAGCAAAACTCAAGAAAATTACTTCTCCCGTGCCGTTAGTTGCTGTCCCTTCAAGGTATCGCTCTGTTAATTTGTTGGTTTCATTTTTAATGTAATTTAGGTCTGGTAAAATGTCTCGCGGGTGAACAATTTTATGCCATGCCAGGAGGTCAAATAAGGCTTTGTCAGGCAAACAATGTCGCGCAGCAATTCCATACAATCCCATTGATGCGTTATGAGCAGTAACATTCATGTTACAACTCAGGGGTCCTGCGAGAACAGAAACTGGTCTTCCACGGTTTCAGAATCTTTGCTTGAGTCTTCGTCGGACTCCTATTTAGAAACTGAAGATGCATCTTCACACGATGCATCTTCACAAGAAACTTCTTCAGGCTCATTTTCAATGCTATCTGGAGTTGCATGATCTGTGGTATTCACTTCAGTTTCATCAAGCACACTTTCCAACTCCGAGGACTGGCTGGAATCTACCTGATGGATAAATGTCCGTATTTGTCGACTCGCTGAATCGACTAATCGTCTTTTCAATTTCCTTTTTCTCTGAGTTACAATTGCTCTTTTTCTCTCCACTTCCAACAGGTTAGGGGTTCTAGTACTTGATTGACTCGCTGAATATTGTGTCGGGAAACTTTCGCTTTGAGTTGAACTTCGAGACAAATCAATTGGTGTAGCCGGTAACTCGGTGCATTTTGGAAAAGGGCTTGCAACTGGGGGCGTAAAAGACTCCTGAGGATTTCCCGGGGACACAATATGTTTATCTTTATGTGGACATCTACACTTCAGTCGACCGTCTTTGAAATAGTTTGAACCATTACTTAGAGTGATTTCTTCAAAGGGCTGTATCGAGCTAATTACTTTAAGAAAAACGCATTTATTATGCTGAAGCAAGGGGCTGGTGTATCCGAGGAAGAATTGACTATTAGGCAAGCATGAGTGATTGGCGAAACGAATTGGGCCAAGCAAAACTAACTCATTGGCATCCAACTCACCACGCATAACCGAGAGATCCGCCATTTCATTTTGAAGCTCGCAAGGAACGGTTTTGACAAGACCCACAAGAAAAGGTCTAAGGGGTTGGCTCGATGGCCTGAGAACTCTCCCTGTGTGATTAAATATCCCGGAGCCACCAAAGTTGTCTGGTAGGATCTTGAAACCGGCTGCAACAGACTGCTGATAAAGTTCTTTCAAATTACCATAGGTTTTCGCAAGATTTTTGTCATACTGAAGACGCTTTTCAAACTCATCGAAACTATTCAAAAGCAGCATTGACTCGGGAGATACATTGAAGTCTTTAAGAAGCTGACGAACAACTTGACCATCCGCAATCACTAACTCTTCGCAACTTATCATCACACTGGAAAAGCTTGAACGAGATTTGAAAACGAGTTGCTTTAAAAACTTAAGCTCAAAATTGAGTCAGATGAAAAACTCTTATTAATCAAACATTGCATCACATAAAGTGCCTCACCAAGTCTAATTTAATTTTGTCAGCGAAAAACTCTTTAGGAAAAGTGAAGACGAGCTAAATGAACTTGGAGAAAAATGAACTGCAAGGGTAAATTTCTTAGTCTGCAATTATGCAATGAAACAAAGGTCGCAAATCTCAAAATCAATTTTAAAATTACTGCATTAGCTATAAATTAACGTATATAGTTGTATAAAAAAACGTAAATAAACACTGAGGCGGAGCGAGAATTAATCAGTTTATCTTATCGAAACAGAACTGAATGAACTCGAAGGGTAAACTTCTAAGTTAAATCTGGAATTTCTGTTTAGTTTCTGCAATCAATCAATGAGTCAAAATCAAAACAAAAAGTTTAGTTGTTTGCGCTGGCATTGTTTTTACGACAGACTTTGCCGTACTGATTTGCCGCCTTCCTTGCTTCTTCACACGCTAGCTTTGGGGTGTCAGGATACTTCTGCCTCACCACTTCTGAACGAAAAAAAACTGCTGAATGAACTTTATTAATCATTCTTTTTCAAAACTTTTCAAATCGTTACGCGGCTTTTTTTCAATTTCAAAATTTAGCGACTTATAATGAACGTTAAGGGGAAATCCTAAAAAAGGAAAAAAAAGTTGTCTACAAGACCTAATTAATTACAAAAATTCTTTCTGTGAAATTTTTCAAGAAGGTTTTCCGGAGCTTCTGTTCGGCCGTCAGCTTCTTTTCGTCTGGGTGCGAAGATGAAGTTATCACGATCGCTTTCTGCAAATAACTTATCGAACAGTGCTCTGGCGAGTTTCCCAACATCGGTTCCCGCGTAAAAGGACATTAAATCCTCGTCCTCATGCAGAACTACTTCAGAGCCTCTGGCTCGCAAAGGATGTTCGTCCACATTCCAGAAACCGTGGACGTCCAACAAACGCAGTTCTTTCAACTCGATAGTCTGAACAAAAAATATGTTACCTAGGTTAATGCAAGGTCTCTTGTCAAAGCACGATAAATCTACTAGATAGGGTGAAGTGAAATAAAACATTCCTTAGCATGGAGTAAACTTGCATAGACCAAACTTATTTTCTGCTCAATTCGGGAGCACAGATTTGTTCGCCTCGTCTCATCTCTCTTTTTCTGTTCTTCGAAGGCCTTTCTCAGCTCATTCATTTCTAGAACATGCTGATCTAGAAATTCTGCGAGGAGCGGGCAATCTGATCCACAGTCATTGTCGTCTTCTGCAATACTGCCTGCACTGTTACCAAGGAGAGCGGCAGATGGGCAGGGTTGAGACAAAGCAACTACTTCTTGTTCCTACAGGCAAAGAGTCATCAGATCGGACTATTCCTTAATTGAACTAGGATAGTTAGCCAGTACACCGTTTAAAATTTTATGTATTTTGTGGCCTAAAACGTTTGTTTTTCTTCATTGAAAAAATTACCTGGTCACAAATGTTGCTTTGTACGACAGCTGGTTGCTGAATTGCACTCGATTTCGATTTCTTTGAAGTCTGTCCACTGTTTTTTCTGAGACTTAACTCCATGATGGCCGTTTTCTTTCTTCAATCTCCGCCTTGAAATCAAATCTTGACAAAACAAAAAATTCTCAGAAAACAACTGTCACTGCAAAAAGCACCTTTCAAAGGAAAATCAGTATTCTAAATCAAATCTTTCAAACAAATCTTCCAAACAAGCTCGTTACTCATTCGTCGCAGTTGCAGAACCTTCATGTTCATCACTATTTTCCTCATCCTGACTCTCCCTGTTGGTGTCTTCAGTATTTGGTGATACTTCGTCAGATGCGCCTTGATTTTGCTTCAACTTCTTAGCTGCCCTCTTTTTCTGTTGATCGCACCAAAATGGATCACTCTTCCTCTTTCTATATCTCAACGAGTCCATGCCTGATCGGTTTGCTGATGTCCGAGCTTCTGAGTATGCGTCTGGCCAAATACGAGCGGGAAAGTTTTTCTTCACCAGGCCTTAAAAAAATTCAAGTGAGGTTTGTAATACATATTACACTACATATTAAAAGCAAAAAATTGTTTATCTTAACAGCTCATTGTTCCATCGATTTTTTCAATAAGATCCGCCCCATTATTATCTCTTTTAATTCAAGATTTTAAGACAAACTCAACCATTGAAAATTTTTGTTCTCTTTGGCGAGGCAGGCTTTCTCACTTCACTGTCTCGCGTGGGTAAAATAATTTCTCTCTGCAGGCCGTTTTCACCCCACAGTGCCACTCGCAAGATTTTACCATACTGCTCAGGTCTGTCAGCCTTTGGTAAACTCTCCAGATCAATGTCATTGTAAAAGCTCGGAAGGTCTTCTGTCTGATCATCCCTTGCGTCATCCTGAATCATTTCTCTGTGCACGTCTATCTAAAAAAAATTGACAACCTCAACTATTTTCAATCAAGTAACATACTCTATCGATAGGTCTTGAGACTTAAGTGGCTACAATCTATAATGAACTTTCCTAAATCGAGTTTATAACGAGTTTATAAATACTTACAATCGCTTTCAAACTCTGCAGCTGTTGCTCCAATTTCCTGTTGCAATCAGCGACAGCCTTGTGGTTACTCTGTATCAAACCAGAGATCAATTGTTTGCCCTCCTTCAGAATTGCTTCAATTTTGGCATGGTTAGTGCATTTCTAAACAACCAATTCATGCATTGACAGCTTCTATTAAAATTACACTATAAGTTTAAAAAACTATGGACAAAAAGTTTTGCAAACTCTCAGAGCAAAAATGCATTTAATTAATTAAGTTTTCTCCGACTTTATTACTCTCAGCAACCCATCATACCTAATCTGACTACTCTAAACCAGTAGAAACATTATTCTAACCAAAATCTCCGGCGTTTGAGACATGTTGTTTGGAGTCGGAGTTCCAGTTGCATTGTGTGTCCACCTCGCACCCCTCTTTGGCGTTGCAACCACGTCTTTCTCACAATGGTCGGAAAATGACGAATAGAGTTTTCTCAACGACTCGTATTCTACCGCCATTGCAGCTTGTGTTCCATGCTTTAAAAGGACGCATTCTGTGTCCACATTATCAATCTTCAGGGTTACTTTTTCATCTATTTCACACTGCATTCGCTGGCTCACTTGAAATTCTTTCCGCCATCGAGGGTCAAATAATGATAATTTCAAGACCTGGCACGCTTCAGTAAGAAAAACAAATTCAATTTTGAAAGGCAACTTGTACCTGAAGATAAGAGAATTATTGAGAACCTTTTAAACTACTACAGCCGAACTGATATCAAGATTAGAGGGCCAGATAAGAACACATATAGTATTGAAACTTTTTGAATGTGAAAGTATGTATCAATAAACTGAAGCTAAACGTAGCAACATAAAAACACAAGTTTCTGCTAGCATGAGACCGATTAACAATTGCCATTCAAACTAAACCTCAGTCTATCAATGTCTATGGTCGCTTTAAAGGCCATTTAGAATTTCTTCGCTCATGTCACTTGAATGAACGGACACCATCGAGTCAAAGCTCACATCTCCGGTTAGATCAACAACTTCCGAATTAGCTCTCTCTAAAGTTTGTACCCTTTCTTCGAGTTGTCTGATCTTTTCCTTAAGCGCATTTATCTCACAGAGCAAGCTGCGGAGAGTAACCGTGGAAGCAGGAACATTTGGAACAAAAGACGAGCGACGCCTTTCATAAATAAGGCCAGTTTCATTCAAAACGAGACCTGTTTGTTCCATAGTCAAAGCTGAAAAACTAACCCTATTTTTAATATAATAAGCGAAAAAGCCGAAATTTCCGTGTGAAATATCTATTTTTTTGTAGGGCATTTAGGCAAACCATTCTTTTTGCACTACAACCTACATACAACTAGTAGTCTGGGATATCAGTTTGGTTCGATTTGGACAACTCTAAGACCTAAATAAAACGCCCTTTTTTAAATTACTTATTTGAAATAATCGCAAATTTCCGTATGAAAAACTAACTCTTTTCCTAGGCAAGCTATACCAAAAACTCTTTTTACCTTACACTCTCATTACACTGGTGATACTCCATACCAAGTTTGGTTCACTTTGAACAACACTATGACCTAATCAAAAAGACCTATTTTTAAAAATTATTTAAAATTAATTATTCGAATTAATCGAAATTTCCGTACTTTTTTTCTTCGCAAGCTATAGCAAAAATTTTTTTTGTTTTAGACTCAATATATACAGGGGATAATCCATACCGATTTTGGTTAGATTTGGACAAGTCCTTGACCCAATGAAAAAGACCTATTTTCAAATATACTTATTCAGAATTATACGGAAATAATAGCAAATTTCCGTATGAAATACTAACTTTTTTCCTAGGCAAGCTATACCAAAAATTCTTTTTGACATACAACCTACATACTACTGGTAGTCTGGGATATCAATTTTGTTCGCTTTGAACATCTCCTTGACCCGACGAAAAAGATCTATTTTTAAAATTCGTTATTTGCGAAATTCGCAAATTTCCGTATGAAAAACTAACTTTTTTCCTAGGCAAGCTATACCAAAAATTCTTTTTGCACTACAACCTACATACTACTGGTAGTCTGGGATATCATTTTGGTTCGCTTTGAACAACTCCTTGACCCGACGAAAAAGACCTATTTTTAAAATTCGTTATTTGCGAAATTCGCAAATTTTCGTATGAAAAACTAACTTTTTTCCTAGGCAAGCTATCCCAAAAATTCTTTTTGTTTTACAATCTAGTTACCCATGGGATACTCGATACCGAGTTTGGTTCGATTTGGACAACTCCTTGACCATATGAAAAATACTATATTTAAAAATTAATTATTTGAAATAATAGCAAATTTCCGTATGAAAAACTAACTTTTTTCCTAGGCAAGCTATACCAAAAATTCTTTTTGGACTACAACCTACATACCACTGGTAGTCTGGGATATCAATTTTGTTTGCTTTGAACATCTCCTTGACCCGACGAAAAAGACCTATTTTTAAAATTCGTTATTTGCGAAATTCGCAAATTTCCGTATGAAATACTAACTTTTTTCCTAGGCAAGCTATACCAAAAATTCTTATTGTTTTACAATCTAGTTACCCATGGGACACTCGATACCGAGTTTGGTTTGATTTGAACAACTCCTTGACCATATGAAAAATACTATATTTAAAAATTAATTATTTGAAATAATAGCAAATTTCCATATGAAAAAATAACTTTTTTCCTAGGCAAGCCATACCAAAAATTCTTATTGTTTTACAATCTAGCTACCCATGGGACACTCGATACCGAGTTTGGTTTGATTTGAACAACTTCTTGACCATATGAAAAACACTATATTTAAAAATTAATTATTTGAAATAATAGCAAATTTCCGTATGAAAAACTAACTTTTTTCCTAGGCAAGCTATACCAAAAATTCTTTTTGCACTACAACCTACATACTACTGGTAGTCTGGGATATCAATTTGGTTCGCTTTGAACAACTCCTTGACCCGACGAAAAAGACCTATTTTTAAAATTCGTTATTTGCGAAATTCGCAAATTTTCGTATGAAAAACTAACTTTTTTCCTAGGCAAGCTATCCCAAAAATTCTTTTTGTTTTACAATCTAGTTACCCATGGGATACTCGATACCGAGTTTGGTTCGATTTGGACAACTCCTTGACCATATGAAAAATACTATATTTAAAAATTAATTATTTGAAATAATAGCAAATTTCCGTATGAAAAACTAACTTTTTTCCTAGGCAAGCTATACCAAAAATTCTTTTTGGACTACAACCTACATACTACTGGTAGTCTGGGATATCAATTTTGTTTGCTTTGAACATCTCCTTGACCCGACGAAAAAGACCTATTTTTAAAATTCGTTATTTGCGAAATTCGCAAATTTCCGTATGAAATACTAATTTTTTTCCTAGGCAAGCTATACCAAAAATTCTTATTGTTTTACAATCTAGCTACCCATGGGACACTCGATACCGAGTTTGGTTTGATTTGAACAACTCCTTGACCATATGAAAAACACTATATTTAAAAATTAATTATTTGAAATAATAGCAAATTTCCGTATGAAAAACTAACTTTTTTCCTAGGCAAGCTATACCAAAAATTCTTTTTGCACTACAACCTACATACTACTGGTAGTCTGGGATATCAATTTGGTTCGCTTTGAACAACTCCTTGACCCGACGAAAAAGACCTATTTTTAAAATTCGTTATTTGCGAAATTCGCAAATTTCCGTATGAAAAACTAACTTTTTTCCTAGGCAAGCTATCCCAAAAATTCTTTTTGTTTTACAATCTAGTTACCCATGGGATACTCGATACCGAGTTTGGTTCGATTTGGACAACTCCTTGAACATATGAAAAATACTATATTTATAAATTAATTATTTGAAATAATAGCAAATTTCCGTATGAAAAACTAACTTTTTTCCTAGGCAAGCTATCCCAAAAATTCTTTTTGTTTTACAATCTAGTTACCCATGGGATACTCGATACCGAGTTTGGTTCGATTTGGACAACTCCTTGACCATATGAAAAATACTATATTTATAAATTAATTATTTGAAATAATAGCAAATTTCCGTATGAAAAACTAACTTTTTTCCTAGGCAAGCTATACCAAAAATTCTTTTCGCACTACAACCTACATACTACTGGTAGTCTGGGATATCAATTTTGTTCGCTTTGAACATCTCCTTGACCCGACGAAAAAGACCTATTTTTAAAATTCGTTATTTGCGAAATTCGCAAATTTCCGTTTGAAATACTAACTTTTTTCCTAGGCAAGCTATACCAAAAATTCTTATTGTTTTACAATCTAATTACCCATGGGACACTCGATACCGAGTTTGGTTCGATTTGAACACCTCCTTGACCATATGAAAAATACTATATTTAAAAATTAATTATTTGAAATAATAGCAAATTTCCGTATGAAAAACTAACTTTTTTCCTAGGCAAGCTATACCAAAAATTCTTTTTGCACTACAACCTACATACTACTGGTAGTCTGGGATATCAATTTGGTTGGCTTTGAACAACTCCTTGACCCGACGAAAAAGACCTATTTTTAGAATTCGTTATTTGCGAAATTCGCAAATTTCCGTATGAAAAACTAACTTTTTTCCTAGTCAAGCTATCCCAAAAATTCTTTTTGTTTTACAATCTAGTTACCCATGGGATACTCGATACCGAGTTTGGTTCGATTTGGACAACTCCATGACCATATGAAAATTACTATATTTAAAAATTAATTATTTGAATTAATAGCAAATTTCCGTATGAAATACTAGTTTTTTCCTAGGCAAGCTATACCAAAAATTCTTTTTGCACTACAACCTACATACTACTGGTAGTCTGGGATATCAATTTTGTTCGCTTTGAACATCTCCTTGACCCGACGAAAAAGACCTATTTTTAAAATTCGTTATTTGCGAAATTCGCAAATTTCCGTTTGAAATTCTAACTTTTTTCCTAGGCAAGCTATACCAAAAATTCTTATTGTTTTACAATCTAGTTACCCATGGGACACTCGACACCGAGTTTGGTTCGATTTGAACACCTCCTTGACCATATGAAAAATACTACATTTAAAAATCAATTATTTGAAATAATAGCAAATTTCCGTATGAAAAACTAACTTTTTTCCTAGGCAAGCTATACCAAAAATTCTTTTTGCACTACAACCTACATACTACTGGTAGTCTGGGATATCAATTTGGTTCGCTTTGAACAACTCCTTGACCCGACGAAAAAGACCTATTTTTAGAATTCGTTATTTGCGAAATTCGCAAATTTCCGTATGAAAAACTAACTTTTTTCCTAGTCAAGCTATCCCAAAAATTCTTTTTGTTTTACAATCTAGTTACCCATGGGATACTCGATACCGAGTTTGGTTCGATTTGGACAACTCCATGACCATATGAAAATTACTATATTTAAAAATTAATTATTTGAATTAATAGCAAATTTCCGTATGAAATACTAGTTTTTTCCTAGGCAAGCTATACCAAAAATTCTTTTTGCACTACAACCTACATACTACTGGTAGTCTGGGATATCAATTTTGTTCGCTTTGAACATCTCCTTGACCCGACGAAAAAGACCTATTTTTAAAATTCGTTATTTGCGAAATTCGCAAATTTCCGTTTGAAATTCTAACTTTTTTCCTAGGCAAGCTATACCAAAAATTCTTATTGTTTTACAATCTAGTTACCCATGGGACACTCGACACCGAGTTTGGTTCGATTTGAACACCTCCTTGACCATATGAAAAATACTATATTTAAAAATCAATTATTTGAAATAATAGCAAATTTCCGTATGAAAAACTAACTTTTTTCCTAGGCAAGCTATACCAAAAATTCTTTTTGCACTACAACCTACATACTACTGGTAGTCTGGGATATCAATTTGGTTCGCTTTGAACAACTCCTTGACCCGACGAAAAAGACCTATTTTTAGAATTCGTTATTTGCGAAATTCGCAAATTTCCGTATGAAAAACTAACTTTTTTCCTAGTCAAGCTATCCCAAAAATTCTTTTTGTTTTACAATCTAGTTACCCATGGGATACTCGATACCGAGTTTGGTTCGATTTGGACAACTCCTTGACCATATGAAAATTACTATATTTAAAAATTAATTATTTGA
This sequence comes from Convolutriloba macropyga, assembly GCF_964194025.1. NCBI lineage: Eukaryota > Metazoa > Xenacoelomorpha > Acoela > Convolutidae > Convolutriloba > Convolutriloba macropyga. The sequence goes on along the minus strand of NC_134481.1, from coordinate 48,933,361 downwards.
ATTAATAGCAAATTTCCGTATGAAATACTAGTTTTTTCCTAGGCAAGCTATACCAAAAATTCTTTTTGCACTACAACCTACATACTACTGGTAGTCTGGGATATCAATTTTGTTCGCTTTGAACATCTCCTTGACCCGACGAAAAAGACCTATTTTTAAAATTCGTTATTTGCGAAATTCGCAAATTTCCGTTTGAAATTCTAACTTTTTTCCTAGGCAAGCTATACCAAAAATTCTTATTGTTTTACAATCTAGTTACCCATGGGACACTCGACACCGAGTTTGGTTCGATTTGAACACCTCCTTGACCATATGAAAAATACTATATTTAAAAATCAATTATTTGAAATAATAGCAAATTTCCGTATGAAAAACTAACTTTTTTCCTAGGCAAGCTATACCAAAAATTCTTTTTGCACTACAACCTACATACTACTGGTAGTCTAGGATATCAATTTGGTTCACTTTGAACAACTCCTTGACCCGACGAAAAAGACCTATTTTTAAAATTCGTTATTTGCGAAATTCGAAAATTTCCGTATGAAAACCTAACTTTTTTCATAGGCAAGCTATAGCAAAAATTCTTTTTGTTTTACAATCTAGTTACCAATGGGATACTCGATGCCGAGTTTGGTTAACTTTGGACAACTGTAAGACCAAATCAAAAAGACCTATTTTTAAAAAATAATTAAAATTAATTATTCGAATTAATCGCAAAATTTCGTATGAAAACCTAACTTTTTTGCTAGGCAAGCTATAGTGAAAAATCCTGTTGTTTTACCCTCTAATCACAATAGTGATACTCCATACCGAGTTTGGTTTGATTTGAACAACTCCTTGACCCGATAAAATTTCTATACTTTTGAAAATAGAATAAGCGAATAAGTCGATTTTTCCGATTGAAATATGAACTTTTTTCTAGGAAAGTTAGGCCGACCATTCGTTTTGTATTACAACTTAAATGTTACTGGTAGTCTGGGATATCAATTTGGTTCACTTTGAATTTATTATTCGAAGTAATGGGAAATTAACGTACGAGAAACTAAATTTTTTCCTAGGCAAGCTATGCCAAAAATTCTTTTTGTTTTACAATCTAGTTACCCATGAGACACTCGGTACCGAGTTTGGTTCGATTTGAACAACTCCTTGACCCGACGAAAAAGACCTATTTTTAAAATTACTTATTTGAATTATTAGCAAATTTCCGTACGAAAAACTAACTTTTTTCCCAGGCAAGCTATACCAAAAATTCTTTTTGCACTACAACCTACATACTACTGGTAGTCTGGGATATCAATTTGGTTCGCTTTGAACAACTCTTTGACCCGACGAAAAAGACCTATTTTTAGAATTCGTTATTTGCGAAATTCGCAAATTTCCGTATGAAAAACTAACTTTTTTCCTAGTCAAGCTATCCCAAAAATTCTTTTTGTTTTACAATCTAGTTACCCATGGGATACTCGATACCGAGTTTGGTTCGATTTGGACAACTCCTTGACCATATGAAAATTACTATATTTAAAAATTAATTATTTGAATTAATAGCAAATTTCCGCATGAAATACTAGTTTTTTCCTAGGCAAGCTATACCAAAAATTCTTTTTGCACTACAACCTACATACTACTGGTAGTCTGGGATATCAATTTGGTTAGCTTTGAACAACTCCTTGACCCGACGAAAAAGACCTATTTTTAGAATTCGTTATTTGCGAAATTCGCAAATTTCCGTATGAAAAACTAACTTTTTTCCTAGTCAAGCTATCCCAAAAATTCTTTTTGTTTTACAATCTAGTTACCCATGGGATACTCGATACCGAGTTTGGTTCGATTTGGACAACTCCTTGACCATATGAAAAATACTATATTTAAAAATTAATTATTTGAATTAATAGCAAATTTCCGTATGAAATACTAGTTTTTTCCTAGGCAAGCTATACCAAAAATTCTTTTTGCACTACAACCTACATACTACTGGTAGTCTAGGATATCAATTTGGTTCACTTTGAACAACTCCTTGACCCGACGAGAAAGACCTATTTTTAAAATTCGTTATTTGCGAAATTCGAAAATTTCCGTATGAAAACCTAACTTTTTTCATAGGCAAGCTATAGCAAAACTTCTTTTTGTTTTACGATCTAGTTACCAATGGGATACTCGATACCGAGTTTGGTTAACTTTGGACAACTGTAAGACCAAATCAAAAAGACTTATTTTTAAAAAATAATTAAAATTAATTATTCGAATTAATCGCAAAATTCCGTATGAAAACCTAACTTTTTTGCTAGGCAAGCTATTTTGAAAAATCCTGTTGTTTTACCCTCTAATCACAATAGTGATACTCCATACCGAGTTTGGTTTGATTTGAACAACTCCTTGACCCGATAAAATTTCTATACTTTTGAAAATAGAATAAGCGAATAAGTCGATTTTTCCGATTGAAATATGAACTTTTTTCTAGGAAAGTTAGGCCGACCATTCTTTTTGTATTACAACTTAAATGTTACTGGTAGTCTGGGATATCAATTTGGTTCACTTTGAATTTATTATTCGAAGTAATGGGAAATTAACGTACGAAAAACTAAATTTTTTCCTAGGCAAGCTATGCCAAAAATTCTTTTTGTTTTACAATCTAGTTACCCATGAGACACTCGGTACCGAGTTTGGTTCGATTTGAACAACTCCTTGACCCGACGAAAAAGACCTATTTTTAAAATTACTTATTTGAATTATTAGCAAATTTCCGTAAGAAAAACTAACTTCTTTTCTATGCGAGCTATAGTAAAAATTCTTTTTGTTTGAGACTCTAGGTACTCATGGGATACTCCATACCAAAATTGGTTCGATTTGGACAACTCTAAGTCCTAATCAAAAAGACATATTTTTTAAATTACTTAATTGAATTATTAGCAAATTTCCGTATGAAATAGTAACTTTTTTCCTAGGCAAGCTATACCAAAAATTCTTTTTACAGTACAACCTACATACTACTGGTAGTCTGGGATATCAATTTGGTTGGCTTTGAACAACTCCTTGACCCGACGAAAAAGACCTATTTTTAAAATTCGTTATTTGCGAAATTCGCAAATTTCCGTATGAAAAACTAAATTTTTTCCCAGGCAACCTATACCAAAAATTCTTTTTGTTTTAGACTCTAGGTACTCAGGGGATACTCCATACCAAAATTGGTTCGATTTGGACAACTCTAAGACCAAATCAAAAAGACCTATTTTTTAAATTACTTACTTGAATTAATAGCAAATTCCCGAATGAAATACTAAATTTTTTCCTAGGCAAGCTATACCAAAAATTCTTTTTGTTTTACAATCTAGTTACCCATGGGACACTCGATACCGAGTTTGGTTCGATTTGAACAACTCCTTGACCCGACGAAAAAGACCTATTTTTAAAATTACTTATTTGAATTATTAGCAAATTTCCGTACGAAAAACTAACTTCTTTTCTATGCGAGCTATAGTAAAAATTCTTTTCGTTTGAGACTCTAGGTACTCATGGGATACTCCATACCAAAATTGGTTTGATTTGGACAACTCTAAGTCCTAATCAAAAAGACCTATTTTTTAAATTACTTAATTGAATTATTAGCAAATGTCCGTATGAAATACTAACTTTTTTCCTAGGCAAGCTATACCAAAAATTCTTTTTACAGTACAACCTACATACTACTGGTAGTCTGGGATATCAATTTGGTTGGCTTTGAACAATTCCTTGACCCGACGAAAAAGACCTATTTTTAAAATTCGTTATTTGCGAAATTCGCAAATTTCCGTATGAAAAACTAAATTTTTTCCCAGGCAACCTATACCAAAAATTCTTTTTGTTTTAGACTCTAGGTACTCAGGGGATACTCCATACCAAAATTGGTTCGATTTGGACAACTCTAAGACCAAATCAAAAAGACCTATTTTTTAAATTACTTACTTGAATTAATAGCAAATTCCCGAATGAAATACTAACTTTTTTCCTAGGCAAGCTATACCAAAAATTCTTTTTACAGTACAACCTACATACTACTGGTAGTCTGGGATATCAATTTGGTTGGCTTTGAACAACTCCTTGACCCGACGAAAAAGACCTATTTTTAAAATTTGTTATTTGCGAAATTCGCAAATTTCCGTATGAAAAACTAAATTTTTTCCCAGGCAACCTATACCAAAAATTCTTTTTGTTTTAGACTCTAGGTACTCAGGGGATACTCCATACCCAAATTGGTTTGATTTGGACAACTCTAAGACCAAATCAAAAAGACCTATTTTTTAAATTACTTACTTGAATTAATAGCAAATTCCCGAATGAAATACTAACTTTTTTCCTAGGCAAGCTATACCAAAAATTCTTATTGTTTTACAATCTAGTTACCCATGGGACACTCGATACCGAGTTTGGTTCGATTTGAACAACTCCTTGACCATATGAAAAATACTATATTTAAAAATTAATTATTTGAAATAATAGCAAATTTCCGTATGAAAAACTAACTTTTTTCCCAGGCAAGCTATACCAAAAATTCTTTTTGCACTACAACCTACATACTACTGGTAGTCAGGGATATCAATTTGGTTCGCTTTGAACAACTCCTTGACCCGACGAAAAAGACCTATTTTTAAAATTCGTTATTTGCGAAATTCGCAAATTTCCGTATGAAAAACTAACTTTTTCCTAGGCAAGCTATCCCAAAAATTCTTTTTGTTTTACAATCTAGTTACCCATGGGATACTCGATACCGAGTTTGGTTCGATTTGGAGAACTCCTTGACCATATGAAAATTACTATATTTAAAAATTAATTATTTGAATTAATAGCAAATTTCCGTATGAAATACTAACTTTTTTCCTAGGCAAGCTATACCAAAAATTCTTTTTGCACTACAACCTACATACTACTGGTAGTCTAGGATATCAATTTGGTTCACTTTGAACAACTCCTTGACCCGACGAAAAAGACCTATTTTTAAAATTCGTTATTTGCGAAATTCGAAAATTTCCGTATGAAAAACTAACTTTTTTCCTAGTCAAGCTATCCCAAAAATTCTTTTTGTTTTACAATCTAGTTACCAATGGGATACTCGATACCGGGTTTGGTTAACTTTGGAAAACTGTAAGACCTAATCAAAAAGACCTATTTTCAAAAAATAATTAAAATTAATTATTCGAATTAATCGCAAAATTCCGTATGAAAACCTAACTTTTTTGCTAGGCAAGCTATAGTGAAAAATCCTGTTGTTTTACCCTCTAATCACAATAGTGATACTTCATACCGAGTTTGGTTTGATTTGAACAACTCCTTGACCCGATAAAATTTCTATACTTTTGCAAATAGAATAAGCGAATAAGCCGATTTTTCCGATTGAAATATGAACTTTTTTCTAGGAAAGTTAGGCCGACCATTCTCTTTGTATTACAACTTAAATGTTACTGGTAGTCTGGGATATCAATTTGGTTTACTTTGATTTTATTATTCGAATTAATCGGAAATTAACGTACGAAAAACTAAATTTTTTCCTAGGCAAGCTATGCCAAAAATTCTTTTTGTTTTACAATCTAGTTACCCATGAGACACTCGATACCGAGTTTGGTTCGATTTGAACAACTCCTTGACCCGACAAAAAAGACCTATTTTTAAAATTACTTATTTGAATTATTAGCAAATTTCCGTACGAAAAACTAACTTCTTTTCTATGCGAGCTATAGTAAAAATTCTTTTTGTTTGAGACTCTATATATACAGGCGATACTCCATACCAAGTTTGGATTGATTTAAACAACTTTTTGACCTATTCGAAAAGACCTTTTTTTAAAAATTATTTAAAATTATTTATTCGAATTAATCGGAAATTACCGTACGAAAAACTAACTTTTTTCCTAGGCACGCTATACCAAATTTTTTTTTGTTTTACACTCCAGATACACTGGTGATACTCCATACCGAGTTTAGTTCGATTTGGACAACTCTAAGACCTAATCAAAAAGACCAATTTTTTAAATTACTTATTTGAATTATTAGCAAATTTCCGTATGAAATACTAACTTTTTTCCTAGGCCAGCTATACCAAAAATTCTTTTTGTTTTACAATCTAGTTACCCATGGGATACTCGATACCAAGTTTTATTAGATTTGGACAACTCCTTGACCCGATCAAAAATACTATATTTCAAAATTAAATGTTTGATATAATAGCAAATTTCCGTATGAAAAATTAAATTTTTTCCTAGGCAAGCTATACCAAAAATTCTTGGCATATTATACTCTGTATACACACAGGAACTCTGGATATGAGTTTGAAGAAATTGGAACAACTTCTTGACCCGATAAAAAAGACCTGTTTTCAAATATACTTATTCAAAATTATTCGGAATAATAGCAAAATTGCGTATGAGATACTAACTTTTCCCTAGGCAAGCTAGACTAAAAAATCTTTTTGTTTTACAATCTAGTTACCCATGGGATACTCGATACAGAATTTGGTTCGATTTGGAAGACTCCTTGACCCAATAAAATTTAACTATTTTTTAATATAAAGTCAGCGAAAAAGTCGAAATTTCCGTGTGAGATATCTACCTTTTTGTAGGGCAGTTAGGCGAACCATTCTTTTTTCACTACAAACTACATACTAATGGTAGTCTGTGATATCAATTTGGTTCGCTTTGAACAACTCCTTGACCCGATGAAAAAGACCTATTTTCAAATATACTTATTCAAAATTATTCGAAATAATATAAAAATTCCGTATGAGATACTAACTATTTTCCTAGGCAAGCTAGACAAAAAATCTTTTTATTTTACAATCTAGTTACCCATGGGATACTCGATACCGAGTTTGGTTCGAATTGGAAGACTCCTTGACCCAATAAAATTTAACTATTTTTTAACATAAAGTCAGCGAAAAAGTCGAAATTTCCGTGTGAGATATCTACTGTTTTTGTAGGGCAGTTAGGCGAACCATTCTTTTTGCACTACAACCTACATACTACTGGTAGTCTGTGATATCAATTTGGTTTGCTTTGAACAACTCCTTGACCCGATGAAAAAGACCTATTTTCAAATATACTTATTCAAAATTTTTCGAAATAATAGCAAAATTCCGTAGGTCAGCTATACCAAAAATTCTTTTTGTTTTACAATCTATTTACCCATGGGATACTCGATACCAAGTTTTATTAGATTTGGACAACTCCTTGACCCGATCAAAAATACTATATTTCAAAATTAAATGTTTGATATAATAGCAAATTTCCGTATGAAAAATTAAATTTTTTCCTAGGCAAGCTATACCAAAAATTCTTGGCATATTATACTCTGTATACACACGGGAACTCTGGACATGAGTTTTAAGAGATTGGAACAACTTCTTGACCCGATAAAAAAGACCTGTTTTCAAATATACTTATTCAAAATTATTCGGAATAATAGCAAAATTGCGTATGAGATACTAACTTTTTCCTAGGCAAGCTAGACTAAAAAATCTTTTTGTTTTACAATCTAGTTACCCATGGGATACTCGATACCGAGTTTGGTTCGATTTGGAAGACTCCTTGACCGAATAAAAATTAACTATTTTTTAATATAAAGTCAGCGAAAAAGTCGAAATTTCCGTGTGAGATATCTACCTTTTTGTAGGGCAGTTAGGCGAACCATTCTTTTTTCACTACAAACTACATACTAATGGTAGTCTGTGATATCAATTTGGTTCGCTTTGAACAACTCCTTGACCCGATGAAAAAGACCTATTTTCAAATATACTTATTCAAAATTATTCGAAATAATATCAAAATTCCGTATGAGATACTAACTATTTTCCTAGGCAAGCTAGACAAAAAATCTTTTTATTTTACAATCTAGTTACCCATGGGATACTCGATACCGAGTTTGGTTCGAATTGGAAGACTCCTTGACCCAATAAAATTTAACTATTTTTTAACATAAAGTCAGCGAAAAAGTCGAAATTTCCGTGTGAGATATCTACTGTTTTTGTAGGGCAGTTAGGCGAACCATTCTTTTTGCACTACAACCTACATACTACTGGTAGTCTGTGATATCAATTTGGTTTGCTTTGAACAACTCCTTGACCCGATGAAAAAGACCTATTTTCAAATATACTTATTCAAAATTATTCGAAATAATAGCAAAATTCCGTATGAGATACTAACTTCTTCCTAGGCAAGCTAGACAAAAAAATCTTTTTGTTTTACAATCTAGTTACCCATGGGATACTTGATACCGAGTTTGGTTCGATTTGGAAGACTCCTTGACCCAATAAAATTTAACTATTTTTTAATATAAAGTCAGCGAAAAAGTCGAAATTTCCGTGTGAGATATCTACTTTTTTTGTAGGGCAGTTAGGCGAACCATTCTTTTTGCACTACAACCTACATACTACTGGTAGTCTGGGATATCAATTTGGTTGGCTTTGAACAACTCCTTGACCCGACGAAAAAGACCTATTTTTAAAATTCGTTATTTGCGAAATTCGCAAATTTCCGTATGAAAAACTAAATTTTTTCCCAGGCAACCTATACCAAAAATTCTTTTTGTTTTAGACTCTAGGTACTCAGGGGATACTCCATACCAAGTTTGGTTTGATTTGGACAACTCCTTGACCCGATAAAATTACCCTAATTTTTAGAATAAGCGAAAAAAATGAGATTGAAAACACAGCTAATTTTTAGTCGCTTGTTGGTAATCTAGGGTTTCCCCTGCAAGCAACTAAAAAAAGCCATGTGTTGGATGATTATAAATTCATAAATGCATACATCATAAAGGAGAAAGAGAAAAAAAAGCGAAACAAAGTCAATTAATGACTCGAATTGATCAAATTAAGTAAACTAAGCAATTGATGAAATAAACAAACTATACAAAGTTCAAAGCTTGAAAGTTAGGCCGACCATTCTCTTTGTATTACAACTTAAATGTTACTGGTAGTCTGGGATATCAATTTGGTTCACTTTGAATTTATTATTCGAATTAATCGGAAATTAACGTACGAAAAACTAAATTTTTTCCTAGGCAAGCTATGCCAAAAATTCTTTTTGTTTTACAATCTAGTTACCCATGAGACACTCGATACCGAGTTTGGTTCGATTTGAACAACTCCTTGACCCGACGAAAAAGACCTATTTTTAAAATTACTTATTTGAATTATTAGCAAATTTCCGTACGAAAAACTAACTTCTTTTCTATGCGAGCTATAGTAAAAATTCTTTTTGTTTGAGACTCTATATATACAGGCGATACTCCATACCAAGTTTGGATTGATTTAAACAACTTTTTGACCTATTCAAAAAGACCTTTTTTTAAAAATTATTTAAAATTATTTATTCGAATTAATCGGAAATTACCGTACGAAAAACTAACTTTTTTCCTAGGCAAGCTATACCAAATTTTTTTTTTGTTTTACACTCCAGATACACTGGTGATACTCCATACCGAGTTTAGTTCGATTTGGACAACTCTAAGACCTAATCAAAAAGACCAATTTTTTAAATTACTTATTTGAATTATTAGCAAATTTCCGTATGAAATACTAACTTTTTTCCTAGGCAAGCTATACCAAAAATTCTTTTTACAGTACAACCTACATACTACTGGTAGTCTGGGATATCAATTTGGTTGGCTTTGAACAACTCCTTGACCCACCGAAAAAGACCTATTTTTAAAATTCGTTATTTGCGAAATTCGCAAATTTACAATCCGACCGAAGATGATTTTATGAAACAGACCGCAGAGAAAAATCGACCGCACGCCAACTACGTCCCCAACATGAGATGCACAAAAATCCCAGCGGAGGGAAACCGACTAACCGGCGTCTCAACGGGGCAGGGGGTTGGTGCACCTCATGCGGGCCCGAGGCACTCACCTTAGAATAATAGTAAGACTGAAATAGACTTTTTTCCTTTCGCAAATTTCCGTATGAAAAACTAAATTTTGTCCTAGGCAACCTATACCAAAAATTCTTTTTGTTTTAGACTCTAGATTCTCAGGGGATACTCCATACCAAAATTGGTTCGATTTGGGCAACTCTAAGACCTAATCAAAAAGACCAATTTTTTAAATTACTTACTTGAATTAATAGCAAATTCCCGTATGAAATACTAACTTTTTTCCTAGGCCAGCTATACCAAAAATTCTTTTTGTTTTACAATCTAGTTACCCATGGGATACTCGATACCAAGTTTTATTAGATTTGGACAACTCCTTGACCCGATCAAAAATACTATATTTCAAAATTAAATGTTTGATATAATAGCAAATTTCCGTATGAAAAATTAAATTTTTTCCTAGGCAAGCTATACCAAAAATTCTTGGCATATTATACTCTGTATACACACAGGAACTCTGGATATGAGTTTGAAGAGATTGGAACAACTTCTTGACCCGATAAAAAAGACCTGTTTTCAAATATACTTATTCAAAATTATTCGGAATAATAGCAAAATTGCGTATGAGATACTAACTTTTTCCAAGGCAAGCTAGACAAAAAAATCTTTTTGTTTTACAATCTAGTTACCCATGGGATACTCGATACCGAGTTTGGTTCGATTTGGAAGACTCCTTGACCCAATAAAATTTAACTATTTTTTAATATAAAGTCAGCGAAAAAGTCGAAATTTTCGTGTGAGATATCTACCTTTTTGTAGGGCAGTTAGGCGAACCATTCTTTTTTCACTACAAACTGCATACTAATGGTAGTCTGTGATATCAATTTGGTTCGCTTTGAACAACTCCTTGACCCGATGAAAAAGACCTATTTTCAAATATACTTATTCAAAATTATTCGAAATAATATCAAAATTCCGTATGAGATACTAACTATTTTCCTAGGCAAGCTAGACAAAAAATCTTTTTATTTTACAATCTAGTTACCCATGGGATACTCGATGCCGAGTTTGGTTCGAATTGGAAGACTCCTTGACCCAATAAAATTTAACTATTTTTTAACATAAAGTCAGCGAAAAAGTCGAAATTTCCGTGTGAGATATCTACTTTTTTTGTAGGGCAGTTAGGCAAACCATTCTTTTTGCACTACAACCTACATACTACTGGTAGTCTGTGATATCAATTTGGTTTGCTTTGAACATCTCCTTGACCCGATGAAAAAGACCTATTTTCAAATATACTTATTCAAAATTATTCGAAATAATAGCAAAATTCCGTATGAGATACTAACTTTTTCCTAGGCAAGCTAGACAAAAAAATCTTTTTGTTTTACAATCTAGTAACCCATGGGATACTTGATACCGAGTTTGGTTCGATTTGGAAGACTCCTTGACCCAATAAAATTTAACTATTTTTTAATATAAAGTCAGCGAAAAAGTCGAAATTTCCGTGTGAGATATCTACTTTTTTTGTAGGGCAGTTAGGCGAACCATTTTTTTTGCACTACAACCTACATACTACTGGTAGTCTGTGATATCAATTTGGTTTGCTTTGAACAACTCCTTGACCCGATGAAAAAGACCTATTTTCAAATATACTTATTCAAAATTATTCGAAATAATAGCAAAATTCCGTATGAGATACTAACTTTTTCCTAGGCAAGCTAGACAAAAAAAACTTTTTGTTTTACAATCTAGTTACCCATGGGATACTTGATACCGAGTTTGGTTCGATTTGGAAGACTCCTTGACCCAATAAAATTTAACTATTTTTTAATATAAAGTCAGCGAAAAAGTCGAAATTTCCGTGTGAGATATCTACTTTTTTTGTAGGGCAGTTAGGCGAACCATTCTTTTTGCACTACAACCTACATACTAATGGTAGTCTGTAATATCAATTTGGTTTGCTTTGAACAACTCCTTGACCCGATGAAAAAGACCTATTTTCAAATATACTTATTCAAAATTATTCGAAATAATAGCAAAATTCCGTATGAGATACTAACTTTTTCCTAGGCAAGCTAGACAAAAAAATATTTTTGTTTTACAATCTAGTTACCCATGGGATACTTGATACCGAGTTTGGTTCGATTTGAAAGACTCCTTGACCCAATAAAATTTAACTATTTTTTAATATAAAGTCAGCGAAAAAGTCGAAATTTCCGTGTGAGATATCTACTTTTTTGTAGGGCAGTTAGGCAAACCATTCTTTTTGCACTACAACCTACATACTACTGGTAGTCTGTGATATCAATTTGGTTTGCTTTGAACAACTCCTTGACCCGATGAAAAAGACCTATTTTCAAATATACTTATTCAAAATTATTCGAAATAATAGCAAAATTCCGTATGAGATACTAACTTTTTCCTAGGCAAGCTAGACAAAAAAATCTTTTTGTTTTACAATCTAGTTACCCATGGGATACTTGATACCGAGTTTGGTTCGATTTGGAAGACTCCTTGACCCAATAAAATTTAACTATTTTTTAATATAAAGTCAGCGAAAAAGTCGAAATTTCCGTGTGAGATATCTACTTTTTTTGTAGGGCAGTTAGGCGAACCATTCTTTTTGCACTACAACCTACATACTAATGGTAGTCTGTGATATCAATTTGGTTCGCTTTGAACAACTCCTTGACCCAATGAAAAAGACCTATTTTTAAAATTCGTTATTTGCGAAAGTCGCAAATTTCCGTATGAAAAATTAACTTTTTTCCTAGGCAAGCTATACCAAAAATTCTTTTTGTTTTTGACTCTATATACACTGGTGATACTCCATACCAAGTTTGGTTTGATTTGGACAACTCCTTGACCCGATAAAATTACACTAATTTTTAGAATAAGCGAAAAAAATGAGATTGAAAACACAGCTAATTTTTAGTCGCTTGTTGGTAATCTAGGGTTTCCCCTGCAAGCAACTAAAAAAAGCCATGTGTTGGATGATTATAAATTTATAAATGCATACATCATAGAGGAGAAAGAGAAAAAAAGCGAAACAAAGTCAATTAATGACTCGAATTGATCAAATTAAGTAAACTAAGCAATTGATGAAATAAACAAACTATACAAAGTTCAAAGCTTGAAAATCATCAAACAAATCAAAACATCGGAAAGCAATTCAAAACTTCAGAATCATAAAATCATCATTGGCGAATTTCCTGTAATTAGGCATTAATCTTTGCCCCCAACATGTAAGGTGTGTTCGCCTCTTTGGAGGCTTCTTTATCTTCAATTTCGTCAGCGCACAAGCTAATTCCTTGGTTCGCCCAATCTTCACAACCTTCTTGCTGCCAAACTTTCCTTCTTCTACGGCTCGAATTGCTTTCTTGCAATGGCCTACACCAAGAAAGTTGACCCAGCCATTGTACACTGGGTTTTTCTTCTGATTGGGTCGAAGTTTGCCAAGTGCAACGCTTTCAACGCCAGAAAACAATTGCTTAACATGCCCCATCACCTCTTCAACTGGGATTCCATTGGCATCGAACCCAACAAACTTGAAGGAAAAAAAGGGCAGCAAATCCTCGACCTTCCGTTTGGGTGGCCTGTAAAACGATCGATTGTACTCATCTGCCTCTCGATCTGCTTTGATCTTCAAGCAATGCTCTCTCTTCGCCTTCTTCGCCTCTCCACCTGGGACCGCAATTTCACTAACACAAACGCCTTCGCCAAGAATATCATCATCATTGAAATGCTCCGACTTCATAAATCTGGAATAGTGGGTCATATAATGACGAAACTAGCTTTAAAACCCGTTATATCGAACAGCGCTTTAGAACCCAAATCGAATTCTAGCTTTAGAACCCATTGGAACTAATTCGATCGTTCCGTCTTTGCCGTACATCGACCTTTTGGAACTAATTAAATTATTTCCGGCTTACTGTGTGAGCTTTTGGAACTTTCGTATACGTTGCGCAATTTCAAATGCTCTATTCATGACAATTCAGTGAGCGGATGCAGGTGAAGCGGTCTCCACCTGTGTTGCCTCACAATTAGCATGTCACGTTACCGTGAGGCAACACACGAAACGAAATTTTCATACCCTGCTTTACGGCGGACAACTATGAAGTGAGCATTTCAAAACTTGAAATTTAAAAAGTATATCATTGGAAAGCTGGTTTCATATAGAATCGAACTAAGTAAACGGGATTTCAAAAATCGAACGGGAACACATAAAAAAAGGTTTGCGGTTGGGTGCCCTGGTGCCCTGGGACGGTGGGGGCCCTGGTATGCGTCCGAAAAAGGCTTATATCTCAAAAACTACTGAACAAAATCTAAAAAATGAATATGTTTCGGAATCAGCATGAACTGGGGCTTCAACCTAGTGTAAAAAAATGTTCACAAAACAAGGAAACAAAACTCGATTTTTGCCTTTCTGGCTGAATTTGGCTCATTTTGAGTGAAACTTGGGAAATCGAAAAATTGAGCCATGAAACTGTAGCTAAACTGTTTGATCCTTATGTATTCGTAAAGAGTATTATATGAGCAAGAAAAAGATATAACATACTTGTAAAATCGATTTGTGACAAAAGAGTTATTAAAGTAAACAACTTTGAAAATTTGAAAATTTCGCAAAAATCGACCCTGATTTCGGCCTCTATATTGCTCTCGCATTCTCTTGTTTGGCATTACTTTAAAAAACAAATTATATGGTCATTGGAACCGTAAACTCTAGTTTATTATTATACCCAAAACTTGTATGTTTTTTGCTTTTAATTGGGAAAATTTAGTCGAAGTTCTACAAAAATAGCTAATTTTTGCCCCTAAATCAACAGTTTTTTGGATTTTTCGGTTAGAAATAAAACAAATCGGAGAAACTTCTGTATGTTTTCAAAAGTACAATATCACAGCAACAAAATGGGCTATTATAGATTTTCTAACTCCTCTTTGTCAAAAAGTTATTATAAAACGTTTTTAAAGAAATTTGACATTTTCTTGATTTACTCAGAGATTTCTTTGAAATTTTGTATAAAAATCGAAAGATTGCTAACTACTACATACAATCTCAAAAGCTACTCTATCACGGCAATAAAATAGGCTAATGTAGAGTTTTTATCTCGGCTTCTTCAAAAAGTTATTAACAAACGTTTTTCAAGAAGGTTGACATTTTCTTCATTTACCTCGAGACATTTTTGAAATTTTGTATAAAAATCAAAATATAGCTAACTATTACTACAGATATTCAAAAGGTGCAATAACACGGCAATAAAATGGGCCAATGTAGAGTTTGTAATTCGGCTTCTTCAAAAAGTTATTAACAAACGTTTTTCAAGAAGGTTGACATTTTCTTCATTTACCCCGAGAGATTTTTGAAATTTTGTATAAAAATCAAATTATAGCTAACTATTACTACAGATATTCAAAAGGTGCAATAACACGGAAATAAAATGGGCCAATGTAGAGTTTGTAACTCGGCTTCTTCAAAAAGTTATTAAAAAACGTTTTTCAAGGAGTTTGAAATTTTCTTCACCTAATTAGAGAGTTCGTTGAAATTTTGGATACAAATTGAGATATTGCTAACTATTACTACAGATAATCAAAAGGTGCAATAACACGGCAATAAAATGGGCCAATGTAGAGTTTGTAATTCGGCTTCTTCAAAAAGTTATTAACAAACGTTTTTCAAGAAGGTTGACATTTTCTTCATTTACCCCGAGAGATTTTTGAAATTTTGTATAAAAATCAAAATATAGCTAACTATTACTACAGATATTCAAAAGGTGCAATAACACGGCAATAAAATGGGCCAATGTAGAGTTTGTAATTCGGCTTCTTCAAGAAGTTATTAACAAACGTTTTTCAAGAAGGTTGCCATTTTCTTCAATTACCCCGAGAGATTTTTGAAATTTTGTATACAAATCAAATTATTGCTAATTACTAATACACATATTCTAAAGCTACTTTATTGGGGCAATAAAATGGGCCAATGAAGTGTTTTTAACTTGTCTTCTTCAAAAAGTGATTAACAAACGTTTTTCAAGAAGTTTGAAATTTTCTTCACCTAATTAGAGAGTTCGTTGAAATTTTGTATACAAATTGAGATATTTCTAACTACTAGTGAGCAAATTCAAAAACTACATTATCACAGCAATTAATTGACACCAAAAAAGAGCACATTTGGACTAAAATTGACGATTTCGTATCCAAAACAATGTTCGGTGATCGAAAAAGTAAAGCCTCATCGAGCGCGGATACTTTTTTGGAAGTAACTGAAAACTTGTCCAAAATGGCTTGCTCAGTCCATTTTTTTTTATTTCATCCCCAATAATGGCTAAATTGGAGACTGCACACCAAAAATGAGCACAATTGGACTAAAATTGACGATTTGGTCACCAAAACAATGTTCGGTGATAGAAAAAATTCAGATACTTTTTTGGAACTCGGTGAAAACTTGTCCAAATTAGTTCGGTCAGTCCGAATTTTTAATTTTATCGCCAATTCTGGCTAATGTGGAGCATACCCACCAAAAATGAGCACAATTGGACTAAAATTGACGATTTCGTGTGCAAAACAATGTTCGGTGATCGAAAAAGTTAAGCCTCATCGAGCGCGGATACTTTTTTGGAAGTAATTGAAAACTTGTCCAAAATGGTTTGCTCGGTCCATTTTTTTAAATTTCATCCCCAATTATGGCTAAATTGGAGCCTGCACACCAAAAATGAGCACAATTGGATAAAATTGACGATTTGGTCACCAAAACAATGTTGGGTGATAGAAAAAGTTCAGATACTTTCTTGGAACTAGGTAAAACCTTGTCCGAATTAGTTCGGTCAGTCCGAATTTTTAATCTTATCACCAATCGTGGCTAAAGTGGAACATACCCACCAAAAATGAGCACAATTGGACTAAAATTGACGATTTCGTGTCCAAAACAATGTTCGTTGATCGAAAAAGTTAAGCCTCATCGAGCGCGGATACTTTTTTGGAAGTGATTGAAAACTTGTCCAAAATGGTTTGCTCAGTCTATTTTTTTTATCTCATCCTCAATTATGTCTAAATTGGAGCCTGCACACCAAAAATGAGCACATCACCAAAACAATGTTCGGTGATAGAAAAAATTCAGATACTTTTTTTGAACAAGGTAAAAAATTGTCCACATTAGTTCGGTGAGTCCGAATTTTTCATTTTATCACCAATTGTGGCTAAAGTGGAACATACCCACCAAAAATGAGCACTATTGGACTAAAATTGACGATTTCGCGTCCAAAACAAGGTTCGGTGATCGAAAAAGTTAAGCCTCATCGAGCGCGGATACTTTTTTGGAAGTGATTGAAAACTTGTCCAAAATGGTTTGCTCAGTCCATTTTTTTTATTTCATCCCCAACTACGTCTAAATTGGTGAAGCCTGCACACCAAAAATGAGCACAATTGGACTAAAATTGACGATTTCGTGTCCAAAACAATGTTCGGTGATCGAAAAAGTTAAGCCTCATCGAGCGCGGATACTTTTTTGGAAGTGATTGAAAACTTGTCCAAAATGGTTTGCTCAGTCCATTTTTTTTATCTCATCCTCAATTATGTCTAAATTGGAGCCTGCACACCAATAATGAGCACATCACCAAAACAATGTTCGGTGATAGGAAAAATTCAGATACTTTTTTTGAACAAGGTAAAAACTTGTCCAAATTAGTTCGGTGAGTCCCAATTTTTAATTTTATCACCAATTGTGGCTAAAGTGGAACATGCCCACCAAAAAAGAGCACTATTGGACTAAAATTGACGATTTCGTGTCCAAAACAAGGTTCGGTGATCGAAAAAGTTAAGCCTCATCGAGCGCGGATACTTTTTTGGAAGTGATTGAAAACTTGTCCAAAATGGTTTGCTCAGTCCTTTTTTTTATTTCATCTCCAACTACGTCTCAACTGGTGGAGCCTGCACACCAAAAAAGAGCAGAATTGGACTAAAATTGACGATTTGTTCACCAAAACAATATTCGGTGATAGAAAAATTTCAGATACTTTTTTGGAACTAGGTAAAAACTTGTCCAAACTAGTTCGGTGAGTCCGAATTTTTAATTTTATCACCAATTATGGCTAAAGTGGAGCATACCCTCCAAAAACGAGCACAATTGGACTAAAATTGACGATTTCGTGTCCAAAACAATGTTCGGTGATCGAAAAAGTTAAGCCTCATCGAGCGCGGATACTGTTTTGGAAGTAATTGAAAACTTGTCCAAAATGGTTTGCTCAGTCCATTTTTTTATTTCAACCCCAATTATGTCTAAATTGGAGACTGCACACCAAAAATGAGCACAATTGGACTAAAATTGACGATTTCGTGTCCAAAACAATGTTCGGTGATCGAAAAAGTTAAGCCTCATCGAGCGCGGATACTTTTTTGGAAGTGATTGAAAACTTGTCCAAAATGGTTTGCTCAGTCCATTTTTTTTTATCTCATCCTCAATTATGTCTAAATTGGAGCCTGCACACCAATAATGAGCACATCACCAAAACAATGTTCGGTGATAGGAAAAATTCAGATACTTTTTTTGAACAAGGTAAAAACTTGTCCAAATTAGTTCGGTGAGTCCCAATTTTTAATTTTATCACCAATTGTGGCTAAAGTGGAACATGCCCACCAAAAAAGAGCACTATTGGACTAAAATTGACGATTTCGTGTCCAAAACAAGGTTCGGTGATCGAAAAAGTTAAGCCTCATCGAGCGCGGATACTTTTTTGGAAGTGATTGAAAACTTGTCCAAAATGGTTTGCTCAGTCCTTTTTTTTATTTCATCCCCAACTACGTCTAAACTGGTGGAGCCCGCACACCAAAAAAGAGCAGAATTGGACTAA
The DNA here is from genome assembly GCF_964194025.1 of Convolutriloba macropyga. Classification (NCBI taxonomy): domain Eukaryota; kingdom Metazoa; phylum Xenacoelomorpha; order Acoela; family Convolutidae; genus Convolutriloba; species Convolutriloba macropyga. Next base: position 48,914,683 of record NC_134481.1, on the reverse strand, counting down.
AATTGACGATTTGTTCACCAAAACAATATTCGGTGATAGAAAAATTTCAGATACTTTTTTGGAACTAGGTAAAAACTTGTCCAAATTAGTTCGGTGAGTCCGAATTTTTAATTTTATCACCAATTATGGCTAAAGTGGAGCATACCCGCCAAAAACGAGCACAATTGGACTAAAATTGACGATTTCGTGTCCAAAACAATGTTCGGTGATCGAAAAAGTTAAGCCTCATCGAGCGCGGATACTGTTTTGGAAGTAATTGAAAACTTGTCCAAAATGGTTTGCTCAGTCCATTTTTTTATTTCATCCCCAATTATGTCTAAATTGGAGACTGCACACCAAAAATGAGCACAATTGGACTTAATTGACGATTTGTTCACCAAAACAATGTTCGGTGATTGAAAAATTTCAGATACTTTTTTGTAACTAGGTAAAAACTTGTCCAAATTAGTTCGGTGAGTCTGAATTTTTAATTTTATCACCAATTTTGGCTAAAGTGGAGCATACCCACCAAAAATGAGCACAATTGGACTAAAATTGACGATTTCGTGTGCAAAACAAGGTTCGGTGATCGAAAAAGTTAAGCCTCAACGAGCGCGGATACTTTTTTGGAAGTAATTGAAAACTTGTCCAAAATGGTTTGCTCAGTCCATTTTTTTATTTCATCCCCAATTATGTCTAAATTGGAGACTGCACACCAAAAATGAGCACAATTCGACTAAAATTGACGATTTGTTCACCAAAACAATGTTCGGTGTAGAAAAAATTCAGATACTTTTTTGGAACTAGGTAAAAACTTGTCCAAATTAGTTCGGTGAGTCCGAATTTTTAATTTTATCACCAATTGTGGCTACAGTGGGGCATACCCACCAAAAATGAGCACAATTGGACTAAAATTGACGATTTCGTGTCCAAAACAATGTTGGGTGATAGAAAAAGATCAGATACTTATTGGAACTAGGTAAAACATTGTCCGAATTAGTTCGGTCAGTCCGAGTTTTTAATTTTATCACCAATTGTGGCTAAAGTGGAGTATACCCACCAAAAATGAGCACAATTGGACTAAAATTGACGTTTTCGTGTCCAAAACAATGTTCGGTGATCAAAAAAGTTAAGCCTCATCGAGCGCGGATACTTTTTTTGGACGTAATTGAAAACTTGTCCAAAATGGTTTGCTCAGTCCATTTTTTTTAATTTCATCCCCAATTATGGCTAAATTGGAGCCTACACACCAAAAATGAGCATAATTGGATAAAATTGACGATTTGGTCACCAAAACAATGTTGGGTGATAGAAAAAGATCAGATACTTTCTTGGAACTAGGTAAAACCTTGTTCGAATTAGTTCGGTCAGTCCGAATTTTTAATTTTATCACCAATTGTGGCTAAAGTGGAGTATACCCACCAAAAATGAGCACAATTGGACTAAAATTGACGATTTCGTGTCCAAAACAATGTTCGGTGATCGAAAAAGTTAAGCCTCATCGAGCGCGGATACTTTTTTGGAAGTGATTGAAAACTTGTCCAAAATGGTTTGCTCAGTCCATTTTTTTTATTTCATCCCCAATTACGTCTAAATTGGAGCCTGCACACCAAAAATGAGCACAATGGGACTAAAATTGAGGATTTGGTCACCAAAACAATGTTCGGTGATAGAAAAAATTCAGATACTTTTTTGGAACTAGGTAAAAATTTGTCCAAATTAGTTCGGTCGGTCCGAATTTTTAATTTTATCACCAATTGCGGCTAAAGTGGGGCTTACCCACCAAAAATGAGCACAATTGGACTAAAATTGACGATTTCGTGTCCAAAACAATGTTCGGTGATCGAAAAAGTTAGGCCTCATCGAGCGCTGATACTTTTTTGGAAGTAATTGAAAACTTGTCCAAAATGGTTTGCTCAGTCCATTTTTTTAATTTCATCCCCAATTATGGCTAAATTGGAGCCTGCACACCAAAAATGAGCACAATTGGACTAAAATTGAGGATTTGGTCACCAAAACAATGTTCGGTGATAGAAAAAATTCAGATACTTTTTTGGAACTAGGTAAAAATTTGTCCAAATTAGTTCGGTCGGTCCGAATTTTTAATTTTATCACCAATTGCGGCTAAAGTGGGGCTTACCCACCAAAAATGAGCACAATTGGACTAAAATTGACGATTTCGTGTCCAAAACAATGTTCGGTGATCGAAAAAGTTAGGCCTCATCGAGCGCTGATACTTTTTTGGAAGTAATTGAAAACTTGTCCAAAATGGTTTGCTCAGTCCATTTTTTTAATTTCATCCCCAATTATGGCTAAATTGGAGCCTGCACACCAAAAATGAGCACAATTGGATAAAATTGACGATTTGGTCACCAAAACAATGTTGGGTGATAGAAAAAGATCAGATACTCTCTTGGAACTAGGAAAAACCTTGTCCGAATTAGTTCGGTCAGTCCGAATTTTTAATTTTATCACCAATTGTGGCTAAAGTGGAGTATACCCACCAATAATGAGCACAATTGGACTAAAATTGACGATTTCGTCTCCAAAACAATGTTCGGTGAACGAAAAAGTTAAGCCTCATCGAGCGCGGATACTTTTTTGGAAGTGATTGAAAACTTGTCTAAAGTGGTTTGCTAGGTCCATTTTTTTATTTCATCCCCAATTACGTCTAAATTGGAGCCTGCACACCAAAAATGAGAACAATTGGACTAAAATTGAGGATTTGGTCACCAAAACAATGTTCGGTGATAGAAAAAATTCAGATACTTTTTTGGAACTAGGTAAAAATTTGTCCAAATTAGTTCGGTCAGTCCGAATTTTTAATTTTATCACCAATTGCGGCTAAAGTGCGGCATACCCACCAAAAATGAGCACAATTGGACTATAATTGACGATTTCGTGTCCAAAACAATGTTCGGTGATCGAAAAAGTTAAGCCTCATCGAGCGCGGATACTTTTTTGGAAGTGATTGAAAAGTTGTCCAAAATGGTTTGCTCAATTCGTTTTTTTTACTTCATCCCCAATTACGTCTAAATTGGAGCCTGCACACCAAAAATGAGCACAGTTGGACTAAAATTGAGGATTTGGTCACCAAAACAATGTTCGGTGATAGAAAAAATTCAGATACTTTTTTGGAACTAGGTAAAAACTTGTCCAAATTAATCCGGTCAGTCCGAATTTTTATTTTCATCACCAATTGCGGCTAAAGTTGAGCATATCCACCAAAAATGAGCACAATTGAACTAAAATTGACGATTTCGTGTCAAAAACAATGTTCGGTGATCGAAAAAGTTAAGCCTCATCGAGCGCGGATACTTTTTTGGCAGTAATTGAAAACTTGTCCAAAATGGTTTGCTCAGTCCATTTTTTTATCTCATCCTCAATTATGTCTAAATTGGAGCCTGCACACCAAAAATGAGCAGAATTGGACTAAAATTGACGATTTGTTCACCAAAACAATGTTCAGTGATAGAAAAATTTCAGATACTTTTTGGGAACTAGGTGAAAACTTGTCCAAATTAGTTCGGTGAGTCAAAATTTTTAATTTTATCACCAATTGTGGCTAAAGTGGAGCATACCCAACAAAAATGAGCACAATTGGACTAAAATTGACGATTTCGTGTCCAAAGCAATGTTCGGTGATCGAAAAAGCTAAGCCTCATCGAGCGCGGATACTTTTTTGGAAGTAATTGAAAACTTGTCCAAAATGGTTCGCTCGGTCCATTTTTTATATTTCATCCCCAATTATGTCTAAATTGGAGACTGCACATCAAAAATGAGCACAATTGGACTAAAATTGACGATTTGTTCACCAAAACAATGTTCGGTGATAGAAAAAATTCAGAGACTTTTTTGGAACTAGGTAAAAATTTGTCCAAATTAGTTCGGTGAGGCCGAATTTTTAAATTTATCACCAATTGTAGCTAAAGTGGAGCATACCCACCAAAAATGACACAATTGGACTAAAATTGACGATTTCGTGTCCAAAACAATGTTCGGTGATCGAAAAAGTTAAGCCTCATCGAACGCGGATACTTTTTTGGAAGTAATTGAAAACTTGTCCAAAACGGTTTGCTCAGTCCTATTTTGTGATAGCCCACTAATAAAAAATTAAAGAAAATTCGAACTTCATGTGAAGTTTGTCTTTTTCTGTAATTGTTTATTAGTCCACTTTAAATTACACTATAGAAATAAAAAGGGTGTAAAAGTGTAAAAGTAATTGATTCTTTTCATAAGGTTGGAAAAAAGGGTGTAATCTTTTATCATTCCACCCTTAATTACACCCTGTCTAGAGTGTAAAAATAAGAGTGTAGAAATAATTGATTCTTTTAATAAGGGTGGAAAAAAAGGTGTAATCTTTTATCATTCCACCCTTAATTACACTCTTTCTAAGAGTGTAAAAAGAGTGTACAAAAGAGTGTAATAACAGTGTAATTTCTTCAAATTCCACTCTTACACTCTTTTCCCCGGTAAATAAGAGTGGAAAATGGATTACACCCTAATCCCTGCTAATTAGGGGTGAAACCTCCTCCCGGGGTTTGACAAATTTTTTATTCAAAAGTGTTAGAAAAACTTCCATGACTTGAGATTATATTTTAAAGCTGGTGTGGACAAGAATAAAAATACTAGTTCAATTTTCCCCTAAAATGGGGATTATGTCCACGTTCATCGTCACCCCAGATCACAGCTTAATACACACGCAGAAAAATAATAAAAAATGTAGTGTTGATGTGTGTTTTAACTTTGAAAGCTTTCGTGGAAAAAAATGAAATAACCTGATCTCACGGTTTGAATATAATTCTTTCCCGAAATTAAAATCGCTAGCCAAATACTCCCAAGGAAATGGTTTATGTTGTTGATTGATAACAATCAATAAGTCACTTATTCTCTCAGAATAAGGTAGTAAATTTTTTTCAAGTCTGTTATCTAGATACCAGACTTGAAAAAACTTCCTACCTTATTCTGAGAGAATAAGTGACTACGCTGAATGTTGAATGTGATGAACATTCAGATAAATAGTTTTAAATTTATTTACACTTCTTTCTAAGAAGTGATTTAAGATAACAAAGAAATTTTGAAATAAACTACAGGGTAAATTACGTTTGCTTCATTTTATTTACATTTATTAAACCCAACAAAATATAATTTTTATGCCTTTGTTTTCGGAAATTCCGACCATTTGGTTTCATTTTTCTGAAGCTTTTAACCTCAACCCTTTCTGTTTTTATATCGTTTCTCTGTTGTCAAAAATCATGCCTGCATTTGATGGCCTGGGACAACAATTTGAGCGCATTTTAGTCTGGACAATGGTCTGATACTTGTGTGATCAGGGCCCGGGTTGAATTTTTCCGCCCAAAATGATGTAAGAGTGGGGCTGCAATGGGAGGGTTTTTTAGGAAAATGCAGCTCAAAACTCTTACATCTTTTTGGGCTGCAGTTGGCTTCCAAGGGGGGTAAAATGGTGTAAGAGTGAGGGGTAAAAGACAAATTAACCCCCCACTCTTACATCTTTTCTGGTCTGCCAAGGGGGGTAAAATGTTGTAAGAGTGAGGGGGTAAAAGACAAATTAGCCCCCCACTCTTACATCTTTTTCGGTCTACCAAGGGGGGTAAAACGATGAAAGAGTTGGGGGGTAATTTGTCTTTTACCCCCTCACTCTTACACCATTTTACCCCCCTTGGAATCCCAATGCAGCCCAAAAAGACGTAAGAGTTTTGAGCTGCATTTTCCTAAAAAAACCTCCCATTACAGCCCAACTCATACGTCATTTTACCCCCTTGGCAGCCCAACTCTTACCCCCCCCCCCCTGGCAGCGCAGCCCAATTCTTACATCATTTTACCTCCTCAGTCTTACATTGTTTTAGCACCCATACCTGAAAACTGCCAGTCCTGAACCCACAACCTCTGTATCCTCAGCTGCGTCGCCTTATCATCCAGACCATCGATGCTTGTGCAACTCTTGACGGTCTATATATATATATAAATAATAATTGTTAGAATTGCCCCATCACAACAAATTACCCCCTCACTCTTACATCGTTTTACCCCCCTTGGCAACCCAATTCTTACATCATTTTACCCCCTCTGAACAAATTACCCCCTCACTCTTACACCATTTTACCCCCTTGGCAGCCCAACTCTTACCTGATTTTATCCCCTCTGGACAAATTAACCCCTCACTCTTACACAATTTTACCCCCCTTGGCAGCCCAATTCTTAAATCATTTTACCCCCTCTGAACAAATTACCCCCTCACTCTTACACCATTTTACCCCCCTTGGCAGCCCAACTCTTACTTCATTTTACCCCTATAAACAAATTAACCCTTCACTCTTACACCATTTTAACACCCTTGGCAGCCCAATTCGTACATCACTTTACCCCCACTGAACAAATTACCCCCTCACTCTTACACCATTTTACCCCCCTTGGCAGACCACCTCTTACATCATTTTACCCCCTCTGAACAAATTACCCCCTCACTCTTACACCATTTTACCCCTCTTGGCAGCCTAACTCTTACATAATTTTACCCCCTCTGAATAAACTACCCCCTCACTCTTACACCACTTTCCCCCCTTGGCAGCCCAACTCTTACCTCATTTTACCCCCTCTGGACAAATTACCCCCTCACTCTTACACAATTTTGCCCCCCTTGGCAGCCCAATTCTTACATCATTTTATTCCCTCTGAACAAATTATCCCCTCACTCTTACACCATTTTACCCCCCTTGGCAGCCCAACTCTTACATCATTTTACCCCCTCTGAACAAATTACCCCCTCACTCTTACACCATTTAACCCCCCTTGGCAGCCCAACTCTTACCTCATTTTACCCCCTCTGGACAAATTACCTCCTCACTCTTACACAATTTTACCCCCCCTTGGCAGCCCAACTCTTACATCATTTTACCCCCTCTGAACAAATAACCCCCTCACTCGTACACCTTTTTACCCCCCTTGGCAGCCCAACTCTTACCTCATTTTACCCACTCAGGACAAATTACCACCTCCCTCTTACACAATTTTACCCCCCTTGGCAGCCCAATTCTTACATCATTTTACCCCCTCTGAACAAATTACCCCCTCACTCTTACACTATTTTACCCCCCTTGGCAGCCCAATTCTTACATCATTTCACCCCCTCTGAACGAATTACCCCATCACTCTTACACCATTTTACCCCCCTTGGCAGCCCAACTCTTACATCATTTTACCCCCTCTGAACAAATTACCCCTTCACTCTTACACCATTTTACCCCCTTGGCAGCCCAAATCTTACCTCATATTACCCCCTCTGGACAAATTACCTCCTCACTCTTACACAATTTTACCCCCCGTGGCTGCCCAACTCTTACATCATTTTACCCCCTCTGAACAAATTACCCCCTCACTCTTACACCAATTTACCCCCCTTGGCAGCCCAACTCTTACATCATTTTACCCCCTCTGAACAAATTACCCCCTCACTCTTACACCATTTTACCCCCCTTGGCAACCCAACTCTTACCTCATTTTACCCCCTCTGGACAAATTACCACCTCACTCTTACTCCATTTTACCCCCATTGGCAACCCAACTCTTACCTCATTTTACCCCCTCTGGACAAATTACCCCCTCACTCTTACACCATTTTAATACCCTTGGCAGCCCAATTCTTACATCAATTTACCCCCTCTGAACGAATTACCCCCTCACTCTTACACCATTTTACCCCCCTTTGCAGCCCAACTCTTACATCATATTACCCCCTCTGAACAAATTACCCCCTCACTCTTACACCATTTTACCACCCTTGGCAGCCCAACTCTTACCTCATTTTACCTCCTCTGGACAAGATACCCCCTCACTCTTACACCATTTTACCCCCATTGGCAACCCAACTTTTACCTCATTTTACCCCCTCTTGACAAATTACCCCCTCACTCTTACACCATTTTAATACCCTTGGCAGACAAATTCTTACATCATTTTACCCCCTCTAAACGAATTACCTCCTCACTCTTACACAATTTTACCCCCGTGGCTGCCTAACTCTTACATCATTTTACCCCCTCTGAACAAATTACCCCCTCACTCTTACACCAATTTACGCCCCTTGGCAGCCCAACTCTTACATCATTTTACCACCTCTGAACAAATTACCCCCTCACTCTTACACCATTTTACCCCCCTTGACAGACCAACTCTTACCTCATTTTACCCCCTCTGGACAAATTACCACCTCACTCTTACACCATTTTACCCCCATTGGCAACCCAACTCTTACCTCATTTTACCCCCTCTGGACAAATTACCCCCTCACTCTTACACCATTTTAATACCCTTGGCAGCCCAATTCTTACATCATTTTACCCCCTCTGAACGAATTACCCCCTCACTCTTACACCATTTTACCCCCCTTGTCAGCCCAACTCTTACATCATATTACCCCCTCTGAACAAATTACCCCCTCACTCTTACAGCATTTTACCACCCTCGGCAGCCCAACTCTTACCTCATTTTACCTCCTCTGGACAAGATACCCCCTCACTCTTACACAATTTTACCCCCCTTGGCAGCTCATTTCTTGCATGATTTTACCCCCTCTGAACAAATTACCCCTCACTCTTACACCATTTTACCCCATTTGGCAGCCCAACACTTACCTCATTTTACCCCTCTGGACAAATTACCCCCTCACTCTAACACCATTTTACCCCACTTGGCAGCCCAACTCTTACATCATTTTACCCCCTCTGAACAAATTACCCCCTCACTCTTACACCATTTTACCCCCCTTGGCAGCCCAACTCTTACCTCATTTTACCCCCTCTGGACAAATTTCCCCCTCACTTTTGCACAATTTTACCACCCTTGGCAGCCCAACTCTTACCTCATTTTACCTCCTCTGGACAAGATACCCCCTCACTCTTACACAATTTTACACCCCTTGGCAGCTCAATTCTTACCTGATTTTACCCCCTCTGAACAAATTACCCCCTCACTCTTACACCATTTTTCCCCATTTGGAAGCCCAACACTTACCTCATTTTACCCCTCTGGACAAATTACCCCCTCACTCTAACACCATTTTACCCCACTTGGCAGCCCAATTCTTACATCATTTTACCCCCTCTGAACAAATTACCCCTCATTCTTACACCGTTTTACTCCCCTTGGCAGCCCAACTCTTACATCTTTTTACCCCCTCTGAACAAATTACCCCCTCACTCTTACACCATTTTACCCCCCTTGGCAGCCCAACTCTTACCTCATTTTACCCCCTCTGGACAAATTACCCCCTCACTCTTACACCATTTTACCCCCATTGCAGCCCATTCTTACATGGCAATTTCAGTCAGGGGGTGTAATTCCTTAAAAGTCCTCCCATTGCAGCCCACTCTTACATGACAATTTCAGTCATGGGGGTAATTCCTTAAAAGTCCTCCTATTACAGCCCATTGCAGCCCACTCTTACATGGCAATTTCAGTCAGGGGGGATAATTCCTTAAAACTCCTCCCATTGCAGCCCAATGCAGCCCACTTTTACATGACAATTTCAGTTATGGGGGTAATTCCTTAAAAGTCCTCCCATTGCAGCCCATTGCAGCCCACTCTTACATGACAATTTCAGTCATGGGGGTAATTCCTGAAAACTTTTCCCATTGCAGCCCATTGCAGCTCACTCTTACATGGAAATTTCAGTCAGGGGTTAATTCCTTAAAAGTCCTCCCATTGCAGCCCATTGCAGCCAACTCTTACATGGCAATTTCAGTCAGGGGGGTAATTCCTTAAAAGTCCTCCCATTGCAGCCCATTGCAGCCCACTCTTACATGACAATTTCAGTCATGGGGGTTAATTCCTGAAAACTCCTCCCATTGCAGCCCATTGCAGCCCCCTCTTACATGGCAATTTCAGTCATGGGGGGTAATTCCTGAAAAGTCCTCCCATTGCAGCCCATTGAAGCCCACTCTTACTTGGCAATTTCAGTCATGGGGGGTAATTCCTTAAAAGTCCTCCCATTGCAGCCCATTGCAGCCCACGCTTACATGGCAATTTCAGTCAGGGGGGGTAATTCCTCAATATTCCTCCCATTGCAGCTCAACTCTTACATCATTTTACCCCCTCTGAACAAATTACCCCCACACTTTTACATCAATTTACCCCCCATAGACAAATTACCCCCCCCCCCCCATTCTCACATCAAAATGGGAGGATTTTAGGGAGGACATTCGACCCGGGGGGTCAATTTTGTCTGGAACTCGTCTGATCAGGGGAGGCTTCGAGCGCACTTCGAGTGCACAATGATCTTCGAGCGCACACTCGTCTGATCAGAGGCCACTTTGGTCTGGGACGGACTGATCAGAGGTCAAACTTGTCTGGGACGGTCTAATCAGAGGCAATTTCGAGCGCAACCTCAACCTGGGCTCTCAATTAGAACTACGCTGTAAGCCTAAACCCGGGGTAAGGTGGTCGAGGTACCCCCTCCCAGACAAAAAATACACGGTCTGGACCAAATTTTGGTCGCACTATTTCAACTCATGACCTGGCATCAACAAAACATAGTCACGAAAAATCTGATGTGCACGCCTTAGTTCGAATCATAATCGGACTCAATCGAATCATAGTCCCGCAAAATCTTCCCGCAAATTTGGTTCATAAAAACAAAAAAATTCTATTCAGACTCTGAATAATTGCCTCTCATAGTCGCATTATTTCAAAAAATGAGCCCGAATGATGGGAACATCGTGAATCATAATCGGATTAATTCCTCCCATAGCCGCATTAATTCAAAAAATGAGCCTGAATGACCAAAACATCACAAATCAAAGTCTGATTAAATCACTCTCATGGTCACATTATTTCGAAAAGTGAGCCTGAATCATCGAAAAAATGCGAATCATAGTCTGATTGATTCCCTCCCATATTCGCATTACATCGAAAAACGGGCTTGAAAGTTTGCATTATCTCGAATCTTAGTCCGATTAAATTTCTCTCATAGTCGCATGTTTTCAAAAAATGGGCCTGAATGATCGAAACAGTGCGAGCCGTAGTCTGTTTAATTCCCTCTCTTTGTTGCATTATTTCGAAAAAGGCGCTTGAAAATTTGCAAAAGTGCGAATCATAGTCTGGTTACTTCGGCCTCATAGTCGCTTAAAAGTTTGCAAGAAGGGAGCCGAACAATAGTCTGCTTAGATCTCTCTCATAGTCCGTTTTTAGGTACGCCTAAAAAATTTGCCGAAGCAGTAATCAAATAACTACTCAAGTTATCTCGCACAAACAGTCCAGCTGAAAAATAAGATTAGTTCAGGTTTCTTTTTAATTTTGTCTCTGGTTTAGTATAATGGTTACACCATGATAGTAATAAAGCTACCCAGTTGTTTGTAGAACACTGCAAACTTCTGAAATACATGTTGTTTTTCCTTTGAGCGAAAATTAACTATCGGACATAAAGTCACCAAGAAAAAACAGAAGAGCTTCTTTGAAAAGTTCTCCTATCGTATGTTGATCTCAGTTCAATGCAAAGTTGCCATTTATTTAATTGTAACGCTGGCTCACCGCCCAAAAGTACCTTTCAGTTGATCAGCTTCCTTAAAAAATGTTTCTTCCAATTTTTGCTGATGTGGAGTTCCATTGCTAGTTATGAAGGAATGTTTTACTTCCAATTTCATCAATATTTATAGTTCCAAAATTATGAGTTGCTCAAATGGAACGGTTTTGTTTCCACGAGAACAAACTTTTTGTTTCATTACAATCATATAACTAATAAAAGTTCAAAAAAGATATTGAGTAGGTACCTTTGTTTTTAGGGAGTCAAAATTGTTAGAAACAGCGTACTTTACGTTCTATGAGCTATTATTACTGCTGAATAGTGGAAACTTTTAAGAACTTAAATGATCAAATTGTTCGAAAATCGTCTCTGGGCAGATCATTTTAAGTTATAAACTGCCTCTGATCAGAACTGGTCTCCGATAAGACTATATTGCTCTCAAAAAATTCCTAGCACAACAATGTGAGCTGGGACAAACTTTCTTGCATCCTTATAAAACAATAGTTTCATAGGTGATGCACAGATGTGCGCTCAACAGATCCTGATTAAATATGGTTTAAGTGTGCTTAGTGAGGGTTCAAATTCCTATAAAATAAAAATTTGTGAAAACAGACTCCTTCTCATTGATACTTATTGTTGCGATCATTGCTCAAAATTCGATGAAAGCTAGTTCTCAACCAAACAAATTTTCCATTGATACTGCACAGAAATTGTTTTTATCAATCGTCTATGTTTTTTGCAGTTTTGAACATTGAAGATGACTAAAATATTTAGTACGTAGAAGTGAAAAACGCAAATAGTGCTAAAATTGACCCCTCATAATTCCTAAAACAAAAATCTTAGGAACCCAAAAGAAGGAGTTGTTTTTCAGTGTGGGCCGCGGCCTATAAAGGGGTGCACTGTGATTATCCCGTTTTGAGCTTTATTTCACCTCCTTTTGGACCTAAATATTTCATTTTTGAGCTTTTAGGCCCTTATAACTTCCTGGATAAACATCCTAACCTTTCTAGAAGAACACAATAATAATGCTATAGAGCCTTTTTTCAAAAAAATTTAAAAACCACCTACACCTGCACTAGACTGCGGTTTTTGTCAATAAATTTATAAATTTTGTTCGTTTACATGATTTCTGTATAGTCAATAAAAGTTTTGAACCCCAATTAGTATATAAACAAATTTAGAGAAAAGAACTGAGTAAATACAATCCAGTCTCCTACTCAGAGTAATATATCAACTATTTCGAATTAAATGATAAAACCATCGTAAATATATCGATCAACCGGTAATAATCTACAAGTACCTGTATTCTCATTACGTTTGACATTGTAGAACTTATCAATGCGGAGGATCTACAGCTCAGAATAAATACGCAAGCTATTCAAATTAAATCATGCTACAATTAATCGATCTGTCGCTAGATAATATCTGGTTTTTAAAAAAGTTGATATAATAAATTTCTTTAATCTGAGCAATAGCGTCGCTAATGTGATTTGGTTGTATTCCTCAACACGTTATCCTACTCAAAACCATGTTTGTTCTCATTCAAGAGGCTTCCAGCCCCCATTATATAGCCTAACGTTCTATATATAGTCGCTAAAGTTCGAAATCACTTCGTTTTATTAGTATGTTTATTTAGTGTTTGCTCTATCAAATGAACTGCAATGCAAACTGCATTTGTTCTCATTCATTCCAGTTCATCACTTTTTGCATAACATTGTTTTTTCAATATTGAGCTTATCGTTGAATTCAGTTACCATTGGAAAATTTATAAGTGATATTTGTAAGCTAAAACCCGGGGTGAGGTGGTCGAGGTACACCCTGCCAGACGTTAAATTCACGGTCTGGACCAAACTTTTTGGTCCCACTAGTTCAACTCATGCTCTGGCATCCACGAATCGTAGTTGCAGAAAGTCTGATGTGCAAGCCTTAATTCGAATCATAGTCGGACTCAATCGAATCATAGTCACGCAAAATCTGATTAACTCCCTCTCATAGTCGCATCTTTTCAAAAAATGAGCCTGAATGATCGAAACACCGTGAATCATAGTCTGATTAATTCCCTCTCAAAGACGCTTTATTTTGAAAAATGAGCCTGACTGATCGAAACACCGTAAATCATAGTCTGATTAATTCCCTCTCCTAGTCGCTTTGTTTTTCAAAAATTGGGCCTGAATGATCAAAGCAGTGAGAGCCGTAGTCTGATTGATTCCCTCTCACAAACCGTCCGGCTGAAAAAAAGACAAATTCGTATTACTGTTTATTTTTGGCTCTGGTTTAGTATATTGGTTAGATCATGATAGTAATAAAGCTACCCAGTTGTTTGTAGAACACTGCAAACTTCTGAAATACCTGTTGTTTTTCTTTTGAGCGAAAATTAACTATTGGACATAAAGTCACCAAGAAAAAACAGAAGAGCTTTTTTGAAAAGTTCTCCTATCGTATGTTGATCTCAGTTCAATGCAAAACTGCCATTTATTTAATTGTAACGCTTGCTCACCGCCCAAAAGTACCTTTCAGTTGATCAGCTTCCTAAAAAATGTTACCTCCAATTTTTGCTGATGTGGAGTTCCATTGCCAGTTATGAAAGAATTTTTTACTTCCAATTTCATCAATATTATATAGTTCCAAAATTATGAGTTGCTCGAGCGGAACGGTTTTCTCTCCACAAGAACAAACTTTTTGTATCATTACAATCATGTATTCAAAAAAAGTTCATAAAAGAATGGAATAGTTACCTTTGTTTTCAGGGAAGAAAAATTGTTAGAAACAGCGTACTCTTCGTTCTATGAACAACTATTACTTCTGAACAGTGAAAAATTTTAAGAAGGTAAATGATCATATTGTTCAAAAATCGTGTCTGGTCAGATCATTTTAAGTTCCGAAATGCCTCTTATCAGAATTCGTCTCTGATAAGACTATCTGGCTCTCAAAAGATTCTGAACACAACAATGTTAGCCGTGACAAACTTTTTTGCATCTTTAAAAAACAGTCATTTCATGAGTGATGCACGGATGATGTGCGCTCAGCAGAGCCTAATTAAATATGGTTTAGTTGTGCTTAGTGTGGGTGCGAATGCTCTCTCCTATAAAAAAAATCTGAAAACAGACTCCTTCTCATTCATACTCATTGTTACGATCATTGCTCAAAAATTAGTGATAACTATTTCTCAACCAATCAAGTTATCCGTTGATATTTCATAGCAATTGTTTATATAAACGGTGTACGCCTTTTGCGGTTTTGAACTTTGGAGATGACTAAAATAAATACTTAGAAATGAATAAACCCAGACAGTGCTAAAATTGACCCCTCATAACTCCTCAAAAAAATTCCTACATTGGAAAAAGTTCCTTCAGTAATTACAATCAAGTCTCCTACTCAAGGTAGTTTATAAAATATTTCAAATTAATTGATAAAACCGTCATAAATATATCGTTCAACTCGTAACAATCAAAAAGTACCTATATTCTTATTGCGTTGACATTGTAGAACTTATCAATACGGAGGATCTGATTTCGTTGTAATCTTCAACTCGTTATCCTACACAAAAAAATGTTCGTTCTCATTTGAGAGGCTTCCAGCCCCCATTATATAGCATAACGTTCTATATATAGTCGCTAATTTTCAAAATCACGTCGTTTTATTAGTATGTTTAATTAGTGTTTGCTCTATCAAATGAACTGCAATGCAAACTGCATTTGTTCTCATTCATTCCAGTTTATCATTTTTTCAATATTGAGCTTATCGTTGAGTTACCATTGGAAAATTTATGAGTGATATTTGTAAGCTAAAACCCGGGGTGAGGTGGTCGAGGTACCCCCTGCCAGACGTTAAATTCACGGTCTGGACCAAACTTTTTGGTCCCACTATTTCAACTCATGCTCTGGCATCCACGAATCGTAGTTGCAGAAAGTCTGAGGTGCAAGCCTTATTTCGAATCATAGTCGGACTCAATCGAATCATAGTCACGCAAAATCTGATTAATTCCCTCTCATAGTCGCAGTTTTTCAAAAAAATGAGCCTGAATGATCGAAACATCTTGAATCGAAGTCTGATTAATTCCCTCCCAGAGTCCCATCACTTCAAAAAATGGGCTCGAAAGCTTACATGATCGCGAATCATAGTCTGATTAATTCCCTCTCGTATGAGCACTTTTTCGAAAAACGGTCCTGAATGATCAAAATAGTGTGAACCGTAGTCTGACAGATACCCTCTCATTGTCACATTATTTCGAAAAAGGGGTTTGAAAATTTGCAACAGTGCAAATCAAAGTCTG
The DNA here is from genome assembly GCF_964194025.1 of Convolutriloba macropyga. NCBI lineage: Eukaryota > Metazoa > Xenacoelomorpha > Acoela > Convolutidae > Convolutriloba > Convolutriloba macropyga. The sequence goes on along the minus strand of NC_134481.1, from coordinate 48,898,895 downwards.
GTTATTTCGGTTTCATAGTTGCATGAAAATTTGCAAAAAAGGGAGCCGAACCACAGTCTGCTTAGATCTCTCCCATTGTCCTTTTTTAGGTACGCCTAAAAAATTTGCCCAAGTAGTATTCAACTAACTACTCAAGTTATCTCGCGCAAACCATCCAGCTGAAGAATAAGACAAATCTTGTTTTTGTTTATTTCTGGCTCTGGTTTAGTATATTGGTTACACCATGATAGTAATAAAGCTACCCAGTTGTTTGTTGAACACTGCAAGCTTTTGAATTACCTGTTGTTTTTGCTTTGAGCGGAATTTAATGATTGGACACAAAGTCACCAAGAGAAAACAGAAGAAATTCTTTGAAATATTCTCCTATTCTATGTTGATCTCAGTTCAATACGAAGTGGCCACGTGTTTAATTGTAACGCTTGCTTACCACCCAGCTGTACCTTTCAGTTGATCAGCTTCCCAAAAAGTGTTTCTTCCAATTTTCGCGGATGTGGATTTCCATTGCGAGTAATGAATTGATGTTTTACTTCCACTATTACCACTATTTTATAGTTCCAAAATTATGAGTTGCTCGAGCGGAACGGTTTTCTTTCCACAAGAACAATTTTTTGTTTCGTTACAATCATATATTTAATAAAAGTTCATGAAAAATGGAATAGTTACCTTTGTTTTCAGGGAAGAAAAATTGTTAGAAACAGCGTACTCTTCGTTCTATGAGCAATTACTACCTCTGAACAGTGAAAAATTTTAAGAATTTAAATGATCATATTGATCCAAATTTGTCTCTGGTCAGATCATTTTAGGTTCCGAAATGTCTCTGATCAGAATTCGTCTCTGATAAGACTATCTGGTTTTCAAAAGATTCTGAACACAACAATATTAGCTGTGACAAACTTTCTTGCATCTGTAAAAAACAGTCATTTCATGAGTGATGCACGGATGTGCGCTCAGCAGAGCCTGATTAAATATGGTTTAGGTGTGCTTAGTGTGGGTTCGAATGCTTTTTCCTATAAAAAAATTTCTGAAAACAGACTCCTTCTCATTGATACTCATTGTTGCGATCTTTTCTCAAAATTCGACGAAAGCTAGTTCTCAACCAATCAAAATTTCCGTTGATATTGCATAGAAATCGTTTATATCAATCGGGTATGTTTTTTGCAGTTTTGAATTTTGAAGCTGACTAAAATTTTTTCTACCTAGAATATACCCCTCATAACTCGTAAAACAAAATTCCTAGGACCCCAAAAGAGTTGTTTTTCAGTGGGGGCCGAGGCCTATCAGATGGTGCATTGTGGTTAGCCAGTTTTGACCTTCATTTCAGTTCATTTTGGAACCCAAATATTTCATTTTTGAGCCTTTAGACCCTTATAACTTCCTGGCATAAACATCCTGACTTTTCTAGATGAACGCAATATTGCTATAGAGACTTTCTTTAAAAACATTTTTTACAAACCACCTACAAAGGACGGCGGGTTTTGTCAATAAAGGTATGAACTTTGTTCTGTTACTTGATTTGTGTATAGTTAGAAAAGTTTTGGATTCCCAATTAGAATGTAAACAAAATTAAGACTTACAAGAACTGAGTAAACACAATCCAATCTCCTACTCAGAGTAATACAACACTAATATGAATTAAAAGGATAAAACTGTCGTAAATATATCGTTCAACCCGTAATAAAATAAAGTACCTGTATTCTCATTACGTTTGACATTGTAGAACTTATCAATACGGAGGATCTACAGCTCAGAGAAATTAGGCAATCTATTCAAATTAAACTATGGTACAATAAATCGATCTGTCGCTAACGATTATCTGATTTTCACAAACGTTGATAAATAACCTTCTTTAATCTGAGCAATAGTGACGCTAATGTGATTTGGTTATAATTTTCAATCCGTTATCCGACTCAAAACCATGTTCATTCTCATCCGAGGAGCATCTTTTTCCCATTTTATAGCATAACGTTCTATATTTAGTCGCTAACGTTCAAAATCACTAAGTTTTAATAATATGTTTACTTAGTGTTAGCTCTATCAAATGAACTGCAGTGCAAAATGCATTTGTTCTCATTCATTCCAGTTCATCATTTTTCTAATACCCTTTTTTATTCAAATTTGAGCTTATCTTTGAATTAAGTTGGAAAATTTATGAGTGATATTTGTCAGATGACAATTAAATATTATGTATCTCTTTAACTTAGCGTGTTGAATAAGTTTTTGTTAGCAATTTCCTGAAATATTGTATAGGTCTTTAACAGATTTTGATTAATCACAAAAATAACAATTAAATCGTACTGAAACATTTAGTAAATCTGATGTAAAGATTTGAATTTAAATAAAGTCTTTTATTTTGTTTTGGACGTTTTTGAACCAGAATGCGTAACCGTGTTTTTAATTAAAGAAAAATTTTGATATCAGCAATAACTCTTGGCCCTTATACTCCCCGATCATTTGAGATTAAGTTTTATAAAATAAAAAATTTAATTGTCTTACAAGACTAGGTCGTTGAAAGAATTATTAAAGTTTCAAGCAATTAAATTAAAAATTGGTTATTATTTTTTAACAAAGTTCAAAAAATTTACCATTAAGAAATCGTTTTCGAGTGTTCCTGCAACTCAAGCCAACCGACATCTGCAAAGTCACCAATGATGAAACAAGGCTGAAAGTGGCTCCACCGAAGCACGAACACCGGTTAAAGAAGAAGACTTCCAGTGGAAGAAATCTTGTCCCTTCAGAAGTGATAGTTGTTTCAGTTTGAGCCTCATAGAGATTAGCCAACCCAAAAAGCGTAAAGGGTCATGAACCAAAAAAACGATGAAGCTGCGATAAAAGCTTCTGTCAAGGTCAGTCTTTGATAATCAAAATTGCAAGCAAAACGAGAATACGTATTGCGGTTGTTCAAAGGAAATTATCGCCTTGTCTGCATTCGCTAAGAAGTATATGACTACTTCGCCGAGGACAAAAAATTGCTGAAGCTAGTGGACAAAGTCGTGGAAAGATTTGGTAGAACCAAATTCTCAGAAAATATCCAAAATCGAGGGAATGATGGTCGGTATAGTGTAGAACAGCACAGAAAAACGATTCTGGAGCTTTTCCAACTGAAATTGTTTATCGTCTCAGAATCAAAAAAGATGGTCAGTTTCAATATCGGCTCAATTATGTCGTTTACTTCTCTTGATGAGAATGATGGACTCGGAGGAGGGTCCAACACCGCAACAAAAGTTCTGTCTTCCGGGAAACAAGACGTAATTCAACAAAATTCAGCCGATAATGTGCAAAAAGACAACAACTCTCTCTCCGACTACTCTGGAACAAAAAAAAAGACCCACAAGGAAGTTGAGTTCAAAGCGATGAACTAAACAAAGACAGTAGAGCGTCGACAAGCAGAAGTTAAAAAGTGACTGGAATTTTGTAGGCGGAAACTTTGGATACAGTTCGAGCAGGCTTAGCAGCAACAAGAAGAAAAGATGAAAAAACCTGATTATGAAGTCAAAAAAAAACAAATTTTGGAGACTGAAATTGACAATTTGAAGATTCAAATGAAGCAAAAAAGTCAAATTCGAGATGACTTTGACAATAAAAGCCCCGATTATGCAGAGGAATTCCTTGTAGACAATTCACTGGCACCAAAAATTTCGTTGTGTGTAAACGCAAAACAACAGAACACCGTTTTTTCAATTCCGAACAGATTGAAAAATGGGGCGATGATGTGTCATCTAGACGCTCTCGATTTACAAATCAGGCGGCAACGCGTTCGTTGCAAAAAACAAAGGGTTCCAGCCATCTTTTTATAAGTCCGGAAAGGTAAAAATAGTCATCAGCAATAGAACTTGATGGCTCACAATAAACTGGTAAATTGTCATCACCTTTTCAACAACCATTATTAGAAGTTGAAGCTACGAGTCTTCGAGATGGATCCTCTCGAAAGGACGGAGTGGAGTGGGATGTTTCCTTCAAAATAGATAGCAGCCTGCTCATTTATGAAGAAAAGATTGGAGATTTGAAGAGTCTTGTCAATGGCAAAACAAAGAAAGCCATCATTGAGTTAGGATATTCAAACGCAATGCATGCACAGGCATTTGAGACAATTAAAGGAAAGTTTGTTCAACCAGGTCACATTGTGTCAACTCAGCTGGCAAAGATTCAGATCCTCCCTGTCATTCGATACAATGATTCATCAACTCGCATTGACTTCATCGATGTCATCACCATGTATTTGAATTCTAGCGAGGTTTGGCTACACTAATGATCCCTTCTCGAATAGCAATCTAGATCTGCTGTCTGCAAGCAAATCATGTCAAAATAAGATGGTTCGCGTGCGTTCGACGAAGAAAGCTACCAAATTTGCTCGAGATGAATGGCTGTTTACAAGAAGAAGCTCAAGTGCATGAGCGGTTACTAATCAATATTAAGGCAATTATCAATACTAACTGGAGGAAAGATAACTTCTCAAAAAGGTCGATGAATGATAAGAACCAAGACCTTACGAAACAGAAATGACATTCAGGCTCTACGTTGCATGCTTCTACCGTTTCAGGATCTTTTTCAAGATGACCCAGAAATGACCGATACACGAGGACACTCATCGGATATGGAACTGCGAAAAGTTCAAAGCGATATCTGTTGAAGAAAGAAATAATACCGTCAAGGGGAAAAATTTGTGCTTTTACTGTATTGGAGAAAAACATGCTTTAAAAGAATGCAAAGAGCTAGCAAGTGTGGAATAGACAAATGAGAGAAAAAGCACAATCGTATGTTGCATCATAAAAAGAAACTAACAGTTGCTGAGAAACCAAACTAAAGTACAAACCTGACAAGCAACGTAGAATCAATGTTGATGTTAATGCAAATCGCCAGAGTTCGAGTTTTTGGTGGAGAAGGAAGATTTGAAGACACACTGACAGCTTGCGACACTGGTTCAACTCAAACTTGAACACACGAAATTCTCGGCAAAATGATAATCAATGGAAAACTTTTCCTTTTAGTGTAACAAGCATTCACAGGACTCAGTTGAAGTTGTGAAAAAAAGCGCAAGCGTCAACTGCTCGGGTAAATTCAACAAAGAGCACTTGTTTACGGTTAACAATCAACTACCAAGAGTAAATGCACGTTTGAAAAAGCGTTATCAACCTGCGTGAGTTGAAGAATACATATCCATATTTAAATTTTGTTGCCTTTAAGGAGATTGACTTGAAGAAATTAAACGTACTTCTTTGTCTACAGAGTTATAAGCTCACAAGGCTCTTAGAAAACAAAATTGAAAGCCGTAACAAACAATGGGCAGTGAGATTTCTAATTGGTTGTACTGTGAGTGGACCTCTATCTAACCGGCAAACAAGCTGAGAGGACCTATTCGTCAGCTTGCTAGTCAAGAAGATATTGATCTATCCGAAGTAGTTAGGAAGTGCTGGGATGTCGAATTCTACGAAACTCTAATGGTTGCTGATAAACATAGCAAAAACAATTAATTGGCAGCTAAAATTCAATGTGAAGTTCGACGGTGAAAGATATCAAGTTGGATTGCTCTTGAACGGGACGAAACCCGAATTAAGTAATAATTATTCATCTGCTCTGGGACAATCAAAATTGTTCCAACGCAAACTTCATGATACATTGCTCTCGAGCTGTATCTGGAAGGAGGCAATGCAGTTACACGTAACAAAACCCAACTCCTGCAATGTATATGGGCTAGCGAATCGATGCCATCCAAATGGAAGTCCGCAGTAGTGATTCCTCTGTTCAAGAAGAAGCAGTTGTGAAAAACAGATTGGAACCGTTATATTGCGGACGGCCTAACCAAGCCTGTTTCAGGTCGAACAAAGGATGTCGAGACCAAATCGTTTTCATTTCGGCAGACCCTGCAGCAGCGCAAAGAGTTTAAGAGAATGACTAATTTGATCTTCGTAGATTTTAAAGCTGCTTTCAACAGCGTCGATCGGAATTGCATTTGGAACATCTGCAAAAATCTCCGGACTTCCCGAAAGAGCTTTAAAGGTTTTAAAAGCAATGTACTCCGAATACTACAGTCAAGTTCGCGCTTATAATGCAATGTCCCCCAAATTCAATATTGTCGGTGGAGTTAGGCAGGGATCCATCTTTTCCCCTTATTTGTTTAATCTTACTATTGACTGGATAATGGAACAAGTGCTTTCAAAAGATTTATTCGGAATTACTCTAGACAACATGATGGTAGCACATCTTGTTTTGCAATTGATAGTTGCCTAATAGACGACAATGGTAATGACGCACAGAAGCTACTTGATAGTGTTACTAACAATGCATCGCGTGTCGGCCTATAACTTAACGTTGGAAAAGCTAAATTCTGCTCCAATGATGAATACCAGAAATTCTATGTATACGGCGAAGAACTAGAACGTGTTGAATGAGTTCACATATCTGGGAAGCGAAATTAAATTTGGCGGCGATGTAACATCGGAAATCAAATCTAGAATTGGAAAAGCCGTAGGAAGCTTTAATAACCTGAACCTGAAGAAAATTTGGAACCAGAGAAACATTCTTCAATCAATCAAAGTCAAGTTATATAAGGCACGCGTGAGAAGTGTACTTTTATACGGATGTGAAAGTTGTCCATTAAAAGAATGTGACCTCAAAAATTTACAGTCTTTTGAAATCCGCTGCCTACGAAGATGTCTCAACAAAGGGCAAGACCTCCCTAGAGAATTAGTATAGTCCTTTGCGAAATGCGACCTGATTCACTTGACCATAGTAAAACGCCGAATGAAATGGCTGGGACATGTTCTAAGCATGAAACCATGTGACATTCCCGACGCAACATTAGAATTTGAAAGAGGCGAGAATTGGAAAAGAGCTCCTGGAGGAAAACGAAAAAGCTGGAGAAAAATTGTCAGTGACGATCTGAAAAGTCAAGTTAAGCCTCCCAAACTGTCAACTGTCATTGAAGAATTGGGAAGAGCGATGATTTGATTTGACCAAGGAAATGTCTGCAACTCGTAGTCAGTGGAGAGCGCTTCTTAGAGAATTGAATTTGGCGGGCTATGGACAGCCAATTTGGATTTTGGAGACTTCATGATAATTCTAGTCTAAAAGCGAAATACACCATGACAATACAATCTGATAGGACGCAGGATAAAGCCTATGCTTTCTGAGATGAGTTGCAGACTTCAACCTATGGTATGTGCCGTAGCGGTGACGTATGGTATGTGCCACATCACTCTGTATTAACCCTAACAAAACCGACGAAATCGGGCAACTATGCAAGGCGGCGTTTAAATTCAGAGGCTTGTTGTTGAATGGCGCTTTGCTGACTGGGCCCGACCTACTTTAGAAGCTACTTGAAATAATTGCATGATTCCGGGAGAAATCAATAGAGCTGAGTGCGGACATTGATGAAATTTTCTTCAAGATTATCTACGGTGTTTATGGCAACATTTCAATGACAAAATTCTCATCTATGGCTAAAACAGACACATATTTGGAGAAGGATTTTTACCCATTTGTGCAAATTTCCCTTTGAAAAAAATTGCACAAGACATCGATGCGGAGTTCTTCTACGCTGGTCAGGTGCTCAAAAAAGCTTCTAAATGGACGATCTTCTAGGTTACGTTGAATTAAGAAAAACTATTCATTGAAAAATGACTTGACTTCTATGCTTGCGAAGGGATATTTAAAGATCAACAAATGGACAATACACTTCAAGAAAAAAATGAGTAAGAAGATGGGCTATCTATTCTGGGACTCAATGGAAGTTCTGTTCAGGACACCGTGAATATTTGCAGAGGTGCCAATTTTGAACCACAGTCTCACTGGACCCAGAGAAGAGTTCTCTCAGTTGTTTAAAGTGTGTTCGGCCCAGTAGGAGTTTCGGCACTTTTTGTTTTTAAAAGAAAACTAGTTCTAAAGCACATCAGGCATACAAGAGATAAACAATGAGATTCGATCTTTACCAGTGATCTCAGTGAACAGTTTATTGACTGGGTAGAAGAATTCAACGCTGATGTACCATTCAAAGATCGCTGTGTTCTCAGATAACCAACAAACTGTCAATAACGGTTTATACGTGTTCGGAGACGTTTCCTAAGACGTGTTTCGTTCAATCGCTCATATTGTAAGCGACTCTTCTGAAATCAAAAAAGTTTTTTCATTGAAAAAGCAAAAGCTGCCCATGTAAAACAACAAACAATTGCAATGCTGGAGTTAGTGTCCGCAGTTACGGGAAACAGTTTTAAATACGCAATTCTGAAAGAGCACAAGGTCAAGTCTCGTTTCCAAGAAATTTACTTGTGGTCGGATTCAACTACCGTTATACAGTAGATTTGATCAAGCATTGGGAAGCAGCCAAACTTGTTGCTGACAGAATTGCCAAAGTTCTACATACATCAACAGTGGACGAGTGGCATCACGTACCGCGTAAGTACAATCCTAGTGATCTTGGGAATCGAGGTGTCGGTTTCGATGAGAACGCCGAAGATGACTATATTAAGGGCCCCACTTTTCCGAGAGAACCAATCACTATTGATCAGGACAACTTGGGACCAGCTCTACAGGAAGCGATCCAACACTTTTTTGTAGCAAAAGCTCACAAAAGTGTTTCAACTACTAGCTAGGCGAAATTTAACCAGTTTAGAAGAAAGGTGGATGTCAGAACTGTTCTGAAGCAATAGGAGCTACCCATTTATTTAGTTGCACGTTCAAAGCGAGAGCTTTCCAGAATTGAATGCACTGTAAACAGGGAAATCGATTCCGACGGACAGCGAAGCTGCATCACTTGTACCTTTTCTTGACCATGATGGTGTTGAGAGCAAAAGGAAGACTGCAAAGAGCCGATATCAGTTTCCAGGCAAAGCATCTCCCCAGACTCAGTTTTCAACACCGAATTGTTGAGATGTATCATAAAAACGACAACTAACATACAATCATGAAAGAGTTGAATGCAGTCGTAGCATGATCCACAAAAATATTGGATTATTGGACTGCGTAGCACAATGTGATCAGTCAAACATAGCCGTAATAGAGTCGGAAGATTGATCTTCCAGCCAAAAGACTGACATTGAACGTTCGACCATTCACAAAAACAGGTGTAGACTATTTTGGACCTTTGAAGTGATACTTTTTCAGGAAACTGTAAAGAAATGGGTCTGCATGTTTACTTGTTTGAAATTGCGAGCAGTTAATGTTGAATTAGTTGATGGAGTAGATAGTCAGGTGTGTCTGGATGCTGTTTCGGATTTTTTGCAATGAGAGGAAAACCCTTGACAATCTTACCTGACAATGGCACAAATTTCGACGAAGCAGCAATAGATTTCAAGGCTTTTTTTTCGATTTAAAAGGAAATCAAACGACCCAGCCCCAGCAGTTGGCAGAAAAAAGGATCAAATAGTCGTTCAAACCAATGTTTACAATACTAAGAGCTCGATCGATGAAAGAAGATTCACTAGGAGCAACGTTGTGTTTTGTAGCGCACTTGTTGAAAAACCGGCCACTCAAAGCAGACAAGAGAGACGTTGAGGATCTGGAAGCGTTAACGCCAAATCATTTTCTTGTTGGCAATTTGAATCTAACTTTTGATGTAACATTTGAATTTAACATTTGAGTGAAAGCTATTCCGATACCAACAGCAGATAATTTCAGCAGTAAGGGACAGATGGAAGTATGATTAATTGCCTTCCATGCAAAAAAGAAACAAGTTTGTCGGGAGGAGTATTGTAAACACAAAAGTGGGAGATTTGGTTTGACTGATCGAGAAGGAAACTGATTCCTTCAACTATCCATTGGGAGACATTCTTGAATTGTATGCAAGACAGGATGCAACAGCACTCTCAGCCTTATTGAAAACTCGCAACAGAGAGCTACAAAAGGCCCGTTGGTCAATTGATACCAGTTAAAAGCGATCGCAAAAAACGTTATTTTTTTGAGACCAAAAGCTGGGCCGGCTATGTTGTCATCATTACTCACAATTTGAAGGAAACTACTTGTCAACCAATCATGTTGTCCCTTGATATTGGATTAAAAAATTTTGATTTCAATCGAGTGTGCTTTCTACAGTTTTACACATTGGAAATAACAATGTTTACTTAGAAAAGAAAAAGCCCAAAAAGTGCCCCAAAAGTGCCAAAATCAAGGAGCTAGGACCCCAAGAGAGTTTGTTTCTCAACGTGGTCCTAGGTCTATCCAATGGTGAATTTTGATTCGCCGGTCTTGACCTTCAATTCCCTTTTTTTGGACCCAAATTTTTGATATCTGTCACAATTGTAGGGGGATACCCAAACTGCCTTTGTCGGTGGGTTTCTGTCATTATATGTATAAAATTTGTTTTTGTACCTGATTGGTGTATGGTTAACAAAAGTTTTGAATCCTATGTAACATTTGATATGCTTTATGAATATAATTAGAGGCTCACAAGAACTGACAAAATACATTCCAGCCTCCTTCTCAGAGAAATGCATCAAATTGTTTGAATGAAAATAAAAAAATGCTGTTAATTTATCAACCCGTGATAATCTAAAAATTTAAAATTTAAAATGGTTCTTTATTGTTCAATCCGTGATAATAAAATTTATAGTTCAACTTTTAATAATCTAAAATTCGCTGCTTTCTCAATACGCTTGATAATGTAGGACTTCTTGTGCCCACAATATTGTGAACCTACAAACCTGCGAAGAATATGCAGCCTATTCAAATTAAAGTATGCTAAAACTAATCGATCGTTTGCGAAAAAAATTTTTTTGCAACCTTCGATTTGATATTGTCTTTATTCTCATGAATAGCGTCGCTAATGTGATTTCGCTGTAATTTTTAACCCAAAATATCACTTAAATCCGAGTTCATTCCCATTTGAGGATTCTCCCCATTGTTAACCAAAAAATTCTATATTAAGTCGCTAGTTCAAAATCAGTTCATTTTCAAAGTATGTTTACTTAATGTTTGCTCTATCAGTTGAAATGCAGTGCAAACTGTATTTGTTCTCATTCATTGCAGTCAATCCTTATTCGCGTATCCTTTGATATGCAATATTGAGCTCATCGTTGAATTAAGTTACCATTAGAAAAGTTGTGAGCGATATTTGTCATATGAAATTTGAATATTATCTAATTCTTTAACTTAGAAGCTTGAATGAATTTTCTTATGCAAATTCTTGTGTTATTGTAAATATCATTAAAGGATCATGATTAATCAAAAAAAATTTTAAAAAATGGGTAAATACGGTAAAGATTTAAAATCTGACTTTAATTTCAGTCTTTTCATTTGTTTTCGACGTTATCGAACCAGGCTAAGTAACGGTGGTTTTATTTTTACAAATTTTTGACATCAGCATTAACATTCATTTTTAATCTTTTTAATTAGTCTGCGTGTTTTTGCATTTTTTTTGTTTAAATTAATTTTTTTAGGTATCGGATTGCTCCTATTATTAAGAAGTTATTGTTTATTAATCGGGCCAAGGAGTCATTGAAAATATATCATACTGTGATCCTACCACATCGGCACTAATTAACTGGCGCAAATTACACGTTGGTCGTTTTTGGCCCAGGTGGCCTTGAAAAAAGTTGAAGGAGATTTCAGCATTTGCTCTATACCATTGAAACTCATTTCAAAAATAAAGCCTTACAATCATGTCATGGAGTCTTTTGAAGTAGATCATACTATTATCCTAGTCTACTGCTACCAATTAGTTTGTTGTACAGTTGCCATTTTTGACCGAGGTGGCCTTCGTAAAAAAATTATGGGAGATTACAGTATTTTGCTGTTAACCGTGAAAACTCATATCAAAAATATTGCTTCTCAACCATTTCAAGGAATTTTTTAAGGATGCATATTGTAGGTACCGGCTATGAGCTGTGTTTGTGGGTTTATTGATGGAAAAGACTTTATATGTTTTTAATTGGTACACATAGTTACTGAGCTCATGGACCATTCTTGCAGAGATTTTTTTTGTGTTCTTGTTTGTTTAAGCCACTTATGGACGTTTTAATTATGTTTGTGGTTCATTTTTACGTTTTAGAAAGCTTTTTCTAGCTATGTTGATCTTGCAAGAGCGTTGGTTTGCTGTCAGGAACCATTCTGGAGCATCGGATGCCTGGCAATAGTCTTACAAAGCCTACAGTTACTTGGTAAGAACCTTTCAAGAAGAACGGTTATCTGCTAAGAATCTTGAGATTAACGGTTATCTTATAAGAGTCTTGTAGGAGCCCGTACAAGATGATGCATTACCATACAAGAGTCTTGCAAGAATCTTACGAGACCTTAGCAGATAACCGCCTGAAATTGTGTACGGTCAGTCATACCAATAGCCGTCAAAATCTCTATAGCAATAAATTATATCTTCTTCATGTTCTTTCTATATAATCCCTTGAAAATGTTTATCTGATTGAGTAAAAAAAGCTCGGAAACGAATTTGGGTTGAAACTTACTTGGAAGAGGACTATTTTTATTCTCTCATTGTTTTCTTTTCACCAACTGCTCTTAACTGTTTTAGTTTATTTACTTACTTATATGTCTTAAAGATATGTTTTAAGGATTTAAAATATTTTTTGGTAAAGATTTAAAATCTGACTTTAATTTCAGTCTTTTCATTTGTTTTCGACGTTATCGAACCACTTTTCTAGACTCTTTGAAACCACTTTTCTAGACAATTCAACTGACAATTCAAAACGAGGAAGAAGCATTAGCTATTTGTCTTTTTATTAATTGCTTTCTTTACTGATATTCGATTCTGTTTAAAATTTCGATATTCGACTCTGTGTTAATCTAATCTAACAATAAAGCAAGTAAACCTAAAGCGATTACCCGGACCCTAGTGCCATAGTAATTCAGTGCTGAAACATTGGATTCCAATTGTATGTCGTCGGTCCAGTACTGTATCAGAGTATCCTAAGTGTATTTTGCCACCTCATTATGTCCAGTCTATTCGCATAAACATTTTTTTTCTGAAAATAGACTGAACATTCTTAATTTTGATTCCCATGATGTTCATAGCAAAATCATTAAAAATTTTGAAACAAAAATTTAAAATTTTGGGCGATAGCATTTTCAGACTTCAAACTTTCAACAATGCATATAGCATTTTCAGACTGTGAGTAGCATTTTCAGACTCCATACTTTCAATGCAAATAGCATTTTCAGACTGTGAATAGCATTTTCAGACTTCATACTTTCAATGCAAATAGCATTTTCAGACTGTGAATAGCATTTTCAGACTTCATACTTTCAATGCGAATAGCATTTTCAGACTGTGAATAGCATTTTCAGACTTCATACTTTCAATCCAAATAGCATTTTCAGACTGTGAGTAGCATTTTCAGACTTCATACTTTCAATGCGAATAGCATTTTCAGACTGTGAATAGCATTTTCAGACTTCATACTTTCAATGCAAATAGCATTTTCAGACTGTGAGTAGCATTTTCAGACTCCATACTTTCAATGCGAACAGCATTTTCAGACTGTGAGTAGCATTTTCAGACCTCATACTTTCAATGCGAACAGCATTTTCTGACTGTGAATAGCATTTTCAGACTTCATGCTTTCAATGCGAATAGCATTTTCAGACTGTGAATAGCATTTTCAGACTTCATACTTTCAATGCAAATAGCATTTTCAGACTGTGAATAGCATTTTCAGACTTCATACTTTCAATGCAAATAGCATTTTCAGACTGTGAATAGCATTTTCAGACTTCATACTTTCAATGCGAACAGCATTTTCAGACTGTGAATAGCATTTTCAGACTTCATACTTTCAATGCATATAGCATTTTCAGACTGTGAATAGCATTTTCAAACTTCATACTTTCAATGCGAATAGCATTTTCAGACTGTGAATAGCATTTTCAGACTTCATACTTTCAATGCAAATAGCATTTTCAGACTGTGATTAGCATTTTCAGACTCCACACTTTCAATGCGAACAGCATTTTCTGACTGTGAATAGCATTTTCAGACTTCATACTCTCAATGCAAATAGCATTTTCAGACTGTGAATAGCATTTTCAGACTGTGAATAGCATTTTCAGACTTCATACTTTCAATGCAAATAGCATTTTCAGACTGTGAGTAGCTTTTTGAGACTCCATACTTTCAATGCGAACAGCATTTTCTGACTGTGAATAGCATTTTCAGACTTCATACTTTCAATGCAAATAGCATTTTCAGACTGTGAATAGCATTTTCAGACTTCATACTTTCAATGCGAATAGCATTTTCAGACTGTGAATAGCATTTTCAGACTTCATACTTTCAATGCAAATAGCATTTTCAGACTGTGAGTAGCATTTTCAGACTTCATACTTTCAATGCGAACAGCATTTTCTGACTGTGAATAGCATTTTCAGACCTCATACTTTCAATGCGAACAGCATTTTCAGACTGTGAGTAGCATTTTCAGACTTCATACTTTCAATGCGAACAGCATTTTCTGACTGTGAATAGCATTTTCAGACTTCATACTTTCAATGCGAACAGCATTTTCAGACTGTGAATAGCATTTTCAGACTTCATACTTTCAATGCGAATAGCATTTTCAGACTGTGAATAGCATTTTCAGACTTCATACTTTCAATGCGAACAGCATTTTCAGACTGTGAGTAGCATTTTCAGACTTCATACTTTCAATGCGAACAGCATTTTCAGACTGTGAATAGCATTTTCAGACTTCATACTTTCAATGCGAATAGCATTTTTAGACTGAATAGCATTTTCAGACTTCATACTTTCAATGCGAACAGCATTTTCAGACTGTGAATAGCATTTTCAGACTTCATACTTTCAATGCGAATAGCATTTTCAGACTGTGAATAGCATTTTCAGACTTCATACTTTCAATGCAAATAGCATTTTCAGACTGTGAATAGCATTTTCAGACTTCATACTTTCAATGCAAATAGCATTTTCAGACTGTGAATAGCATTTTCAGACTTCATACTTTCAATGCGAATAGCATTTTCAGACTGTGAATAGCATTTTCAGACTTCATACTTTCAATGCGAACAGCATTTTCAGACTGTGAGTAGCATTTTCAGACTTCATACTTTCAATGCGAACAGCATTTTCAGACTGTGAATAGCATTTTCAGACTTCATACTTTCAATGCGAATAGCATTTTTAGACTGAATAGCATTTTCAGACTTCATACTTTCAATGCGAACAGCATTTTCAGACTGTGAATAGCATTTTCAGACTTCATACTTTCAATGCGAATAGCATTTTCAGACTGTGAATAGCATTTTCAGACTTCATACTTTCAATGCAAATAGCATTTTCAGACTGTGAATAGCATTTTCAGACTTCATACTTTCAATGCAAATAGCATTTTCAGACTGTGAATAGCATTTTCAGACTTCATACTTTCAATGCGAATAGCATTTTCAGACTGTGAATAGCATTTTCAGACTTCATACTTTCAATGCAAATAGCATTTTCAGACTGTGAATAGCATTTTCAGACTTCATACTTTCAATGCAAATAGCATTTTCAGACTGTGAATAGCATTTTCAGACTTCATACTTTCAATGCGAATAGCATTTTCAGACTGTACTTTTATCATGCTGCAGTCTAATTTCAGACAATTTTTTTTGTTCTGAACTTTGTCATGAAAAGTCTAAAATATGACATGATCATACTACTGGTCAGAGTAAAAATACAGAATTGAAAGACTATGGTTCAGTACTGATTTTGTCTGAGAGTACAGTCCGGGTACGCTGGTGAAACCGTAAGTATTTTGTTTTATGTTAAAAGAAACAATTTTGTTCTCAACAATTTGAACATTCTCAACATGAAAGGTGGTTTTGCGTGATCAATGATTGCGTGACCAATGTTTGATAGGAAATGATTTTCGCATTACCTAAGTTTGATATGAAACGATTTTTTCTCGACTATGATATCTTGTATGAAACAAATTTAGCTCGAATGAAATTTCGTATGAGAAGAATTTGGCTGGACTGACATTTGGTATAAAATAAATTTGACTCTGCCGTCTGCTTCGACTGAATAAATCAAAATCTGCTAGGTGACCTCACCTTTTAAGATTTTTATAAATTTGAGAATGTAACAAACTTGTTGAATGTAAGTATTCTTGTTGAACTTGTTGTCGATAAGTCAGTTCATTATTTCAAATTCACGGAGCTGGGATATGACAGTGGAAATTCAAAAGCATTGCCGGTTTCTCATAATTTCCTGTGGCTGAAAATTCAAACCTGCATGCTTGTGAAAATTTCCATATATTATTTTTTTTCCCGTAATTAGGTTACATTAACTTTTAATCAACACCTGTTCCTATAATAGCGGTTACATAAACTGCCAGTATAATAAATTTTAATGCCCGATCGACACTGGAAAAACACTTCAGCATTAGACTACGAGTTTATCACACTCTTTTATCGCCACTGTTACTAATTAAACAGTGGCGATAAAAGAGTGGTGATAAACTCGTAGTCTAATGATGGAAACAGTTTGATAAACTTGTAGTCTAAAAAAACAAACATAATCGCAACAGGTGTTGATTTAAAAATTCCAACACGGTTGTTATAACTTTTGA
Source organism: Convolutriloba macropyga (assembly GCF_964194025.1). Lineage (NCBI taxonomy): Eukaryota > Metazoa > Xenacoelomorpha > Acoela > Convolutidae > Convolutriloba > Convolutriloba macropyga. Next base: position 48,882,390 of record NC_134481.1, on the reverse strand, counting down.
AGTCATCATAAAACCCCGGCTTCGCCTCGGAGTGTGATAACTTCTCGGTGGCGATAACAACCCTGTGGTAATTTCCATTTTTAATCAAATAAAAATAGATGTAACTGAGATATTTTGATAAAAAAGTATTGTTTTCAAATTGACATCATTAGTTTAAGCACCAATTTTAGCATTTACACAACTAAATTTGAGCACTTTCCATTCGTTCTAATATAAACTTGAAACTTTGACCAGTTTTTTATTCTTTTCAAAGGATTTTAAAAATCCGAATAAGTAAAAAATGTTTCGCTATTACAACCTTCTTTTTTGATAGCTGCATGATCACCTTTCAGTTAGTTTTCATTTTCTTTACGAGTTTTTACCCACTAGAAATAGACCCCTAATCTTACTTCTTTTTGGTGGGTAATTTTTGGGGGGTAAAATCTAAAAATTTCTCCGATTACCCCCTACTCTTACATCAGTTGTTGGGGGTAATGGGGGGGGGGGGGGTAATTTCGAAACGGGTTGGCCTTTTTCATGGGTTTTAGAATTTGATGAAATTTTGATGCAAAAAAGTACTAAACTTCTTTATCACTTGTCTTCTTTAGGACATTTGAACACCTCTTTGTTGCTTATTAGCACACTTTATATCAAATAGAAACTTAGTTCTCCTATAGTATCAGTTCTTGATTCATTTATGACATCTTTATACTTTTCGTTCTGGACAGTAGTTAACGGTTGTATCACAACTGTACAATACAATGAAAAAATTTTTAAAATTTTAAAATCTCTTATGTCGTACACTCCATTTAAAAAAAGTTCACGTGCAATTTGATTGTAACGGGATATCTTAATCCAACCAAAACTTTGTTTTTTATAAAAAACTAACAGTATGTTCTATCCCAGTTTTACTCCAATAAAGTTTTTTGCACGCAACGATACGCAACCCTTAGTTGCGAGTCTATAGCAGATGTCAATTTGATAGTAATCTCAAGATTATAAAAATTTTATATAAAAACATCAAATGATAAATAACCGTCGGCTTCAAAAAAATCATGAGGTAATCAAATAAATAGAAAATCGTCTATGCAAAATTAGCACAATGAAAACAACTAGTTCTACAAATGACTCTTAAGATTTCTTTTGTGATAATTGTGTTTTTGAATCGTTTTTACCATGCTTAAATATTATTATAGGGGGATACGTTTACTTTTTACTTTATGTTTATAATACGTTAATCTTGCTAACATTACTTCTAAATTTGCTGATAGCATTAAGACTCGAATCAAATGGTGGAAAAATCATATTCTAAATAATCGTAAATCCACACCAATTAACTATTTTAGCTAATAGCGTAATTTTAAATCAACTGATTAATTCGACGACAAAAATGATTATCATGAAGAGAACAATTGGAGAATTTTAATGGAATTGTTATTGCTTATTTAGCTTGGAAGCTTGGAGGTTAAATTTAGAAGGCGCATAACAGCTAGTTTACGACAAAAGTATTGTTATCTTTTCCACACTCTTCTTATTTTCCTTCCCAAAAGGATTATAAATTAGTTATCACTCTTCATAAATCATTTATCTGCGATCTCTGATCAGGGGTCGCGCTCCAGCTTCACTGGTTAGAGGTTTACTGACTAAATGTAGGAGTTTTGTTGATAAATAATATTTTAAATAGTGCACTTTTAATTCAATCAAATAATTATTACAATTTTGTATTCAAACAAATTCTTATTCGTTTTGTTAAATGGACTAGATATTCGTTGATCTTATATAATTCAACTTATATAGTGGCCAATGCATTCGTATATGTGCTTTGCATCTTAGACAATACAATCACAGCCACAAGACATTGAACGGTAGCTTGTTTTTTTTTGTTTATTATTGTTGAACTTAAATTTCCGTATCCAGGGAACGTTATACAGAAATGAACATAAAATGCGCCGTACCATGTTTTCAGACAGTGAATGTATAATTAAAGATACGTGAAGTATCTTCAACAGTTCTCGCCATAACCTAGCCCGGGGTGAGGTGGTGGAAATATGAACAGGTGATCCCGACAAAAATTAGCCATATGGTCATACAAACAGCCCCTAAATACCCATATTGCGCTTCCAAATCCAATTTTGGATAGAGCCTCTTTCTAGCCAAAGTATCATTTTGGACGTTGTCCTCCACCGAAATTGTCAATTAATTGAACGTGATCGACCAAAAATGGCCATGAAAGGACTTTTTGTCGACTTGGACGAGAGCCTCGCCTTTATAAGCATGATCAAATGCCAATCTGGAAGCAGAGATACAATTCCGTTATTTCATCCTCACGCCCTGTTCGCTGAATAGGATCCCAGTGTTCCAAGAAATAAAATTTTACAGGCCGACAAGCAGTAAAGAGAATAAAACTTACCATCTTCTTTATACTTTGCATATCAAACCACGGGAATTAAATGCAGTTTGTCATAGACGTAGCCATTCCTGTGAGCCTTGCGGATTGAAGTTGGTTTCAAATGCGACATGCTTGTCAAAGTCGCCACCCCAAGTCAATCCATCACTCTCTTTCCAAAAGTACCATAAAGTATTTGATGTGATGCACAATAAGCAAACAGTAGCCAGAAAAAGCTACTTCAAATCAATGGAACCATAAAAAAGCTACAAATGGAAAAAGTGGTTGCTAACCCAAATCAGGCGACTTAGCGAGGGCTTGCGGCATTATGCTTCGATTGTGTCAGATAATGATTCGCAATAAGCCACGCATACGAGACGTTGGTTTTATGTGATTCGTTGGTGCCAGATCATGGTTCGATGCTGAACGATCCAAAAATGTGGTTCAGACCATGTATTTATCGTCTGGGAGGGGGTACCCCCAGACAAAAGGTTGCCAAATCATATTCTGCCACCTCAACTTAAGAGTTGAAAATGGATTGCATAAGAACAGTGGATATTTAGCTGTTTTTTTAAAAAAATTATGAATCTGATAGCGAAGTAAATTGTTATATTGGGTTATTTGAAATGCTAATGTATTATGATGGTTTATTTAGCAAAACTTTTCTGTTTGATAAACAATGATAACATAACTTGAAAAAAAACAACTCTAACTTGAAAAATGAAGAAATCAACTGACCTCTAACTACTGGAGCTGAAGTGCGGGGCCAGATCACGGAAATAAATCACAGATAACTATTTTGTGAACAGTGATAACTAATTAAGTAGACTACTGGCTTGAAGAATTAGAAGAACAGTGCGGAGGAGATAATAATACTTTAACGGTAAATTACATCTTCTGCACTTTATAATTTTAATTATCGATCTAAATATAAAACCAATCCTCATTCCGTTAATCTTTCACAATATCTCTAATTCTGATTATCAATGTCTCGTTATTGAATAATCCAGGTCACATAAATTTAGGCGATTAACTGAAACCGAAGAAACTTAAGTTAGTGTAGATACAGACTCAATTAGCATTACAGATTAGCGCCCCTACCAATATGAATTGGATTTACACAAACTCCACAAAATAGCCTAATTTGTGGAATATGGTGACAAATTTTGTCAGCGTAGTCCACGTTTTGTGTTTCGTGAAAAACGAGAAATGACGAATGTAGAATATGGT